>NC_139825.1:32531562-33086562 GCF_963691815.1 Echiichthys vipera | reverse complement strand
ATATTTTATACATTTCTATTTGTTTTTTTGTTGTTGTTTTTTTTTACTTTACATTACTGTTTTTGTAAATATGTCTTGAATTGCTATCAGGTTAAACTTGACTTTTACTGATGAAAGGAAATGTGTAAAACATTAGATCATCCAGTGATCAACCAAATAGCTCAGAGGTACATCTTGTTTACCTTCAATTTGCAAGCATATATAGACAGAGCACGACACAGTGTTACAATTTCTGACAATTGAAGAAAAACAAGAACATGCGAATGATCAGCAGTTGAGAAGAAGAGGAGTGAAGGTGTGTGGTGGAAGGAAGAAGTACGTTTGTAGGAGTGACCAATCACATACAGTAAAGGCATGTTCTGATACAATAGGGCCATATTTACATCAGAACATGTCTAAGCAATTTGACTATCTAGTTTGTAAACAATGACATAAGCACTTTCATTCTGATGGCACTAACATAAAGATTTACCTTAAGAATCTTGAGTGAGTTACAGGCTTTCGCAGGCAATCCTTTGTGTGGTGCTGTTTCAGAAATGCACTTACTGTTTTGCAAATGCAAAAGAGAAAAAAACTGTAACAGCAAATGGTTTATGGTCAAGGCTCTGACCACTTATATCCATTAGTTGTGCATTACGAGGTGCATGGCAGATGAGGAGATTTCGTGCGGTTGATCAATATTTTTTTATGTTCACAGTAAACTGGGTGAGGCAGTCGACACACTGCTGGCCAGTCCAACTTACAGGATCCGTATACGACAGAGGAGTTTCTTCAGATGGAGGTAAGAATGACTAAATGTTTGTGGTAAATGTTTTTATCTGTAAACATTTGAGATATTCCTATAATAATAGCAATGTTGTAAATTAAAAGTGGATGCATCCCCTTCCAACATATTTATTTGTATAAAAACAGAAAAAATAATTGTCTCTATCAAAACACAACATATGATCAAATTAAATGGTTTATTGCAGGCCTCAAAGAAGAATATGTCAGACCTGGAGAGTGGCATGGTCACTATTATACAAGTTTTCCACAAATACTCAGGTCACAAGTGCAAGCTGAAGAAAGCCGAGCTGAAAGCGCTTATCAACAATGAGATGAGTCATTTCATATTGGTAAGTTTTTGCATGTTTATGGCAGCACTTTGCAGTAAAATGTTTGTAAAAACAACTTGAAGATGATAATTTTGATGGTTGACATTTACAGTGTGTGTTGGTGTAAATCTGATATTAGGATTTTTTCGACCAGTGGTGGACTATTAATTTGAGATTATTAATACAAAATGTAACCACTAATAAATGATGATGTATTATTCAAAGTTAGGTCTCAGAGTTAACAAAGCATCTACACATATTAAAGGTTTCAATGTTGCTATGCCGCAGCTTACTCTTAAATATGTCAAATTAAAACATTACTATTAGCATACCTCACATTCTCAGAGCTCTACATATAAAAACATGCACGCAAAAGGCAAAAACTCCACAAATCTCCTACAAAATGACACACACACACACACACACACACACACACACACACACACACACACACACACATACACACACACACACACACACACACACACACACACACATACACACACACACACACACACACACACCATCCTTTGAACATAGACAATTCTAAGAAGCAGCTGAACACTGATGTGTTCAATATAAAACACTATTATGAACAGAAAACACTTTTCATTATCAGGTGACTCATGACATAATGTTTTTATACTGCAATTTAAAACACACAAATATAATATAATATAAAATACACCTTTATTGATCCACACTAGGGAAATTCAGAAATAAATACAGAATATTATAGATAATAAACTAAAATAAGAATAGAATAAAAAAATAGAAACTATACCAGATTAACTATAATATAAAACAACAATAGAGAATTTACAAGATGATTTAGAGACAAAAAGACAAAGAAAACTGACACTATATTCTAATGGTTTTCAACAAAATATTGTAAAAATCCCATCAAACATGAAGCTGAATGTGTTAAGTCTTTTACATACAGAACAAATATAAAACTATAGTGTTTACAGTAATATTGTAAAAACAAAACAAAAAAACACAGGCTGTAGAGGAAATATCGCTCGGCATTTCAAATCCAGCCCTGGATGCTTCTACCGCTCTATCTGCACATGCGTCATCCATAGCTTGCAGAATACGCATTTGGGATTGCACTCATAGACCTTCTTTATCCATAGAGAACAGATTGTTACAACGTGGTGGAGCACATGGTCAACCAGTGGTCTAACTCTCATCAGTGATTATTTGTCTCCTTCCTCTTCCTCTCTCTCCTATGTTGGCATCCGTTGCTCTAAAACAGAATAGCTCACATTTGGCACTTTTATTGCTTAAGCTCTGATTGCCCATGTGAGGAGTCAGAGTAGGAAATTAAAGTTTAACAGTTCAAAGATACAGTGCCTATAGAAAGTCATGATGCGCTTTTGAAATAATCACTTTTTTGTTTTACAGCCTGAAATGATAATACATTAAAAAATATATATTTTTCCAGCTGATTTACACATTTTGTCTTACAACATTCAAGTGAAATGTTTTTTTCCCCAAATCTCTGAAAATTAATTGAAAATGAAAAACTAGAATAGCAGTGTTGGAAAAGTGATCAGTCAACATTTATAAACAAACTCAGGTTTAACCAACAGCCTTCCAGATTACACACCAAGTTAATTGGCCTCCATCTGACATCAACAGTGGTGTTTTTGATTTTACTTCAGGATAAAATCAGCTGTTCCTTGAGGATTCATCTCCTACAGTGCACAGTAACACAAATAATTCTCCATGGTTGGGAAGATGCTTTCAAAAGAGCTCTGGGATAAAGTTGTGGATAGGCACAAGTTAGGAGAAGGATATAGAAAGATTTCAAAGGCTTTAATTATTCCTCTGAGTACTATTCAGAGTATTGTGCATATGGATCCACCCAGACCTGGCCTAGATCGGGCCGCCCCTCCAAACTGAAGGACCTAGCTAGGAAAAGATTGATCAGGGAAGCTACCAAGAGGCCCATGGTGACCTGGAAGGAGTTACAAGTTTTAATGGCAGAGTTTGGTAGATCCGTGCATGTGACAACAATTTCACAAGTTCTACATGTTTGGCAGGGTGGCAAGAAAGAAGCCTCTTCTGAAAAAACGTCACCGAGTCTCGTGATAAAACATAGTGAAGATTCTGATGCCGAGTGGCAAAAGGTTATATGGTCAGATGAGACCAAAATTGAACTTTTTGGGGCAAAGCGTTATGTTTGGTGGAAATCAAACACAGCACACCACCCAAAAAACACCATAGCTACAGTGAAGCATGGTGGTGGCAGCATTATGTTGTGGGCTTGTTTCTCCTCAGCAGGGACTGGGCAGTTGGTCAGGATTAAAGGGAAAATGGATGCTGCCAAGTTCAACCAAATTCTTGAGGTAAACCCTCGTCCCTCTGTTAGACACTTGAAAATGAGCCGGTGGTTCACCTTCCAGCATGACAACGACCAAAAACACACCTCCATGAAAACAACACAGTGGCTAAAGGACAGGAAAGTGAATGTCCCAGAGTGGCCGAGTCAGAGCCCTGACCTGAGTCCTACAGACCATCTGTGGATGGACTTGAAGAGTGCAGTCCATCACCGCTCACCTCAGAATCTGACTGAACTCAAACAGTTCTGCAGGAAGAATGGGGAAATGTTTCCCAGTCTAGGTGCACAAAGCTGTAGAGACAAATCCAAACAGACTGATGAATGTAATTAAAATAAAAGGTGCCTCCACAAAGGATTACATGTGGGGACTCATCACTTTAACAACACTGCTATTCTAGTTTTTCATTTTTTACTAATTTTCAGAAATTTAGGAAAAATTCACTTGAATATTGTACGGCAAAATGTGTAAATCACGCTGGAAAAATATATTTTCTTTTGTATTATCATTTCAGGCTGTAAAACAAAAAGTGACTGTTTCAAAAGGGTATCATGACTTTCTACTGTATACTTTGTAAGATCTTCATCTATTTAATTGTCTTTTAGGTTAATATTTATCAAAGAGTGAGTTAAAGCTATGGTCTACGATTTGGAATATTGGTAATTATTAACATCGTTTATACAGCGATTATGTTCCTGTAGTCCGATCTACACAGCATGAAGAGCAAAAAGAACCCCAAAAAATCAACTCAGTTTATCAGCTGTAGGCCTGCATAGAAATAAACCAAAGATAGCCACCCGGTGCGCGATGCTCCCTTTGGCTCGTACCCTCCATCCAATGTTCTCCTCCCTCCTCGCCCCCTGCCACTCCCATGGAGAAGGAAAAGAGCAGCAAGTGGCATCTGCTCGCCCCAACAGAGAAGGTTAGAAGAAAACGTAAGGTGACAGAGGAACAGAAGAGAATAAGCTGCCAAATAAAAGTAATTGTGTAGAGTTTTTTTTAAAAACAATTGTTGTTCAGAACTTTGATCTGAGGATAAAGCATGAAAAGTGTTTGTCTTTAAGCAGAACTGGCTCAGGGGGTTGGTACCATAGACTGTACAAAAAATGGACGTAGCATCTCCGTTGAGGTCCATTCTCTCAACTTAATCCAATTGTATTCGCTTATGGGAGTCGCCATCTTGTCAGCCTCATTTCCACTTACCAAAAGAGGGCATGTATGTGACGTTGGGGGGAGGGAGATAAGTCCGTCTGGCTGACGTATACCTCCGAGGTGGAGTGAGGGCCAGCAGTTAGCTGTCACTCAAGAGGCTGCGCCCCTAATTAATCATAAACGTTAACGTTAACCCCTTCAGTGTTGTCACGGAGATGTGACCTAAGCATACAGACTAAAATGGTTGTTTTTTTTTACAAGGCCCTAAATTGGCCAAATATTATAGGTTCAAATATTGGCTGTTATATGAGTTTCAGGTTGTTGTCATTGTGTCTCAAGTACCAGTCTTAATGTGTTAACAATTGAAAAAAACTGTAAATAAATCACATTGCCTGCAAACATTTCACTTTCTTTCCATTTTCCTGCTGAACAGAAAATCCAAGAGAATGACACTCTCGATGAACTCTTCGCAGACCTCGACCAGAACGGAGACCTGGAGATTGACTTCAAAGAGTTCATCACCCTCATCGCCATGGTTACTTCAGCATGCCATGAACTCTTCATCCCAAACTACCATAATGATTAGTTGGCATATTACTCATTAAAAATGGTCTTTTTTAAAGGGGGCATTTTGGTATTTTTCAGCGTGGACCCTATGTGAACCTTTTTTTTTAAAATTGGTTCAGTACTGAGTGTGAGCGCGGCAGCCTGGCCGTGAACCTACAATGTAATCAAACAGGACAACCCTGCCCCGTCAATATACTGTACATCCACTAGAAGTGCTTGTTTTTGAAAGGCTCATAAGTGTCTGACTACATTTTCCAAAGATGGAGAAGTTATCCGTTATCCTGCCATGCTTTGGTGTGTAGTGCCCGATGCAGGTCAACATAGTAAGTTTTAGCATTAACCTTGCTCCTCTCTGTCTTCAGCTCTCTGCTCTTGAAACAGCATTTTTCTTCAGGAAAATGTGCTTTGGGAGGATGTCATCTCCTCTTTAACTGACAGTAGTGTCCAGTCAAACTACAGACATGACGGTCAGCCTGTCCTATCCACCAAGGAATGTTAGTCTATGAGCTAGTTAAGTATAGCACCATGTTTTGTTGGCACAATTCTGCAATAGGTGAACACGAACCATTGTTCTTATTTAAAATCTTTTAGAAAACACAAAGCTATGCTTCAGAATAAACTCTCTCTGCCTGTGAT
This sequence comes from Echiichthys vipera, assembly GCF_963691815.1. Lineage (NCBI taxonomy): Eukaryota > Metazoa > Chordata > Actinopteri > Perciformes > Trachinidae > Echiichthys > Echiichthys vipera. Next base: position 33,080,768 of record NC_139825.1, on the reverse strand, counting down.
CCTCTTGCTGAAGTTACACACATGGATGTATTCTGCCAACAAGTCATCTCACAAGATTTCAGACGAGACTTCAACGTCTTTCCATAATGTAGTCAGACACTTAACATAACAATCTGAGCCTGTCAGAGGCTAAAAAAATAAGCACTTGTATTGGACGTACAGTATATTAACGGTGCAGAGTTGCCTCATTTGATTACATTGTAGCTCAGTTCACAGCGGTCTGGCAGTAGCGCTCACATGCAAAAGAGTTTTTGGCACGAGTCACATACACAGAAATACATGAGTAAAATGGATCCAGGTTGAAAAAAAAAAGAAATTCCCCTTTAAGTTTAACTGAGTGACACAAGTTGTGTGAGAAGATTTTGACCAAGTTGGATGGTGGATCTTTGTTACAAGTTTAGTATTATAAAAGTTTGTTGCATGAAATAAAATGTATAAATGATGAATACAGGCAGATCCATACATTTACTACAACGGCACTCAATGTGCAACATTTTAGATCTACAAACCCGCTGGGGGCTAGATTAACACTTCACTGTACCCTGGGCAACAATATTCAAGGGCCCCATCATCACATCCCCAGGGTCACCATAATCTGGCAAAATACAGAATAAATTACAGTATATACTCAATATTTCAATAACTAACTGTCATCAAGTGCATTTTGATGTACAGATGTGCAAATGAACTACATAGAACTACAAATGCACCACTATGTTCTATTGTCAAGGCCACTCATTCATGTATGATGTTATGAAAATAAAAGGAATCGGCAACAGTATAATCTTGCAAAATTGACCCACTAGACTTAGACTTCTCTTTATTGATCCCTTTGGGATGACTTCCACAAGGAAATTGAATTTCCAGCAGCTTACAAAAACACGAGGGAGGTATACAACAGTATATACAGTAAACAATAAACTCATAGTCAAATATATATATGAGGTATATGTTAGAATATAGGTAAAATAAAATTCACAGAAAATTAAATCAGATAAGTTAAATGTAGAGGAAGTGTATAAGATAAAATAGGAATGAGTGTAAATAACAGAATTGAGCATAGAGAGGGAAGGAAGTGTCCTCCATTTTCACAAAAACATAAATAAGCAACCACTTTCAAAGCATCCAATATGTATTTACACACCTACCCCCAACAAAAAGTTATTGAATTGAGAGGAAGTCCACAGACAAGACACAAACCAAAATTCATAATCTCCTAGAATCAAGTAGCATTTTGGTCCTCAGCTCATTTTAAACAGAAATCACCGTCACCTCAGAATTCAACAGGACAGTCAAGTTATAGTGCCATATAAACACTTTGAAATCTGCTGTTTTCTCTCAACAACAATAAACAATTTACTGCTGGAGCCACAACAAGGAAAAAATAAATAAGTGCAGTATCATCTGCTCCTAAACTATTTTTTAACTTGTTTTTAAACAGAAACAATGTGTCACATCACAGTTCAACAAGACACAAGAGGTAAACGTTTTAGTGCAAGATAAACATTTGCAAATCTGTCATTTTCTCTCATTTAGACAAGAAAAAAATAAATGCTAATTAATCTGGCAAAATACAAGATATTTGTCCCAAATAATGGGGAAGAGCATGTTGAAATTTGAAATGCATTGAATTTGGCATTTTTCTGGACTTTGAATGTGCAAACTTGTGAACAATAACTTCAAACTCAAGGGCGCTAACAAGTTCATGTTCAATGGCCAAGAGAGAAAGTGCAGAGAGTCGTGTTTGTGAAATTGTTGTCCTCAACACATTTTTAACTTGTTTCAAAACCAATGGTGGCTCCTGACAAATTCCTTAGGGGGGCAACTTTTGGGACAACTTTTAACACGATGGTTAAGATGGCCCGTTAAATGGGTCAAATCATAATAAATAAAAGTCAGATAGTTTACTTGACAGTGTTACATTAAATGTTTAATTTGGTTATCCTGTTCAACCACTAGATGGCAACACTAGACATAAATTATACATACTGTACAGTATTTTGGTAAAACTATATCAATTTAAATGTCTCAAATAAATTTGGTTCCACAATAAAACACTACGGTCGCCGCATCCAAGCTGAAGACAAACACTAAACTTCTGACACACCTACAATGATCAGGTATACAGGGGAAATTGTCTGAGGAGGAGACACTCTTACTAGTTTACAGTACTAAAGTAACCTTTGTTAAACTGGTAATTGATGTTTACACATTTTCCAGCAGATGGTCTGTTTAAACACTCATTTATCTTGTGTTTCATTGAACACAAGGGGCCTCAAAGTTATGTTTCTATTTTGTATAGGACGAAAAGCACATTGCACTTTTCTTCAAGAAACTCACTCAAGTACTGCAGACTGGTCTTTATGGTTGAACCAGTGGGGAGACAAGATGCTGTTTAGTCATGGATCGAACAAATCTGCAGGTGTTGCTATCTGCTTTAATAAATGTCCCCAGGAATGTGATAATGCACAAAGCAGATGAGAAAGGCCATTGGTTGGCAGCTGCTCTAAATGTTGAAGCTTGTTGTATTATTAAAATGAACATTTATGGCCATAATAACATTAGTCAGAATAGACTCTCATTTTAGAGGTCTCTGAGGCTATAAATCAAAATTAAAACTGTTACAACACAAATTTAATTTTGACTGGAGGCGATCTCAATATTGTATGATTGTATGATTGGGTGGACAGATGTCCCTCAAAATTTACAGATCGTCGTTTTAAAACACTAGTCATTTAATTTTGCGATACACACTCTAACTGACATATGGAGAAATAAAAATCTAAGGTGGTTAAGCAGTTCTCATGGGTAAAACCGAATGGAAGTACGTCAAGAATTGGTTATCTACACTGAATATTGATAAATATGTTTCCGAGGTCTCTATGTCAAGTGCATCTCTAACAGATCACTGTTCACTTCACCTGGAACTGAAACCAAAAAGTCCTGATAAAATAAATATTAAATGAAACTTAAATGCAGACTTACTAAAGTCTGAAAAATATTGTAAAAAATCAAGGAATTAATACTAGATATTAACTATGGAAGTTAAAGTAATAGATGGGACATTTCAAATATAAAGTAAGTCAATTCTCAATAAAAGTTGGTAAACAAAGAAGAAAAGAGACACAAAAACAAGAACTTTGCTTAGTTCAAGAACGAGATAAATGCTGTAAAAGGTCACTGATATCAGATGCAGATATGTCTAACTTTGTGATTCTCCCCAGAAAATTGGATGATTTATACTTAAAAAGAGCCCACAGCGCTTTTATAAGATCCAGGGCAAAATGGACGGAAGAAGGGGAAAAGAATAGTGCTTATTTCTGTGCACTAGTAAAAAATAAGAAAGACAAGAGGGGAATGCTATTAATGTTCTTATGGTAATAAATCAGAGTGTACAGATCATAAACTGATATCTGAAGAAGTACACAGATTCTATTCAGTTCTGTTTACATCTTCATATTCCAGAGAAAGTGCCATTGCTCTTTTTAAGAATATAATAACACACGTTGCTTCTCTTGATACTGACTTTGTTGAGATGTGTGATTCTGAAATGGAAATGTGAGAACTGGAAAAAATAGTTACAAACATTTCAGTGGAAAAAGCTCCAGGACGGGATGGACTGTCTACAAATTTGTCTGGCAAGATATCAAAGAACTGTTATTTTACGCCATTCAGGAATGTTTTATAAATAAGGTTATGATGCCTACAATGAATCAAGGATTAATAACACTCATCCCTAAACCCGGAAAGGAAAACAAACGTATAGATAACCTTAGACCAATAACATTACCTAATGTCGATTATAATCTATAACCAAATGGCTAAAAGAATGTTTGCCTCATGTTATTAGTGAATCCCAATCTGATTTCCTTAGAGAACGTTCAATTCACAACAACATTAAATTAAATTAGTACTGGATTTATTAGACTATGCAGGTAAGATTGAAGATAATGGTTTATTTTAGGGCTGGGACTTTAACACGTTATTTACGATTCATTAGGCAAGGCAAGGCAGCTTTATTTGTATAGCACTTTTCATACACAAGGCAGACTCAAAGTGCTTCACAGCACAACATGTCATGAATTCAAATGCATTACAGAAAGACAAAGAAAATAAAAACATAGACAATAATAAAAACAGTGTGGACGTTAAAAGTGCAAAGATTTAGCAGAAAGCTAAGGTGAACATAAAAGTTTTCAGTCTAGTTTTAAAAGTGGTCAGAGTGGGTGAGAGTCTTACATCTTCAGGAAGTTTATTCCAGCTGTTTGTTGCATAATGACTGAAAGATGCTTTCCCTTGATTTGAGTTTACTCTGCGAACCACTAACAGATTGGCCTCCGCGGATCTTAGTGATCTAGAAGGCTTATGTGTTGGGATACAGTATACTTCGGCCCTAGACCATGTAGTGATTTATATGTGAGCAGGAGGATTTTGAAATCAGTTCTCTGACGTACAGGAAGCCAGTGTAATGATTTAAGAATTGGTGTAATGTGCTCACATTCTTTGGTCTTTGTTAGAACTCTAGCAGCAGCGTTCTGAACAAGCTGTAGCTGCCTGACAGTTTTTTTGGGAAGACCTGCAAGGAGACCGTTACAGTAGTCTAGCCTACTGGTTATAAAGGCATGGACAAGTTTTTCTAAGTCTTGAGCTGACATGAGCCCTCTAAGTCTTGTTACATTTTTGAGGAGATAGTAGGCTGATTTTGTTACTGATTTGATGTGACTGTCGAAATGTAAATCAGAATCCATAATTTCCAAGATTTCTGGCTTTATTTGAGGTTTTCAGGGACAGTGATTGAAGGTGTTGGATGACTTTAAATCTTTCTTTCTCAGCACCAAAAAACAATTATCTCAGTTTTATCCTCATTTAGTTGAAGGAAATTTTGGCACATCCAGTGTTTGACTTGCTCAATGCACTGGCACAGAAGATCTATGAGGCGATAGTCATTTGGTGATAGCGCTACATAGATTTGGGTGTCATCAGCATAGCAATTGTGGTCAATGTTATTATTTTGCATGATTTGTCCTAGTGGGAGCATATAGATGTTAAATAAAGTTGGCCCCAAGATTGAACCTTGGGGGACTCCACACGTTACGTTGGTTTGTTCTGATACAAAGTCGCCAATGGAGACAAAATAGTTCCTATCTTGTAGATATGACTTGAACCAGTTTAGAACTGTGCCTGAGAGCCCCACCCAGTTTTCCAACCTGCCCAAAAGTATTGAGTGGTCGACAGTGTCAAATGCAGCACTGAGGTCCAATAGCATTAATACTGAAGTTTTGCCAGAGTCTGTGTTAAGACGGATGTCATTTATAACTTTAATAAGGGCCGTCTCTGTGCTATGAAAAGGTCTAAATCCTGACTGGAGGTTGTTGTGGCAGCCAGTAGAAGCCAAGAAGTGATTTAGTTGTTGGAGTACAACTTTCTCAATTATTTTACTTATGAATGGTAGATTTGAAATTGGTTTGTAGTTGTTGATAATAGAGGCATCTAGGCTCCGCTTTTTTATAAGAGGTTTAATAACGTAATGCAACAAAAAAAATAATGCAATTAATCGCAATTTATTTTTGCACTCAATGCGGAGCGTTGCTCATTGAACGAGTTCCCGCCCGGCCCGTAATACTGACACACAGGACGCAACACAAGAGAAATGAAAGCGATGAGAAGTGAGATGAGTTGTTGCTGGGTTCATTGGGTGGACATTTGAGTTCAAAGAAACGACCAAGAGGAAACATGGACAAGGGCACGGCTGTGTAAAAATTGTGCAAGAAAGAATTCACCTCCCACCGGAGCTCTTCAGCCTCCGCTGACATTGAAAAATGTTGCTACTTGTCAAATATTGATATGCGAGTTAATTCTCCAGCAAACTCCTATAATTTTCTTTAGCCTCCCTGATTTTAAGTTTGAGTACCCCCCTGCACTCTCCACACCTCATCACTGTTGCCATCTCTTAATGCGCTCTTCTTTTCATTCAGGGCGGCCTTAATGTCCTTGGTGATCCAAGGTTTATTGTTGGCGTAGCAGGTTACAGTCCGAGCTGGGACATTGCAGTCCACACAAAAATTGATGTAGTCTGTGACGCACTCAGTGAGCCCATCAATGTCCTCCCAGTGCTGCTCACAAAGCGCAGGCCAGTCAGTCCCTTCAAAGCAGCCCTGCAGTGTCTCATAAGCCTCCTCAGACCACCTCCTGACAGTCCTTGTGGTCGTAGGCTTCCTCTTCACCAGAGGCACATAGCAGGGTTTGAGGTGAACCAGGTTATGATCTGACCTGCTCAGAGGGGGGAGAGATGTATGCATCCTTAATGTTAGCATACATCAGGTCTAGAGTCCTCTCTTCTCTGGTAGGACATCTCAATACTGTTCGAAGGTTGACAGAACTTTATCCAAGGTGACGTGGTTAAGGTCTCTCGACATGATGATGAGGGCACTGGGGTGTTGAGTCTGGAGTCTGGACATGGTGGTGTGTATGATGCTGCAGGCAGATATCGGGTTTGCAGAGGGAGGGATGTACAGAACAACAGTGATGACTTGTGGGATCTCTCTAGGCAGACGGTATGGACGCAGTCCAACGGCCAGCAGTTCAACATCCGGGCTACAGAGCTGTTCTTTATTGGGGATATGACCAGGATTACACCATCTGCTGTTTACTAGAACTGCAAGCCCCCCTTCTTTCCGCTTACCGCTCTCGGTGCAATCCTGGTCAGTCCGAATGTTGTGGAAGCCATCCACGGAGACGTTCTGGTCCGTAACGTCCGTGTCCAGCCATGTCTCTGTGAAAGACATCAGACTGCACTCACGGTGCTCTGGGTGGCTCCGCGTTAGCGCTGTCAGTTCATCCATTTTGTTGTAGAGAGAACGTACATTTCCCATCACAACAGAGGGGATACACGGCTTAAATCTTCTCCCCTCAATAAGCCCATCCCGTCTCGACCCTCCTCTATTGCACTGACATTGCTTCCCACCTCTGCATCCCTGTGTTTTTCTCCAGAGTTCGGGTTGATAAGTTTTTATCAGCATGAAAAAAAAACACAACACACAAAAACTAGCCAAAGTAACCTCATTGTAGAGGGCAGAACTTCACAGAAGTTAGGGTGAAGAAACAGAACGAACAAAAAGAGAATAAAAGTTTAAAAAGCTCAAAGCTGTAACAGGCAGCATGCAACTTTGGCGCATGTGCACTCTTTATGATCCAATGACTAATATTATAGAGAGAAAGCTAATATTGACAACATTATGTTGAAAAGTAAAACAATTCTAAATTCATGGTTGCAAAGGGATTTTTCTATATTTGGGAGGATTTTATTATCTAAAATGGAAGCTCTGTCACACTTTATTTATCCAGCATACTCCTTAGCTATCACTAATAATATGATTACAAACATCATCCAAATCATTTATAACTTCATTTGGAAGAATAGACATCATTATATTAGAAAGGGATGCATAGTTAAGTCAATAGAAGAAGGGGAGCTAAATGCTATCGACTTTGACCCCATGAATGGAACCATGAAGCTAAAATGGTTGAAAAGTTTTATAACCCAATATGAACACTTTTGGTTTTACTTGCCCTCAATTGTTGGAGGTATCACATTTCCAATAACATGTGATTTTGAGATCAGCAAACTGCCAAATAAGCTTTTGCTAAATTTCACCAACAAGTCCTTCATTATTGGAAACTAATTTATAAAGACTTTTTTTCTCCACACAATACCCCAATTTGGAACAACCAGTATATAATAATAAAAAAAAGTCATTTTATTTTAAAGAATGGAAGGAAAATGTGATTTGGTCTGTCAAACACCTTATGGATGGGAGAGGTAACATATTAGATTTTGATGATTGAAGTCCAGAAACAACTACTGGACTGTCATTAAAGCAATTCAACGGGCTCTCGTCTGTATGATTAAGGAAACTTTAATGTTGATAACACCTGAACTACTCAACCTGTCCATAAAAAAACAACCTTAGTTAGAGGACAAGGTGTAACAACAAATTTCTGAGATCTACTCTCACCAAAGATTTTTTTACATTTTTTCTCAAAACAAAATATATGTTAAAGGAATACTCCACCTTGGATGCCAAGAGAATAACGTGTACATTTCTTAGCTTTCCTATCTCCCCTAAAGCAAAAGAGGAACACTTCAAAACAATAAAAATACATTAATCCTTGTGGTGATTTCCTTAAATTTAATTTGAACTGTAATGAATGTGCTTTCTTTAAAACAGAAGTAGAAACACTTTAATGTTGTTCAATGTTCTCTGGCAGTCTATCTACTTTGTTTTAGAAAGACTTAATAAATTGGATAACCTCTAATTATATAGATGTTCCACCTCTGACTTACGATGATGTGAGATCTGGTTTCATAATGGAGGACAGAAAACTAGAATATAACACAAGGGCCATGCTTAAACTACAACTACTTTCATGTCCTTTGGCCATATTTTTAAAAGTACATATACATATGTGTAATTGCTTATCTCTTTGTTAAATTAACAATAATACCACCTTAAAATATTTATACCATTGGTCCATTATTATTTTTCATTATTTTTCAACATCCTTAAAGACTATATCATCACTATTTTGCCCTTGTCCCACATCCAGATATACTAACTTCAACAATGAAAATAAAGTTTAAAAACATGACTTATCTAAAAACTTTAAATGTACTTTAATAATGTAGTACTCAAATAATCAATATATATATATATATATATATTTATATTGTCTGACAGTTGCCAACATTACTTTTCGGACAAAATATAGCTGTCATACAGTATCACTGCCATTTCCAACACAACAAGGTTCACGCCTAAAAGTATTAGACACAGATATGATTGGTTGTTTTTCAGGAAGTGAAAAGTGACAGTGGTGTTCATTTGAAATATAAAGTACATGTGCTTTTATTGTTCTTGTTAAAACAATAAGCCGCATAGGTAACAATCAATTCCATTGGCCAGCAAAATATGACATAATCTGGTACCAGCCCATGAATATTTTAGGCCTTATCCCTGAGCCTGCATCAGTAACCAAACGACGCAAGAGGATTGTAGTGTTATTCTGGGAAGAAATTTGTCAAATTCTTAATTACATTTGGTCTTCAAACACACACACACACACACACCCACACACACACACACACACACACACACACCAGCACACCACAGTGTAGAAGAGGACACTGGTGACCACAGACTGGTAAAACATCCACAGCAGTTTGCTGCAGATGTTGAAGGACCGCACCCCCTTAAGAAGTACCACCGCCCGAGTATTTGTCCACAGCCTCCACCATTAGCAGTGAGACTGGAGGTTGTTGTTTAATTATTGTGAAAAGGTAATCGTACATTTGTGTAACAAGCCAGTTGATAGTACACAAGCATGCATTTGTTTGCCAGTTGCCAGCATTTGTACGCTAAGCGTATGGTACGAAAAATAAGTCACATTCAGACTGATGCAATTTCCAAAGGTCAGGCAACTGCACAACATGTTTTGGGGCTGCTGTTCAGGACAATTCGGTTCTTGGGCAGCAAGGGGATTCCCTTCAGAGGTGAAACTACTAGGGATGGGAACCTCTGTGAAATGAAAAAATACATATACATATGGGATAGAGGCAGCCCTGTCACCTCTATCCCTTCCCTTTATCCAAGAGTGGATAAAGGGAAGGGATAACTGGATGTCCAACAAAAATACAAAATGAGATCATCCAGCAGTTTTCTGTACAGAGGGACATAGTCTCGCATTCATCCGAGTTCACCTTCTATGGATTAATGGCTGACAGCACTACCGAAGTGAGCTGGTGAATTAAGCCTTGTTGCGGACATTTCGCACTTTGTGTGTAATGTTGTGACTGTTATCGGAGAGTGGGCAAAACGCAAATCGCTGTTTGAGTCACTTTTCGCTGGTGATGAGGTTGCTGTCAGTGACTAGAAGGTTGCAGAGCTCCAAAACAACTGCACTCAGTGCACTTGAATGTGCAAATGTGCTCAAACAGCGGATAGCAGCACTTTGACGTGATGAAAATGTGGAAAAGATGCTTGAGAAAGTGAACGAATATGCTGCGACAAATGACCTGAGGATGCCTAACACCACTGCCAGTGAGAGCAGAACCCCGCCCGACTTCGCCAAACCACGGAGCCAGAGGCACTTGCGCCCAGCAGCGCATTCATTCTGACTTGGAGAGGTGAGTTCTATCAGGCTGTGGATTAAGTGTCATCAGGACTGGAAAGACGGTTTAAACAAGAAACCCTGATGCTAGCAGCAAATCGAGGGAGGGCGATCATAGTGGCAGCAGGAGGATCCCCGATTGACTTGGACACCCTTTCACTGCACCACAGTGAAAGGAGTAGCATCGATATTGAGTGAGCTTCATCCACAAACGAGAGCTCTCTTCAGCGAGGTGGATAAAGGTATTCATCTGTGTCTTTGCGTACCTGTTTCAGTGGCCTCCTCAGAACAATCTTTCTCAAATCTGAGAAGATTAGAAACATGGTTGAGGTCCACGATGACACAGAAACGACTCACGCACCTGTCCCTCATGAATGTGCACTCAGACATCCTGAATGCGTTAGACATCAAAGCTCTCATGAAGGACTTTGTCTCGACTACCCCTGAACGTCAAGCTGGGTTTGGTGTTATTCATTAAAGACCGGATTGTCGTCTCATGGTAAGGGATGGATTTATTATCAGCTGCCCAGAGCAGCGTATGCCTTATGATGACCTCAATAACTATTTCTCTTGTCTGGTCTTTTAATGGATTTGTTTCGTTAAGTTTATGTTGATGGTGTATATGTTTTTTTTTAAACTGTTTGGCTACTCTGTGCATTTTTGATGTTTTATAGCATTTGTTGTATAAATGTGATATGCGGATCAGTTGAATGTAGCCTATGCATTTTGCATTGTGTAGGCCTATAATGTTTTGAGCCTGTTTTGACGCCCATGTCAGAAGCGTTAATAATTAGGTTGATTGTTATTTATTTTGGTGTTTTTAACAGTTCTATATTTCATGTGTTTGCTTTCACCATCGATTTAAGTGCAAGGCTATACAGACGATTACTTTGTTCGCATTAGTAAGTACTAATAGTTAGTACATTTTGTCGCCTTTTTAGTGTAGCCATAATTTTCTTGATAGTAGCCTGTGCTGTGTGCCATGCAATGCCATTATGATGTGTGGTTATAGATACAGATCTATAACCACACATGCACGTGTGCACATTTCCCTTGAAATTATTCTGCTGTTACATTTTTTTTTTAAATGGTTCACTTGATTTTATTCCTCTGTGTTCATTAATTGTCATTTCCACCACGGCACAGATTTTTCAAAAAGATTAAAGCTGTTTTAATCCTACATTTCACACTTCACCTTTGTGAGAGCATACTCTATTTAATGTAATAAAACAATTATTTTAATGCAGTACCTACCCAGGTCTACATTATATTTCAGGTTGTTAATTGGTTAGGGTTAGCTATTATTCCTTTAGATGTTAATTTAATTAAGAATACAATGTGTAGTAGTTGTTTAAAAGTTTTAACTGTCAAATCTAGTTATGAAAATAATTATATATCTTTTTAAGGTAACATATGTCCTTTCATTTTTATGGAATATTCATATATTTAAATGTGGTGGAAATTACATTTTTTTAATAAATTGTCTAAATATGTTAATGAGATTCTCATGAGACTGACAATTGATTTGAAAAAAAAAAAGTCCTACTATTTTTCTAAACCAAAAGTGGCCCTAGTCGAAGAATCACCCATAAATAACTTGGTTATACTCGCCAAATACTTTTTACACAAATGTAAATTCTCAAAGACAACCCCATGTTTGAACAACTGCACCTTTACTTTGATTCATTAAAACTTATGAACTCAAAGAATGCCCTATTGCTGTATGACACATTATCATCTTTCACTCCTGATTGACCCCTGTGAGAAAATATTTTCTTTTTGGTTTATTCGTTTTCTAATTCTTTACTTTCTATAACTGTTCTGTTTAAGTCCTGTTATTTCTGAATGTAAGAAATGCAATGCTCAGTTCTGAGAGCCACAACTTTTGTAATTGCATTTGAATATATTCATGTATGCCTATTTGTACTTTTTGCACTTTGCAATCAATAAAAATATGTGTGTGTGTGTGTGTGTGTGTGTGTGTGTGTGTGTGTGTGTGTGTGTGTGTGTGTGTGTGTGTGTGTGTGTGTGTGTGTGTGTGTACTGTATGTAAATATACACACACATCCAGTAAGTCCCCCCGAGTTCAAGAGAAGCAAAAATGGCGCCGTCGTTAGGGGAGCCTGCGCCACTGAGCAGCTTTCCATAGGAATGAATGGGGCGCCATTTTGTGTCCGCTGTCCGTTCTTTGTTCTTCGTCCATGAGAGAGCTGCTTTTTGTCAACAGAACGGCAAGATGGCGGCTCCCGTGGTTAGATTCAACTTTAGCGACAAAGAGGAAAACACCCAAAAATCCTCTTTAGTGGCCAAATGGATTCTAAACCGAGCTGAATACATAACCGGGTCCAAGAAGAACAATAAGCAAATATACGATAAGGTGAACTTTTTATGTTAAGTCATCTACATCAATAAAAGACAGTAATTTTACTCATACAGCGGACTATTAGTTTGTTCATTCATTAATTTATCCATAAACAAAAACATCACTGATATACCATAAAAACGATCTTTATAAATAATACGAAATGTAAAATTGTAAAAAAAAAAAAAAAAAGTATATATATATATATATATATATATTAAGTGATAACAGAACAGCCCAGAGCTAAATATAGGGTGGCCAGACTTCCGGGTTTTCAAGGCCCTGTCCAGCGTCGAAGGTATTGGTCCTTTTTGAGGCACGAGACCCGAACAGCTGAGTTCTAGAATCTTTCCTGGAATGCAGCAACGTCCGATGTCTGAACATGTCCTGTCTAACAAATGATTGGCTAAGAGCAGAGTCAGATAAATATCTGCTATATCATTGGTTAAAAACGTAAACAAGGCTCCATGTGCTGCTACGTCACATCCATGCCGGCTTTGTTGACAGAAAGTCAGCTGTTAGAAAAAAGAAAAGAAAGTCAGCTGTTAGCATGCCATCGTGTCAAAACGGCCAACTTCATTCAATCCAGAATGGACGAAAGAACAGGATTTTATATGTAAAAGCAGTCGAGACTCCTTTCATGGCTTCTGCACAGTCTGTCGTTGTGATTTTGGAAAACCAAAGTGGTTGAGAAAGAAAATGGACTGGACTCTGCTGTCCACTTACATCTGAAGGAGAAAGCCCACTCCTTTGATGACAACAATGTCCACATCCTGGACAGAGAGGACAGATGGTTTGAAAGAGGAGTAAATGAAGCCATCTATGTAAAAGTAGTGAAACTATTGCTTAACAGAGGAGGAGGTCTGAGACACCACTTATCTCCAATTAACAATGCTGCCCTTTCATCCCTTCAGGAGATTCAACAATCTAACCTCAAAGAACAACTGTTCACAAATGGGCTCCTGTGACTCCAACGACTGCCGTTAAGACGCAATAGAGCTCTAACAAAGTCGAAACCAACTTCCCACCAACGACTGTCACTCTAACGATGGTCGTTGGCACTTGGAGCACAAAGGTTTTCAGTGACATCATCGGCCTTGTGAGAGGATAAATACCTGGATCTCCACACCAGATAGTTGGACCAGTCCCAGCCTGGTCAGATGCATACATGAACTGAAGCCTCTTGGATGAGAGGTGAAATGTCTTCCTAGACAAATAACCTAGTCCAGTTGCTTTTGACTGAAATTGCTTCGAGGATTGATGATAACATGTTTCACTCTGCGAAAGTAATATTGAGACGACGGACCATGTATTCTTCTCATGCAGGATTATACAGACATTCTGAAATCATTCCCCAATTAATTTTTTTCCTGAATGAATTTAAACTATATGTTAAATCTCTAAATTTGATGAATGGAACTAAAGGAAAAACATTATATAACATCTTTAAACACTTCCCCACTGCGTCCGCTCATTAATTAAACAGTTTTTTACCCTTGTTGAAAAAAAGAAAGCCGTAAATATTTTTAGTTTATTATGCACTGTATACTTTATTTTATTTCTAATCCTTTTTTGTTTTATCTATGTTTTTTTGTATGTACTTTATTGCGTTGTCAATAGAACCTTATGAATATGTTTGTAATGTTTTTGTTGATTACAAAATGTTCTGAATAAAGTTTTTGAAAGAAAACGTTAGAGGATGATACCATTTGTTAGACGGGGTGTTTTCATTTCATTCTTAAAATATACATTTAAACCACAAACTATAGATTAAGTTTTGGATATCACCTAAGCCTGACCAAGACGAAGACAATATTTTAGAATAACAACATGTCTTACTGCAGGTTTTAGGTGTGCTGACTTTCAATTTAGTGGTGGTAAAGCTCCCCTAAAAAGGGGATTTTAAACCGTGCTGAATACATAACCGGGTCCAAGAAGAACAAGGCAAATATACAATCAGGTGAACCTTTAATGTTAAGTCATCTAGATCAATTAAAGACAGTAATTTGAATACAGCTGACTATTAGTTTGTTCATTAATTTATCCACAAACAAAAACAGCACTGATCAAACATAAAACGATATTTATTAATAATAGGAAATTTTAAATTGTAAGAAAAAAATATATATAACATATAAGAACAGCGTCAGATAAATATCTGCTATATCATTGGTTAAAAAACGTAAACAAGGCTCCATGTGCTGCTACGTCACACCCATGCCGGCTTTGTTGACAAAAAGTCAGCTGTTAGAAAAAAAGAAAAGAAAGTCAGCTGTTAGAAAAAAGCCCCGCCCATGAGTGTACTTTACTTTTCCTCTGTTGGCTGCAAAGATGATCCAAACGGACCAGCTGCTGTCAGCACACCGTGAAAGTGAGATGACGTTTCACTGCCAAATCAAACAACCAATCGGAGGAGAGCCGTTCCAGCCAATCAGAAGCGAAAAAAGCGGGACCGTCCCCTACCATCCCGGGGGAAAAAATCGCTTCCCGCGTTCAGGAGAAGAAAAAATGGCGCCGTCCTTAGGGGAGCCTGCGCCACTGAGCAGCTTTCCATAGGAATGAATGGGGCGCCATTTTGTGTCCGCTGTCCGTTCTTTGTTCTTCGTCCATGAGAGAGCTGCTTTTTGTCAACAGAATGGCAAGATGGCGACTCCAGTGGTTAGATTCAACTTTAGCGGCAAAGAGAAAAACACCCGAAAATCCTCTTAAGTGGCCAAATGGATTCTAAACCGTGCTGAATACATAACCGGGTCCAAGAAGAACAATAAGGCAAATATAAGATAAGGTGAACTTTTTATGTTAAGTCATCTAGATCAATAAAAGACAGTAATTGTAGTTATACAGCGGACTATTAATTTGTTCATTTATTAATTTATCCACAAACAAAAACAGCACTGATCAAACATAAAACGATCTTTATTAAAAATACGAACTGTAAAAAAGTATTTTGTATACAGATAACGGATAAGAGCAGCGTCAGATAAATATCTGCTATATCATTGGTTAAAAACGTAAACAAGGCTCCATGTGCTGCTACTTCACATCCATGCCGGCTTTGTTGACAAAAAGTCAGCTGTTAGAAAAAAAGAAAAGAAAGTCAGCTGTTAGAAAAAAGCCCCGCCCATTAGTGTACTTTACTTTTCCTCTGTTGTTGGCAAAGATGATCCAAACGGACCAGCTGCTGTCAGCAGACCGTGAAAGGGAGATGACGTTTCACTGCCAAATCAAACAACCAATCGGAGGAGAGCTCTTTCAGCCAATCAGAGGAGAGTAAGGCGGGACCTTCCCCTGCCGTCATAGGGAAAATATCGCTTCCCGCCTTTACGAGAAGCAAAAATGGCGCCATCCTTAGGGGAGCCTGCGCCACTGAGCAGCTTTCCATAGGAATGAATGGGGCGCCATTTTGTGTCCGCTGTCCGTTCTTTGTTCTCCGTCCATGAGAGAGCTGCTTTTTGTCAACAGAATGGCAAGATGGCGGCTCTCGTGGTTAGATTCAACTTTAGCGACAAAGAGGAAAACACCCGAAAATCCTCTTAAGTGACCAAATGGATTCTAAACCGTGCTGAATACAAAACCGGGTTCAAGAAGAAAAATAGCCTAAGGCAAATGTACGATAAGTCATCTAGATCAATAACAGACAGTAATTGTAGTTATACAGCTGACAATTAGTTTGTTCATTTATTCATTTATCCACAAACAAAAACTGATCAACCATAAGAACGAACTTTGTTAATATGAAATTGTAAAAAAGAATACATTTTTATAATAGGCTAAGGGATAACAGATAAGAGCAGCTTCAGATAAATATCTGCCATATCATTGGTTAAAAACGTAAACAAGGCTCCATGTGCTGCTACGTCACATCCATGCCGGCTTTGTTTACAGAAAGTCAGCTGTTAGAAAAAAGCCCCGCCCATGAGTGTAAATGTTGGTCAGTCTTTCTCCCTCTCAAACTGCAAGACCATAAACCAGCTCTCTGGTACGACAAGCTTTCCTTACACACACACACACACACACACGCACACACACACACACACACACACCTCTGCACGGACACTACCATCTCTCTCTTACTCTCTCTTATCACAAACCTCCCTCAAATATCTCGGACTAATCTAAACAGGCTATTGAAATGCGAAACTGGAATATCATTTTGATGGCGCGCACATATCAAACTCGTTACTTTACTTTTCCTCTGTTGTTGGCAAAGATGATCCAAACGGACCAGCTGCTGTCAGCACACCGTGAAAGGGTGATGACGTTTCACTGCCAAATCAAACAACCAATCGGAGGAGAGCCCTTCCAGCCAATCAGAGGAGAGAAAGGCGGGACCTTCCCCACCGTCATGGGGAAAATATCGATTCCCGCGTTCACGAGAAGAAAAAATGGCGCCGTCCTTAGGGGAGCCTGCGCCACTGAGCAGCTTTCCATAGGGATGAATGGGGCGCCATTTTGTGTCCGCTGACGTTCTTTGTTCTTCATCCATGAGAGAGCTGCTTTTTGTCAACAGAATGGCAAGATGGCGGCTCCCGTGGTTAGATTCAATGTTAGCGACAAAGAGGAAAACACCCGAAAATCCTCTTAAGTGGCCAAATGGATTTTAAACCGTGCTGAATACATAACCGTGTCCACGAAGAACAATAATTTATATATATATATATATAAATATATATATATATATATATATATATATATATATATATATATATATTTATATATATATTTATATATATATTTATATATATATATATATATATATTACAATTTCGTATTATGAATAAAGATCGTTTTTATTAATATATATGAGGGATAACAGATAAGAGTAGCGTCAGATAAATATCTGCTATATCATTGGTTAAAAACGTAAACAAGGCTCCATGTGCTGCTACGTCACATCCATGCCGGCTTTGTTGACAGAAAGTCAGCTGTTAGAAAAAAAGAAAAGAAAGTCAGCTGTTAGCATGCCATCGTGCCAAAACGTCCAACTTCATTCAATCCGGAATGGACGAAAGAACAGCATTTTATATGTAAAAGCAGCCGAGACTCCTTTCATGGCTTCTGCACGTTGTGATGTTGATGTTAACGCACGGAGAAGCACTAAAGCAGCAGCCGTGCTGCAGGTAGCTACCTCTTCAGTGAGAACATTTGTTCGTGAAGCTTCGTCGCCCCTGGATAATAAAATAACCGCTGCTGAGCTGTGCCAGGTTAACAAGAAGTTTATTAGAAACAACAAACTCTTGGATGCAGCCAGGAAAGAACAGAAGTGTTGAAGATAGACAGTCAACTATTTTGGTGAGTACACTAGTCTTCTGTGTTATTTCACATATCTGAAATAAATATGCTAATGTTGTGTCACTGGCATCCTCTTGATATGGTGTTTGTTTGCAGGGTATTTCATTGAGCATCAGCTGCTAATTTCCTACAGGAAGCTCTTGATTTCACAGATGGGCTAATTAAATATTTTTTATTTATTGGGTTGAAAACAATACAGATTTTTGAAGGATGCTAACAGTTTTGTTGCTATGTTGTTATTTGTACCACTCCCTGCAGGAGATAAACATGTCCGGGCAGTGGGGGCTTGAAGCCATGATGACAGAGGTGCTGTGGTCTCCTGAGCTGCTACAGAGGGTGAAGCTGGAGTTTTCTTAAATACAGGTGGACTGCTGCACACACTAGAAATGCTTTATTTTCTCAGCAGTTGAATGTGAATGTTGTTTCTTTCACAATCTCCTTTGATATTTACATAAAACGTTATGTCTTATGTATGTTACCTGTTATTTGTATTTTACATTTAAGTCCAGTTTGTGACACCACAATGTGTTAAATTAATAAGAATCTTGTAAACAAACACTTTTTGACTTTCCATTAATATTTTTTTCCCATTCAGCTTCACAAACATCATCTCTAAACCATGCAAAATATACTGTAAATGAGAGTATAACAGAGTCCTTTACACCATAGTAATTATTCTTGCCTCATGGAAATGGTCACCCTAGCTAAGTATGAAATAAAAAAAACTGTACAAAATAGAATTAGTGAATAAGGCACAGATAGCAGTTTACACCAGAATCATTTTGATGTCCGTGTTGAAATAAGGACACTTCTCATCCTCACTGTCATTGTCAGGACTTTTGTCATCCTCCCTTTCCTCCTTTTCTTTTTTATTGTCACAATTTGTACAGTGACATTAGTCTGTGCAACACAGTCCTGCAGAGAAACAGGAACATCTTCCTGCCTCACAGGCACTTTCTTTACAGCTGCAGTGTATCACATGCAAAACACTGTCAGGGGCCGGATTTCTTGTCATCCAGGTGACATGTATGTCCCCATCCTCTATTTGCCAACCATATCCAGCAGATGATGGAGCACTTATATTTTTTTGAGACATGACCTCATTATTGCAGCCCGGTAGTTTGCCGTGTTGCAGTTCTGGTGGAGGGCATCAGTAGTAGGGCGAATGCATAATTGCAGCAAGGCCGATGATGCCATACAGAAAGCCTTGTCCCTTTTCTCATTTACATTTCCAGCAGCTGGCTGATCATATAGGTGCCATACATACTGTAAACATGCTGGCGGAGATTTGCAAATGTTGACTGCTCCAATTTAAAGTTGGTTCCTAAACTTTTGGAAGCCTTGAGGTACTTATCTTTCTCACATGCAACAGAAAATGACTTTCTTTTTCCTTTGCCATAAAAGGCACTTGTGGAGTCACACCCAGAGATTGTGTGAACCTTAATCAAGGCTGAACACACGCTGGTTCCAGAGCTGATGACACCTTGGTAATGTCAGTGATACGTGTCCTGTTTCCAGTCCCTGTGAAAACATATAAGCTGCATGGCAAATCTGTCTGCAGACTTACAGCAATGACTGCCTCATCACTGTCAGAGCTCTTGATAATGACACCTTAATGCTCCCGTGCACCATGTTATAAAAACACCCTGGCCTCACATTCTTCATGATCACACTGCAGGTCTTGAACAACATGAACAGACTGCACACCCTTGTGTGGACCTGAGGTCTCTGCGAGCTCTCCAAATGTACTTGGTTTGGTCCATGGAAAAGAATGGCACCATCTATTGGAACTTTGTCAACCAGGCAGTCTTCACCTTTGTTCTCTAATAGATCCGTGAGGGCTGAGACTGACATCTAAAGGATTCTGGTGTACACTGCTGTCTGAACCTAATTCCCTAATTATAGTTTGTACAGTTTTTTATTTCATATTTAGCTCTGGGCTGTTCTGTTATCCATTATTATATATATTTTTTTACAGTTTTACATTTCATATTTTTAATAAAGATCGTTTTTTATGGTTGATCAGTGCTGTTTTCGTTTGTGGCTAAATGAATGAATGAACAAAGGAATAGTCAGTGGTATAAGTACAATTACTGTCTACTATTAATGTAAGTAGTTCACCTTATCGTATATTTGCCCTAATTTTTCTTCTTCGATGCCGTTATGTATTCAGCACCAGTGGCTGTGCCAGTGCAAAATCTGAATTTCTGATAACGATTAAGATGACCCATTCAATAGGTGCATCAAGCAAGACAGTATCAGTTTGTTGTTAGATGATTCACTCAGAGTCCTTCTTGTGTCTGTCCACTAGAGGGCAACGCCATTAACAAAAACAGTATAGCTCCACAATAAATTATTTTCAATGAATCTTATGTTGTATGATGTAAAATAGCTAAACAGGACACAGGATATGTCCAGCAAACACATAAAGAAAGGGGCAGCATATTAAGTCAAGTATTTATTAACTGACCAAGGATCAAAAGGATCAAGAGCTTCCACAACCTTTACCACAAACATACAACAAGATAGTGCATTCAAATGATCTCAAAGTGTAAAGGAAAGGGCAGACTTTAAACAATAAATAAATATAAAAACAGCATGGCATAAACTATTAAAATTGCTGAGAATTGGATCTTTATATCTACCATTTCTGTTATTTAGGATACAAAGGGCTTCTTCATAAAAGCTAAATGTACATGTCCCAAAGTGACTAAACAACTGAGGTTTGACCTAATGTCAGTGGCAGTGCATCTTGGCTTTACACATTAAAGACCAAGCCAAAATGATGAGATGCAGTTAGATTGTATGGCTTTGTAAATATGAACAACCATAGGCTACCATCTGGCCAATGGTGGCTCCTGGCAGATTTGATGGCTAAGATAACCCGTTCAATAGGTCAAATCATAATAAATAAAAGTCAGATAGCTTACTTGACAGTGTACCATTGAATTGTTTAATTTGGTTATCCTGTTCAATCACTAGATGGCAACACCAGACATGAATTATACATACTGTACAGTATTTTGGTAAAACTATATCAATTTAAATGTCTTAAATAAAATAAATTTGGTTTCACAATTAAACACTTCCAGCGTGGCCGTCAACAGATACATTGTTATTGTTAGTTCAATAATTCCGACGACAACTGTGCATTTTCATGACTTAACTCCAACTCGTGCACAACAACAGCAAAGACTGACCCCGCACTTCCTGACTAAGAAAACACAAAACATTTGCGCATGTGCAGTGGGAACAGTAGCACAAAACAAACTCCCCTTTTCTCTTTAAAGAAAAACAGTGCAAAGAAAGTATTTTTTTCCTTTTTAAATGGCCTTAACATATAACCAGGTTTAAAGTTTCAACTTTAATAACTAGAATAGAACAGTAGAGAAAAAGTCTTTGTTGTTTAGTCCATTTAACTTTGAAGCTGCCATACACCTTCGCTGAGAGCCATCAGCAGAACGAGAGCAGACGTCCCCTTCTCGTTCAAGCAGTCAGCGAGTTGCTCCTTAGTTGCTGACCTCATGATCTGCTGAATAGTCCCAGAGCTGATAAGATCCTTGTTACGACTGATCTCAAGTCTTTCCTCTGTGACTGATTTGGTGGATTTGATAGCATCAAAAAGAGAGTGGTTGTCTGTTACACACACAATAGGCAAAGTGTTGCGTGCCTGTGCTTAGCTCTGAATGGAGTGTAGCTAAGAAGACTGCACTGTCGATGCCATCTCCTTGTGCCAAAGTATCTCCAGCTAAAGTGCTTTGAACAACTCTTCGGATCCTCTTTGATTGGCAGCATATCGTTGAAAATCTTCCAGTCTCTCCCATGAACATGATGAGATTGTCTCCACCTGGTAAATTTCCCATGGATAAATCGCTGAACACCACCAGCTTTAAGGAGCTGTCTTTTCCCAGGTACTGAGACGTCAAAGTCACCTCCTCTGACCTCAGTTTTCTGATCAGTTTATTTGCACAATGCAAAGTCTGAACAGTGGGTCCACAGGAATGGGCTGGAGATTTTTTATGTACATCCATTGTTGCACCTGTACTTCATCCTCTACAGAGAGAACCTCCATTGCAATGTAGTTGAAGCTGTTGTGTTCTTCACGTCCAATTTGAAAAGCAGCTCTCGGATAAGGGACGACTGTCATGAAGAACATTTCTGAGGCTCTGAGTACTGTAAAAATTATACCAGTTTTTGTATATTCCAGTGGACTTTCCTGCCCGGCTGAGGATTTTTCCAGTGTGTGCTTGGCCACTTCCACTGTCTTGTCCTGTTTTCAGCTTAAGTCCTTCCAGTCCCAGCCTGGTCAGATGCGTACATGAACTGATGAAGCCTCTTGGATGAGAGGTGAAACGTCTTCCTAGACAAACAACCAGTCCAGTTGTTTTTGACTGAAATTGCTTTGAGGATAACGATGACCTGGACGAATGAGAACATTCACAGGCTTCCTTCACAAGTAGCATTTGAGTGTGCTGATGTATGAGGGGGCTCATTGTTATCCTCAGCATCTTCATCATTTGAGGGTGCCTCTTCCTCACTTTCATTTACAATGTAATTTTCATAGAGTCTTTTGTTTGGTAATGTGGCATTTTCAGTTCTCATCAGCTGATTATCTCTTTCTTTCAACACAGAGCCATCAACCTTTGGAAGTCTGGATTGATGTACACAAACATAAGTGCCCCGGGGCGAACAAATCACCACACCATCTTGGCCGATGACCACAACTGGACCTTTCCACTCTGTAGAATCCACCCGTTTGTAGTATACCTTATCCCCCGTTTCATATTGGTCATCAGTGGGTCGCAGTTGTTTACGAAGAGCTCTTCGGATCCGCTCAGAGCATTCTGCTTTAGTAAATGCTCTCCTTGTGGCATTGTCATGGCTACTCTTGCATACAAAAAAGTTCAAAAATCATCACAGTAGTTTCTGAGGAGGAGGTCAACGACTCACTAAATAAAAAGCACTCGCAGAGATGTTTCTTGTTTCAACAAAAAGGGTTTCGCATTTATTTACATAAACAGAAATATCCTCCGGTTGACTTCAAACCATAAGCAAATAAAAAACGTAATTTAGCGGTTGATAAACTGTTTCATTCCTCACTCCTTCAACACAAAAAGCCAACCCGCAAACCAGCTGTCCTCTCTCCTTAATCACGGGAGGAGGATGGCCTGACTAGAAGGAGGAGCGCCATAAACAAGAACAATCATAATAAATAGTAGTTCATGTACATTACACATTCTAAATAGTTATCATTATCATTATTTTATGCCATTACCATATACCATTTTCCTAATAATTAATACAAAGAATTAGTAGGCTCCAACATTCCGGCCCCTAATTGTTGGCTTTAGCAAAACAATTACATAAATAAGGTTCAAAAGGAGCCAAAATAAAGCAGTTACACAATAGAAAATAAATTATGCTACTTAAACTCAAAGTCCATTCAGTTACTTGATGATGACTTTCTGTCTTATCAAAGTTAATTATGTCAGAATATCTGAATTAGTCCATAGTGAAGGGTGGAAATTCACGGCCTCCCTCCATTCATACGGCTGCCTCCATTAGAAGACAGAGCTTATCTATTGGTCGTTGAATCACACTGCTTTTGGTTTTAACCAAAACGCTCCTCACAAAACCCTTGGCATCTGGAAATGTCTTTACAACATGGCCAGTAATCCATGAGTTCCTTGGTGCTGTGTTGTCAACAATAATGACCAGGGGCCTCATGTACTAAGACTTGCGTGGATTTCTTACTAAAACATGGCGTACGCTAGAATCCAGAAAGTTGCGTAAGCACAAAAAAATTCAGATGTATCAAAGTGTGCGTACACATGGATCCAAGCACTTTTCCTTTGTACATCCCAATCAATGTGGAATTGAGCGCACATGTAGAAGTGCTAAACTCCTCCCTGTCCACGCCTCCATTTAAATATGCAAATATATTTAAATAGGGCCTTCACCTTGGGATTCCCTCTCTGCACCATCAGATTTAAACGATGAGTAAAAGTAGGAAGCGCAACGTCAACGAGTCTAAGCTCGAAATTTTATCTGTGGGGTCGGAGCAGCGCACAGCCACTGAAATTAAAAAATAAATGGTCCGACGTGAAGGTGGAGGTGAATCAGAGAGTGGCGGCTATTGTGGGGGACACAGCTCTAAGCGGAGTTGTGGGGGGCCATGAAGGCGACACAGATCACCCTCAAGGTAAATGTGTTAAACTCAGAAATGTTATTATACTGGTCGTACAATAGGCTGCTCACATTACACATGCTCGTGCGTTAAGTTGCCTGGAGATAAACACATTGACTCATGTTTAATTACTTCATTTTTTTATTATTATTTCTCAATAGACGATGAGACAGGAGAGGGCTCCTCCCTCTGCACCCTCTCCACCGGCACCTCCAGCACCGTGCGCCCTGGCGTCTCCACCGGCACCTCCAGCACCACGTGCCCCGGCGACTCCACGCCAGCTGCTGACGTCCTTTCACAAGCTGTGCTGGAATCACGGGAGGAAATAGTTAGAGCAATCCGTGGCGTCAGTGATCATCTAGATCAATGGTCAATGCACTGGGAGATATTTATCATGCAATAAATACACTTACAAAGTAAATTGTGTCCTTGCCTCTTTACATCGTTGAAATCAGACGCTGCCGGGCCCGTATCGCTTTGCGGGGTGGGTCGAGGTTGACGGGTCCGGCATCCGGTTCCTCTGGTGGAGGGATGTGCTGTGGCAGTGGTATGCCATGGCGGTGTGCCAAGTTGTGCAGGACACCGTAGGCCAGCACGATGCGGCACACCTTCTCAGGTGTGTACAGCAGCACCCCGCCCGACCTGTCTAGACAGCGCCAGCGCCCCTTTAATAGGTCAATTGCCCTCTCCACCACTGCCCTAGTTCGGGAATGGCGGTCGTTGTACCTCCCGTCTTGGTCGGTGCCGGGGTTAGTGAGAGGGGTCAACAGCCACGTTCTCAGGGGGTAACTATATATATATATAAATATATATATATATATATCACACTACTGTTCGCGGGAAAACAAACAGGACAAAACAACTTCATTACAAGGATTGACAAGACTGATCACACTTATATGAATGACTGCATTGGTGCGCCGTGGCTACTGAAGTTTACTTTACGCACACGTTTATTGAGACAAATACTGAACACAAGGAGACAAGATAGCTCTGCCATTCTTTTTTCACCAGGGAAAAAAACAAATACACATATTTGAATGCGCGTGTCCAAACGGGCATTGCACTGGTTTAAATTCGGGGCGCATTAAACGGATAAATGATTTACTCACCGAGAAGCCACCCATCGCGCACCGTGCCAGCCTCCAACCTGTTACCAACCAGGCTATTGTTTAGATTGAACGAGTCATACGTTGCCAGAAACCCCAGAGTGGTCAGCACCTGTGTGGGAACGGACAACCCCTGGCTCCTGGCTGTGTGTCGCTCTAAGTCTGGCCGCAGCTCCGCGCACAGCTCCAGTAACACTGGCCTTTCACATAACACTGGCCTTTCACATAACTAACAGTTTCCCAGCATCACCTCTAAGTGTCGCCAACGAAACAATAGCTGCAGAAACGTGCGTACGACAGCCATGAAGTTTGCGTGGCGCACCGCACATTTCCACGGTCATTTCACTTTTGATACATCTGAACGTTGGCGTGGAAAATGGCGTACGCCACATTTTTGTGCGTACGCAACATTGATACATGAGGCCCCTGATCTCCAGGACTCAGGTTCCTTTTTATGCTGTTCCACTTGCTCCTTTCTTGCATGAGTGGAAGATACTCTTTTGTCCAACGTCTCCAGAAGAGATCTGCAAGATACTGTGTCTCCATCTCTTCCTTGAATAATGAACTTTTTTTTTTCAAAACCCCCTGGTGGCATAGTTGTTTTCGCCTTCAGCTGAAGCAAATGTTTTGGGGTTAGTGGTTCCAGGTCATTGGGGTCACTTGACACTGTAGTTATTGGTCGGTCATTCAGGATGGCTTCTACCTCACACAGCGCTGTTGATAGGGTTTCATCGTCCAGTGTTTGCTGTTTTAGAACAGATGTAAGGATCTTTTTGACTAGTCTGATCAGTCCCAGACTCCGCCGTGGTGGGCTCCAAAAGGAGGGTTAAAAATCCACTTTATTCCCTCCATTAGAAGGGTGTTTTGAAACTTCTGATGATTCAGCTCTTTCAAAGCTTCCTGTAGTTCCCTTTGGGCTCCAACAAAGTTTGTCCCACAGTCAGTCCTGATACTTAAGACTGATCGTCTTCTGCAGATGAATCTGCGAATAGCATTTATGCATGAATCTGTCGTTAGGAAGTTCGCCATTTCCAGGTGGATAGCTCGACTCACCAGGCAGGTGAAGATGACCCCCCACCGTTTTACCTGAGTGCGGCCCCTCTTCACTTCAATGGGACCAAAGTAGTCAATGCCAACATGACTAAAGGGAGGTAGGTCTGGGTACAATCGATCCTCAGGAAGATCTGCCATTTTCTGTTCACCAGGTCTTGCCTGCATGCGCCTGCAGAATACACAGTTCCTGATGATTTTTCTGGCTAAGGAGTTTGCATGAGGGAGCCAAAACCTTTGACCTAGCCTGGAAAGCATATGGCTTCTTCCTGAGTGCCCAACTTGATGATGGATATGTTGTAGGATGAGGTTAGATATGTGAGCACCTTATTGGATTCTTCTGGTGCACTGGCATTGCACTTTTGTTTATTCTACCTCCTACTCTCAAGATGCCATTATCAAAAATTGGATCCAGTTTGCGGATGGTGCTTCTTGAACTGAGGGTTTTGCAGTGTCCCAGGCAAGTAAATTCATGGCTGAAGTAGCGTCTTTGTTCAAAACAAACGATTGCCCTCTCTGCCTCTTCCATATCCTCCACTGATAGGTTTTGTGTCCCGCGCTCATCTTTCAGTTTTCTCTTCGTCTCCGAAGACACGTGTGTCTGACCCTTTCTTATCTGACTTAGCAGTTGAAGTAGTTTTTTCACCTTCAGTATCCAGGCTACAGACCTCTGAAGTCGGTTCCATGATGAGTGATACTTGATTAATGTGCCTATCGGATGTTGGTTTTCAATTCTCACACTGTTAACTGTGACCTCCTTTTTCACCTCAGGGTCTTTTGCTGATATTTCTCCTAGACCTTGCGTGATCTTTGGCCATGTATTTTTCTCTCTGCCCAGGTATTCGGGTCCTCTCAGCCATCTTGATCTCAAGTAAGATTCTACATGCAACCCTTGTGATGCATCATCGGCTGGATTGTCTCTTGAATTTATGTATCTCCACTGGCTTGTGCGGGAGAGATCATGGATCACTGCAACTCTATTGGATACAAATGTATGAAATCTCCTTGTTTGATTGTGGATATATTTCAATACAGATGTACCATCTGTCCAGAAAGTTGAATCTGTGAGTGGTAAATCCAACTCCTTCCTCAGCATCCGATCCACTTTTACAGCCAGTGTTGCTGCAGTGAGTTCAAGCCTGGGTATGGTAATCTGCTTGAGAGGTGAGACTTGCCTTGCTGATTCATTAATCTAAGATAGCTTACGGTACCATAACCCGACTCACTTGCATCGCAGAAGTGATGCAGCTCAGCAGTCTCCACAGGGTCAAAGTTCTCAGGCTTTATGCATCTTCCTACTTGAAACCCACGTAACTGATTCAACTCCCCGATCCATCTCTGCCAGGGTGTTGCAAATTCCTGTGGAATAATTTGATCCCATCCATACCTGGCTTCGCAGAGCTCTTGGAGTAGTTGTTTGGCCTTCAGGATGAAAGGAGAGAGAAAACCTAACGGGTCATAAACTGAACTAACCGTGGAGAGTGTACTTCTCCTGGTAGCAGGCCGGCTTCTGACAGTTACTTTAAAGCTGAAGGTGTCACTGTGGGTGTTCCAGTGGATTCCAAGTGCAGGCTCAACTGTGATTTGTTCTTTCAGCTTTTCTTTATCCAGGGCCAGTTCCTTGACTGCCTTTGCTCTGTGATGCTCAGGAATGCTTGCTAACACCTCACAGTTATTGCTGACCCATTTTGTCAGTGTGAAGCCTTCCCTGGCCGCAGGCTTCAGTGAGATCTTTGACAAGCTTTATAGCTTGGTCCACTGTTGCCACTGATCAGAGACAATCATCCACATGAAAGTTAGTTTTGATGGTTTTCATAACTTCATCAGAGTAATGCTTCTGGTTGTCATCAGCAGTTTGACGCAGGGCAAAATTAGCAATAGTCGGGGATGATACAGCACCAAAGAGGTGAACTTTCATACTGTAAACTTCAAGCGGTTTGCTGATATCACCTTCTGGCCACCACAAAAACCTCAGGAAGTCTCTGTCCTTTTCAACAACATGCACTTGATAAAACATTGCCTCAATGTCTGCCATAACGGCAATTTGTTCTTGACGAAACCTTAATAGAACTCCAATGAGGGTGTTTGTTAGGTCTGGACCTTGGAGGAGCTCCTTGTTCAGAGATGTTCCTTGAAATGAGGATGTACAGTCAAACACCACCCTCAGTTTGAGCTTTCGCTTGTGGTAGACACCATGATGCGGGATGTGCCAGACCCGTTCATCCTCTCTGCAAAGCTGCTGGGGTGGAACCTTTTCTGCATAAGACTTTTTGAGAATGTCTTCCATGAAGGAGGTGTATTCCTCAGCATACTTCTTATCCTTCCTAAATTTTTTCACAAGGTGCAGTGTGCGTTCCTTTACTATATCATAGTTGTCAGGCATGATCTTGTCTTTATCCCGGAAAGGCAATGGTAAATGATAGTGGCCATCTTTAAGAAATGCTGATTTGGAAGCAATCTCCATAAAATGTTTATCCTCAACTGACATCTCAATTTTCTCCTCATACATGTTTTCAGAGAAATCCTGGTTATACTGTAGTAGATCCTTCAACTCAGCAACACAGATTCTGTTACTTGACACTGCAATGTCATGTTCTGCAGCACTATCAACACTGGGGGGTCCAGTTACCACCCATCCCAGTAAGGTTTGGACCGCATATGGTCCATTATCATGACTGTTTATTATTTGCCATGGCTCCATTGCTCGAGGAACATCAGTCCCAATGAGGAGTTCAATGTCTACCTCAATTTCCTTTAACTGGATGCCACTGAGATAAGGCCACTTCTTCAAATCAGCTTCTGTGATTATATTTTCTGTTGAGACAGGGATTTTGCTCTGTGTGTAAACTTTCGGAAGGTCAAGATATGTGCAGCCTTCCAAGTCTCCCATCTCCAGTCCTCTGACCTCATAGGCCCCTGCAGGCTTTTCCTGTCCCATTGTTCGCAAAATTATCTCGGTTTTGCGTCCTTTCACATTCAGCAGGTTCATTAGATTTTCTGTGCAAAACGTTGCTGTGCTGCCTAAATCGAGGAAGGCATAGGTCTGAATATACCTGCTCCCCTTTGCCACTTTAACTCTGACTGGCACAATTGCAAGTGCACAGTCTCTCCCGGCCCCAGTTACATCACCTGCTGAAACAAGAGCACTGCATATGGCGGTATCTTCTGTCTCAGCAGTGGCTCTTGGTTGATTTTCCTGTTTTGGGCCTTTTGCACTTTGAATATGAAGTACAGTAGGATATTTCATTTGACAAACTTGACACATTAATCTTCTTTTACAATTTTTGCTTAGATGACCTTTAAGTAAGCAACCAAAGCAGTATCCATGGCTTCTTAAGAATTCAACCTTGTTGTCATGTGACTGTGTTTGGAATTGTGAGCAGTCGATCAGGGTGTGTTCCCTTGGCAGAATCTGCAGGAAGGAATGATAGGACAGGGTGTGGTCTGAAGTGGTTGTTTTGGAATAGATGATTGTTTTACAGCGCATCCTGCTTTCTCTGTATTAACCACAACTGAAGTAGCAAAGCTGCTGTTTTTGCCTCTTATTGATTTTAGTTCACTTTTGCTTCTTGGGATAGACTTTTTTGTAGTCATTTGGTCTTGAATGTCCCCAAACAATGGATCCAAAAGCATCTTTGCATGTTTTTCCACAAAGTCCACAAGGTGCTGAAATCTGATCCTCCTGCCAGTTTTCTGTTGTGTCTCATAAGCTCTGGTTTGCCATCTTTCCCGGAGTTTATAGGGTAGTTTGGATGTAATTAGCCTTAGGTTTGATGGGATTTCAAGTTCCTCTAAATACTGTAAATCTTGCATTAAGTTACAACATCCTCTCAAATACATTGCATATGCATGCAGCATTGTCCCATCCTCAGCTTTAATCGCTGTCCAGTTCAAGGCCTTTTCCAGGTAAGCTCCAGAAACCTTAATTTCATTCCCAAAGGGCTCTTTTAAGAGATGTCTTGCTTCACTATAGCCTCTTCTCTCATCCATATGCAAACAGCTGCGAACCAGGGGTCCGTTTCACAAAGCAGGTTCAAAAAACTCTGAGTCTAACCCTGAACTCTGAGTTGATCTACTCTGAGATAGGAAACTCTGAGTTTTCTGTTCCAGAACAGCAGATTTGCGTTAGGTTGATCAACTCAGAGTAGTTTGACCTGGAGTTAAGCGCGTGCACCACAAGTAAAAAAAGAAAGCATCAATGGAGCCCTGATTCGACGAGTCATCATGGCAACAGGGAAGCGGAGGGCTACGCTACAACTGCAACAGTAAATATTAATGCGCTCATACGGTGAGTTTGAGCAGGTTTACACCGCTGCTGCAGCAAAAGAGAGGGAGATGGTGCGGGAGAACATTGCGGCTCGGGTCAGTGCGTAAGTTTAAATGTAGTCCTGTTGCAATCACAGTAATATCACAGGGGAAACTGCTTGAGTGGGAGCCTATTAGTTTATTTCATTTAAGTGCAACCCCGCAGGGGAGAAGCGCACTTGGAACTAGTTTAAGATGAAACATAAAAACATACAGGTATTCAAACAGGTAAAACATCGGCACAATCTCATGGTGACGCCTCATTTTGTGCATGTTTTACATGGTAAAGTAAATATTACCGTAAGTGGCTGTTTTTTATTCAACATATAAATGTTGTATAAAAAACTCCCATTTGCAAAAAAAACGCAGCGCAACACACAATATCTGCTGTGATATGAGAGCATTACTGGTTGTTAATGTTGGAAATGTAAGGAGGGATGACTGTGACATGAAAGGGTGTTGTGCGTATTCAGCCCCCTCGCATTATAGGTGATATTCTGGATCAGAAGGCTGTTGTTTCCACCTATAGGAGTAGTTTATATACCGGTAACCCAACTAAAAGCACACACTTTTGAACCTATGAATTGTAAGAAAAGCTGGGATTATATTTAGGAAACGCTGAGTCAAATACATTCAACTTGCTCAAAATATCCATTTAATTCATTTTGTAATTATGGCTGCAGTATATTAAGGACGTCTATGCGCGGTCTGATAATCATCTCCCGACGAATATTTAATTCTCTTTGCGGTAATGCGTCAGCGGGATCACGGGATCGTTATCAAAAGGACATGCCATGGTAGTGTAAATATTCAACACCTAATATAACTTCTAATCGTTCGATGCATTTTATTGACAATTTTAGCTTTTTCTGGGACCGCAGGCATCTTTATAAGGCAGACGGACTTTGTCTAAATAAGCTGGGAGTAAAGCTTTTCATGACCAACATGTCTTACTTCCTGCGTCATCCATCTATCATCACTGCCAAGGACAGACAAGAGGAACCAACGGAAAAGACAGACACAACACAGCTTATCATGAACGTCGAAGGAGGACCGCCATTGCAAAAGGAGAGCGCTGACCATGAGAGACACCGGAGCAAAGAGGAGACGTGTCCATCCCCCTCTACCTCCCCTTTCATTTCAAATGGGCGTGAAGATCCCTCCCCCACACCCCCCAAGCCTAAATCCAGGTCTCCATCCTTCTCCCTTCCTCAAGTAAGCCTTTCTCCCCCCTTATCCCCTTTGGAGTTCCGGGAGCTACCCCCACCCACTCCCCGCCCTACTCCTATTTTTACCCCCCTTGACCGACCTCAGCGATCCCCCCCTCAGCGCCATCTCAGTGGCACCTCCCTCCCACCTCCTCCCCCCCCTCCACGAAGGCGTGCTTCACAAACCCTCAGCCCTACTCTGCCCTACTCTGCCCCTCCTACGTAAACCCCCTCTACGCCCTCAACGTCCACCTCCAGTAGTTCATTCCAGCTCTGACGCTGCCCACTCCTCCTCCCCCTCATGGCCACCCCCGCCCCGCCCTGACAGCAGTCCTGAATATTATTGATACAGAAAAGGGTTCAGCAGTAGACCACATTATCAGCTGGGCCCAAGGCTGCCTACGTCAAAGCTTGGCACCTTCTACATTCCTGTTGTGACTACCAAGAGAGAGAACATTGGGAAACGTAGACACCCTGCTAACCTAAACAATCTCATTCCTATCCTCTCCAAATCAAAGTCAACATCGAAGCCTGTCAATAACACCATCAGGATGGGTCTGCTCAATGTTAGGTCTCTGAATAACAAATCATTTTTAGTCAACGATTTTATTACTACTTCCAAACTTGATTTTATGTTTTTAACTGAAACATGGCTGGAGCAAAATAACAGTGCAAGCATTCTGATCGAGACAGCACCCCCCAACTATAACTTTATTGATGTATGTAGATCTGGGAAAAGGGGGGGAGGGGTTGCTGCTATATTTAAAAACATATTTCAGGGGAAACAGATGTCACTTGGTGATTTTACATCATTCGAATACCTGTGTGCTGTGTTGAAATGCTCTCCCAAAATTCTTCTGTTAATTATTTACAGGCCACCTAAATACTCAGCAAATTTTTTCGATGATTTTACCGAATTATTGTCTAGTATCTCCACTGACTTTGACTGCCTAGTTATAACTGGTGACTTTAATTTTCATATTGACGATTCGAATGGCAAGGGTGCAAAGGAACTTTTTACTATTTTAGATACATTTGACCTGTCTCAACATGTGAAAGAGGCTACTCATTGTAAAGGACACACCCTGGACCTGATTATCACAAAAAGTCTCAATGTTTCTGATGTTCTTGTGACTGATCTTTCATTGTCTGATCACTTCTGTGTTTTCTTTAATATTTCTTTAATTCCGGAGACACAAACAGAATCAAAGAATGTCAAAAAGCGCTACATCAATGAACATGCTAATGTACTCTTTAAAAATGCCATCTCCTCGCTACCACCTCTAAACCCATGCCATGCTGATGATCTTGTAAACAACTTTAATTCCAAAATTGTGAATATCATAGATGTCATTGCACCGGTTACAGTTAAAACGATTTCTGGTAAGCAAAAGGCACCCTGGAGAAAAGCTGCTGTTGTAACAGCCCAGAGAAGAGAGTGCAGGAAGGCTGAACGAATCTGGCGAAATACAAAACTTCATATTCACCATGACATCTATAAAGAGAGGCTCCAGGCCTACAATTTAGTCTTAAAAAGTGCTAGAGAAACATTCTTCTCCAATATCATAAACAGCAACACTAATAAAGCCAAAACCCTATTTGCAACTGTCGACAGACTGACCAACCCCCCAACACAAATACCAGCCGAACTCCATTCCACACAGAAATGCAATGAGTTTTCATTCTTTTATACTGATAAAATTGAAGGCATCAGACGTGCCATCAATATCTCAAACAAAAAAGTTGGATCACCACCCCGTTTAGGCCAAAATAACACAGCAATGATGGCAAGCTTTAATGCCATAGACTCTAAAACTCTAGTGGAAACAGTGACCGATCTAAAGCCAACCACCTGCTGTCTCGATGCTTTACCTACCAACTTCTTTAAGAATATTTTTGACTGCCTATCAACAGACGTATTGCAAATAGTTAATAACTATTCAATCGGGCAATTTCCCAAAGGCCTTCAAAACTGCAGTCATTAAACCTCTTCTAAAAAAGCGGAGCCTAGATGCCTCTATTATCAACAACTACAGACCAATTTCAAATCTACCATTCATAAGTAAAATAATTGAGAAAGTTGTACTCCAACAACTAACTCACTTCTTGGCTTCTACTGGCTGCCACAACAACCTCCAGTCAGGATTTAGACCTTTTCATAGCACAGAGACGGTCCTTATTAAAGTTATAAATGACATCCGTCTTAACACAGACTCTGGCAAAACTTCAGTACTAATGCTATTGGACCTCAGTGCTGCATTTGACACTGTCGACCACTCAATACTTTTGGACAGGTTGGAAAACTGGGTGGGGCTCTCAGGCACAGTCCTAAACTGGTTCAAGTCATATCTACAAGATAGAAACTATTTTGTTTCCATTGGCGACTTTGTATCAGAACAAACCAACGTAACGTGTGGAGTCCCCCAAGGTTCAATCTTGGGGCCAACTTTATTTAACATCTATATGCTCCCACTAGGACAAATCATGCAAAATAATAACATTGACCACCATTGCTATGCCGATGACACCCAAATCTATGTAGCGCTATCACCAAATGACTATCGCCCCATAGATCTACTGTGCCAGTGCATTGAGCAAGTCAAACACTGGATGTGCCAAAATTTCCTTCAACTAAATGAGGATAAAACTGAGATAATTGTTTTTGGTGCTAAGAAAGAAAGGTTTAAAGTCATCCAACACCTTCAATCACTGTCCCTGAAAACCTCAAATAAAGCCAGAAATCTTGGGGTTATTATGGATTCTGATTTACATTTCGACAGTCACATCAAATCAGTAACAAACTCGGCCTACTATCACCTTAAAAATGTAACAAGACTTAGAGGGCTCATGTCAGCTCAAGACTTAGAAAAACTTGTCCATGCCTTTATAACCAGTAGGCTAGACTACTGTAACGGTCTCCTTGCAGGTCTTCCCAAAAAAACTGTCAGGCAGCTACAGCTTGTTCAGAACGCTGCTGCTCGAGTTCTAACAAAGACCAAAAAATGTGAGCACATTACACCAATTCTTAAATCATTACACTGGCTTCCTGTACGTCAGAGAATTGATTTCAAAATCCTCCTGCTCACATGTAAATCACTACACGGTCTAGGGCCGAGGTATATCACTGATATGCTCCCACTACATAAGCCTTCTAGATCACTTAGATCCTCTGAGACCAATCTGTTAGTGGTTCGCAGAGTAAACTCAAATCAAGGGAAAGCATCTTTCAGTCATTATGCAACAAACAGCTGGAATAAACTTCCTGAAGATGTAAGACTCTCACCCACTCTGACCACTTTTAAAAGTACACTGAAAACTTTTATGTTCACCTTAGCTTTCTGCTAAATCTTCGAACTTTTAACGTCCGCATTGTTTTGATTATTGTCTATGTTTTTATTCTCTTTGTCTTTCTGTAATGCATTTGAATTCATGACATGTTGTGCTGTGAAGCACTTTGAGTCTGCCTTGTGTATGAAAAGTGCTATACAAATAAAGCTGCCTTGCCTTGCCTTGCCTAATGTAGGCCTACTGAATGATTTTTATACGTTGTATACAAAAACTCCCGTTTGCAAAAAAAACGCAGCGCAACACAGAATATCTGCTGGGATATGAAACGGTACCGCTCAAAAAGAGAATTGCCTGAAAATGCAAGCACATCTATAATCAATAGTTTGATAATCATCTCCCGATGAATATTTAATTCTCTGTGCAGTAATGCTGCAGCTTCATCCACGGGATCGTTATCAAAAGGACATGCCATGGTAGTGAAATAGTCGCCACCTAATATAACTTATAATGTCTGATTTTTGCAATGATTTTCTGAAAAAAACGAAAAGACGGAACTATACTACGCCAAAACTCGCTGACTGACTGAATGAATGAGGAAATCAAACACCGTGTGTGGCTGAAAGAGGGCGGAGACAGAGAGAAACTCAAGGTTTGCTGAGAAAAACCTGGTCCCGACCAGGTTAGTTTCAGAGAGCATGTTACCATGGTAACTGACCGAGAGGTTAAGTTACCTCTCTGTGAAACAGGCTAGAGTTACCCCTCTGTCACTGGTTTAAGTTACCTCCCTTTGTAAAAACGGAAAACTCAGTTTCCCTCATTTCAGGGTTAACAGACTCAGAGTTTTCACTAAACCTGCTTTGTGAAACAGGCCCCTGGTCTCTTGGTAAACCAGAGGTAAACTGCTCAAGATAGTAGAGTCTGTCCTGATTATTTTTAGTCTTGTCTTCAATCAAGTGTTCAAATGCATGGATAAAGGACTGATATGCCAATAGGTTACCATCAAACACAGACATCTCCCTTGCTGGTAACCTAGACAAGTTTTGCTGTGAGACAATGAGTTCTGCTATGTCATTTTGTCTTCGAATAACGACATCCAAGTTATCTTGTGCAGCATGAGTTACGGTGCGATTATGATTTGCAGTTTCGGTTTTGTGTTTTTCAGTTAAATTCTTGTTTTGGGGTTTATTTTCTGGTGTGTTGGTACCCCTTGTAGGTCTGTGGAGACTCAAGATGGTTTGGTGAAGTGGGGTTTTGGGTACTGCACCTAACTGCACAAATTCCACATTGCTCTCCATTGTTTTGTGGTTCATGGTGAGAGTCATAATACTCGTTCATGCCATCACCTGGAGCTTCCTGATCCACCTCATCACTTTGTAGAATTTTTATTTTAGCAGTTGATGTTGCAAGGTCTGCTTCCAACTCCATTTGTTCCATTTTTGATTTCAGTTTTGTTTCCTCCAGTTGCAAGGAGTGTTTTTCTTTCAAGATTGCAGCAGCCTGTTCTGCTTTGGCCTTTTTTAATTATGAGGAGACTGAGGAGGATCTGGAGACTGATGATCCAATAGAAGTGGAAGACTTTGATTTGTGTGACACATTCGATATGCTGTCCAGTGGTTCAACCTTTGATTGTGCAATTTCTCTTTTCCATGTTTCAACCTCTTTCATGAAATAATTCAGGTTAGTTATTCTGGGTTCATACCAGTCATAGTAATCATTTTCCTTTTCCTCCTCGGATAAGAGCTCTGCACAGATTTGTGAGCATTTTTAAATTCATCCACAACTCATTTAAACGCTTCAAATGTGTCATTGACGTTATCAACATTTCCAACATCAGTCATCAAAGCCTTTATTTCATTTATCCTCCTCGTGCATGCGCCCAGTCTGCCTCTGCGCGAAGCAATGTGCGATTTCAACATGTCCTCAGCTGCGATCTCCGATGTCTCAGACATCATTACAAATAACCACATAAATTCCTTCAATTTACGTTCAGTTTATCCTTGAACATCCTTCCAACGTTCCTGTTTCATTACAGTCCACATCCACAATCCACAACTTTGCTTTCCATGATGATATATTGTTTCATTGTAGCGCAGGTAGTGCCGCGGCGCATTCATTCATAAAGTTGATCAGCTGATTTTACTCACGGCCAGCCGGCTGCTTTCTTCATCTGTCGGCGAGTGATCGGCTTGATCCGTCAACTCTCCACTTTCCTTCAAGTCTTCGGTGAAGTTTATCAACTTGTCATGGCTACTCTTGCATACAAAAAAGTTCAAAAATCGTCAGAGTAGTTTCTGAGGAGGAGGTCTACGACTCACTAAATAAAAAGCACTTGCGGAGATGTTTCTTGTTTCAACAAAAAGGGTTTCGCATTTATTTACATAAACAGAAATATCCTCCGGTTGACTTCAAACCATAAGCAAATAAAAAACGTAATTTAGCGGTTGATAAACTGTTTCACTCCTCACTCCTTCAACACAAAAAGCCGACCCGCAAACCAGCTGTCCTCTCTCCTTAATCACGGGAGGAGGATGGCCTGACTAGAAGGAGGAGCGCCATAAACAAGAACAATCATAATAAATAGTTATCATTATCATTATTTTATGCCATTACCATATACCATTTTACTGATAATTAATACAAAGAATTAATAGGCTCCAACAGGCATGTAATGCTGAAATGTGCTGGGCTATCCAAGTAGACACGCTAGTCCCTTCTAGAGCTGGCGGCTTATCAGTGAGAACTGACGGTAGATTTGGGTTCTACCTGAACACTAGCTGGTAGGGACTGTAGCCATGCACATTTTTTTTTGCCATCAGGGCCCAGTCTTGGGCAGTCTTCCGATCACATCTGTTGTCTCTCTTTACTTTCAAAAGGATTTCAGTGAGAGTTTGATTGTGCCTTTCCAAAAGACCATTGCTCCATGGACAATAAGCTACAGTCGTTTTCACTTCAATGTTAAAGTTTTCAGTCATGTCCCTCATTTCTTTGTGATTAAATTCACCCCCATTGTCAGTGAACAGTCTGCATGGAGGACCATGAACACTTATCCAGCAGTGAATAAAGTGCTTCACTATTTCTTTGGGTTTCTTTGTTGGTAATAATGCTCCCTGCACTGAATCTTGTGACGTGGTCAATGGCATGCGGATACCACACCCCTGGCTCTAGCTCATGTAAGTCCATAGCTACAGTTTCATGGTAGGATGAGGCCATGGGTAAACCTACTGCTGGCTTCTGCTTTGGTTTACTGTATCTGATGCATGTTTTACAGTTCTTTACAATATCCTGCAGGATTATGATCCACTCCTCATCAGAATTACCTCAGCAGGTCAGTAGTTTTTGCAATCTGTCGACTGAGGCATGTCCAAACTGCTTGTGCAGTTTCAATATCACTTTTTGTCTTTCTTGTCATGTCATGTTTTCCGTCACAATGAGGATGTCGTTTTCATTTTGGAGGTCACTTTCATCTGAGGTATTCTTATCCCTCAAGTTCACACAATAATGCCCTGATGATGTAAGTTCAAGTTTCACATGTTGCTTTAACATTATGGCTTTGTCATTCTCAATGTCCAAAACAGCACCTGCTCTTTTCAGTGAAGTTTTGCTCAGAAGCAAAGGATATCGGCTGGAACAACTTCTGTCTCAATTTGACATTTTGTGCTATCACAGCTGGGATTTTCCCTTTCTTTGTGGAATGGACAATTCTCCCATCACCAAACTTGAATGGTCTTGCACTTTTCATGTCCTTCATTTTCAGTAACTCATCCTGTGTTAGTTGACCGACATAATGATCAAGCCATTTTCGCCCCACACTGTTCAGGTGCAGGCTGTATCAATCACAGCAGATCCAAGAGACTCCACCATGAAAATCTTTGTGTCAGACAATGTGTCTTTAGACAATAAAGCTACTTTGCATTCTTCAACCTCTGTTTGTCTTTCATCTTCTGTTAGTTTAGCATGTTCATTTTTGTGGGGGCAGTCCTTTGCCCAGTGATATAAGCTTTGGCAGACTGCACATCTCGTTCTCCTACCATATCTGTCAAGCTGATTGGTACCTTGAATAAAAAAAAAAAGGAGAAGTAATGTTAGAGGATGATGTGGCAAGATGGCGGAGAGAGCAGATGTGCCGTAAACAGCTCAGGGTAAAGGGACCTTGAAATAGAAATTTTTGAACAACAACTCAAAATAACTTATTTCGGTTAGTTTAAATAAGAAGCGCTGAGGATCAATCGTTGACTTCAGTTAAATCACTCTCTAAAAGCTGCACTCTAAACCTTAACATGGCTAAAGCTAGTGCTAACGCTAGAGCTAAGGCTCTCATAACACATGACTACTGCGGACATGAGAGCATGGAGACAAGCGCCAAATGAACAAAAAACTGACATTCTCCTTCCAAGCCACCAGAACCTCAGAAAAATTCAAAAGGAGAGGAGGTCCCTTTTGGAGGAAGCAGGAATGCAATTCTAGCTGCGATTAGCTAAAGAAGTCGACGCTAACCATATCCAACATCGCCAAAGCGGTCAAGTTCAACTAGGCTGAAATCAAAGAATGTAAGCAAAAGAACAAAGAATTAGAAAAAGAAATGAAGCAACTAAAAGAGATGAATACAGAGCTGGAACACAGAGCTACAGAGACTGAAAAGAGAGCTGCAGAGCTGGAGCGTTATAAAAGAAGGTGGAATCTGAGATTAAATGGTCTAAGAGAAGAGACAGAAAAAGACACAAGACGAGTCATCGCAGACATCATCGGAAAGATTACTCCGCACTGGAGGGAGAAGATGGACCTAATTCTGGATTCTGTGCACCGCCTCGGACCGAACAGCGGCAAACGCCCATGGCAGATCATCTGGAAGGTATTTCAGCGATGAACTGTGGCGAGCCACCAAACACAATTCCGTCTGCAAAGATCTCAACATCCGATTTGCGGAAGATCTCATCAAGGAAGACAGAGAGGCGCGAAAGGCGGTGTGGCCAAAAGTGGAGCAGGTGAGGAAGGCAGGACTGAAGACCATGTTCTGAGGCCCTATGCCTTCATTATCGGACAGAGAGTCACACCTCAGACATAACTAACCTCAAATCTATGTCTGGGATACTTGGTCCCACAAACAAGTGAGTTTAATTATGAAAGTTATTATGATCAGGTCCTACTACCTACTACCTATAAGGTAACACACATATTTCATAACACTTCAAACAATTCCATTGTTCTTTTTGTGTTCTGTGTTTTATGTTTCACTTAAGAAATGACATCCCTCTTATCTCCATTAATGTAAGGGGTCTAAGGGACATAATCAAAAGGAAAAGCTTATTTTTGTTCTGTAAAGGGAAGAATGGTAAAATTATTTTTCTATAAGAAACTCACTCCAAGGTTGAGGACACTGTGTTTTGGTCCAAACAATGGGGAGATGATTCTTACTTCAGTCATGGCACTTCAAGATCAGCAGGGGTCGCCATCCTTCTGAAAAACTTCCAAGGCCAGATCGTAACACACACTGCAGATGAACAAGGCCATTGGCTGATGCTGATCATAACCCTTGATGGTTTGACATTCATTTTTGATTAACATATATGGATACAATGATAGTAGAGAAAACAAAAACTTACTTGAGAAAATTCCTTTACATTTAGATAATCTGAAACTATCACATTCAACAGAGAATATTATAATTGGTGGTGATTTTAATTCAGTCCAGGATGATTGTCTTTATAAATATCCTAATACTCTGGCAGTCAATACGAGTCTAATACTACATTTACTAACTTCTGCAATGAACAAGGTCTAGTTGATGCATGGAGACACCTTAATCCCGGAATAATTAAATTATCATGGTTCAGCCCAAATTACCAACTCAAATCTAGAATTGACCACTGGTTGATTGCCAACCACTTATTATTTCATGAAATCACCTCTGATATTTCTGCTGCTCCGCTGACTGATCATAGTATTATATATCTTTGTATTAAACCCAAAAACAAAAATAACAATTCAAACAAATTTTTTAAATTTAACTCCAGTCTCCTCCAAAAAAGTGATTATTGCCAAAAATAGAATTATTAATTATAGAGATTATGAACTCAAAAGAGTTAACAACAGCAGTCACTAAATGGGAGTTCCTAAAATACAAAATACGGCAAATTACTCTTTCATTTAGAAAAAAATAAATCCATATTATCAGACAACTAAATGAATACTGCAATAAACCTAACCCTACTGAAGACGATAGACATAAAATACTAAACCTCCAACCCAAACCATAGAGCACAAGGGGCATTTGTTCGGTCCAGGGCTAAATGGATAGAAGAGGGAGAGTAAAACACAGCATATTTTTGTGGTTTGGAAAAAAGAAGACAAAAAAATAATAATATCAGATCCCTGACAGTTAATAACAAAGAAATCACAGATGAAAAGTTAATCTCTTCCGAACTCTTTACGTTTTATAGCCAGCTTTACAGCTCCAAATTTTCTAAAGAGGATTTTCATACATTTTTTAAGGATATAGCAGAATATATTCCCCAAATCGATTACAACTATAAAAAAAACATGAGAAAATGAAATAACAATCACAGAACTTGATGCAGTAATAGGACGTCTCTCTCTCAATAAAGCCCCGGCTCAGACGGTCTCACGGGAGACTTTTACAGACACTTCTGGGAAGACATAAGAAACTTACTGTATCAAGCCTTGTTAGAAATTTCCAGGACATGTATACTCCCTCCCACAATGAGACATGGTGTTATCGTCTCAACTCCAAAGCCAATAAAGACCCCAGAGTTATAGAAAACTGAGGCCTATTACTCTAAGAAATTCAGATTACAAGCTCCTAACCTACATTTTCACGATCCGTCTTCAA
This sequence comes from Echiichthys vipera, assembly GCF_963691815.1. Classification (NCBI taxonomy): domain Eukaryota; kingdom Metazoa; phylum Chordata; class Actinopteri; order Perciformes; family Trachinidae; genus Echiichthys; species Echiichthys vipera. The sequence continues at coordinate 33,038,953 of NC_139825.1, read as the reverse complement.
ACAGGGATCTCACATCTTCTTGCAGAAACACAATCAGGCTTCTTAAAAGGAAGATCAATCCACAATAATATAAGGCTGGTAATGGACATAATCAAATACAGAAATTTCATTGAAGATAATAGTTTTATTCTTTTCTTAGGCCTGTGAATGTTCTCATTCGTCCAGGTCATCGTTATCCTCAAAGCAATTTCAGTCAAAAACAACTGGACTTGGTTATTTGTGCAGGAAGACGTTTCACCTCTCATCCAAGAGGCTTCATCAGTTCATGTACGCATCTGACCAGGCTGGGACTGGTCCAACTAACTGGTGTGGAAAACCAGGTATTTAACCTCTCTTTTCTTAGATTTGTATTGTATTTGTATTATTTGTTAGTATTTGTGTATTTTTTAAATTGTGCTAAATAAATAATACATTTTAAAAAATTACATTTCCAGCAGCTGGCAGATCATATAGGTGCCATACATACTGGCAAAGAAAGGCAAATGTTGACTGCTCCAACTTGGTTGCTAAATTTTGGAAGCCTTAAAGTACTCATCTTTATATAACAACACCCTTGTGTCACATTCTTCATGATCACACTGCAGGTCTTGAACAACACGAACAGACTGCACACCCTTGTGTGGACCTGAGGTCTCTGCGAGCTCTCCAAATGTACTTGGTTTGGTCCATCAAAAAGAATGGTACCATCTACTGGAACTTTGTCAACCAGGCAGTCTTCACCTTTGGTCTCTAATAGATCCTTGAGAGCTGACACCACCATCAAAAGGGTTCTGGTGTACACTGCTGTCTGCGCCTGATTCCCTTATTATATTTTGTACAGTTTTTATTTCATATTTAGCTCTGGGCTGTTCTGTTATCCCTTATTATGTATTCACGGTTTTACATTTTTAATAAAGATCCTTTTTATGGTTGATCAGTGCTGTTTTCGTTTGTGGTTACATTAATGAACAAACAAATAGTCAGCTGTATAACTGCAATTACTGTAGATGACTTTACATAAAAAGTTCACCTTATCGTATATTTGCTGTATTTTTCTTCTTGGACACAGTTATGTCAGCACCAGTGGCTGTGCCAGTGCAAAATCTCGGGGGGGGGGGGGCTTCTGAAAACGATTATGGTGACCCTTTCAATAGGTGCATTAACCAAGACGGTATAATTTTGTTGTTAGATGATTTTCTCAGAGTCCTTCTTGTGTCTGTCCACTAGAGGGCAACGCCATAAACAAAATTGGTGTAGCTCCACAATAAATTATTTAAATTATTCTTATGTTGTATGATGTAAAATAGCTAAACAGGACACAGGATATGTCCAGCAAACACATAAAGACAGGGGCAGCATATTAAGTATTTATTAACTGATCAAGGATCAAAAGGATCAAGAGCTTCCACAACCTTTACCACAAACATACAACAAGATAGTGCAGTCAAATTATCTCAAAGTGTAAAGGAAAGGGCAGACTTTAAACAATAAATACATATAAAAACAGCATGGCACAAACTAGTAAAACTGCTGAGAATTGGATCTTTATATCTACCATTTCTGGTATTTAGGATACAAAGGGCTTCTTCATAAAAGCTAAATGTACATGTCCCAAAGTGACCAAACAACTGAGGTTTGACCTAATGTCAGTGGCAGTGCATCTTGGCTTTACACATTAAAGACCAAGCCAAAATGATGAGGTGCAGTTCGATTGTATGGCTTTGTAAATATGAACAACCATAGGCTACCATCTGGCCAGTGGTGGCTCCTGGCAGATTTCTTGATGATGGCTAAGATGACCCGTTGAATGGGTCAAATCATAATAAATAAAAGTCAGATAGCTTACTTGACAGTGTATCATTGAATTGTTTCATTTGGTTATTTTTGTTTTGTAGACACTGTGTTTTGGTCTAAACAATGGGAAGATGATGCTTAATTCAGTTATGGCACTTTAAGATCAGCAGGTGTCGCCACCCTTCTAAAAAATCTTGGTGCTTCTTGCAGATGAACAAGGCCATTGGCTCATTCTGATCATAACCCTTGGTGGTTTGACATTCATTTTGATTAACATATATGGATACAATGATAGTAGAGAAAACAAAAACCTATTTGAGAAAATCGCTTTACAATTAGATAATCTGAAACTATCACATTCAACAGAGAATATTATAATTGGTGGTGATTTCAATTTAGTCCAGGATGATTTCCTTGATAAATATCCTCCCAACTACTCTGGCAGTCAATACGAGTCTAATACTACATTTACTAACTTCTGCAATGAACAAGGTCTAGTTGATGCATGGAGACACCTTAATCCCGGAATAATTAAATTATCATGGTTCAGCCCAAATTACCAACTCAAATCTAGAATTGACCACTGGTTGATTGCCAACCACTTATTATTTCATGAAATCACCTCTGATATTTCTGCTGCTCCGCTGACTGATCATAGTATTATATATCTTTGTATTAAACCCCAAAACAAAAATAACAAGTTAAACAAATTTTTGAAATTTAACTCCAGCCTCCTCTAAAAAAGTGATTATTGCCAAAAATAGAATTATTAATTATAGAGATTATGAACTCAAAAGAGTTAACAACAGCAGTCACTAAATGGGAGTTCCTAAAATACAAAATACGGCAAATTACTCTTTCATTTAGAAAAAAATAAATCCATATTATCAGACAACTAAATGAATACTGCAATAAACCTAACCCTACTGAAGACGATAGACATAAAATACTAAACCTCCAACCCAAACCATAGAGCACAAGGGGCATTTGTTCGGTCCAGGGCTAAATGGATAGAAGAGGGAGAGAAAAACACAGCATATTTTTGTGGTTTGGAAAAAAGAAGACAAAAAAATAATAATATCAGATCCCTGACAGTTAATAACAAAGAAATCACAGATGAAAAGTTAATCTCTTCCGAACTCTTTACGTTTTATAGCCAGCTTTACAGCTCCAAATTTTCTAAAGAGGATTTTCATACATTTTTTAAGGATATAGCAGAATATATTCCCCAAATCGATTACAACTATAAAAAAAACATGAGAAAATGAAATAACAATCACAGAACTTGATGCAGTAATAGGACGTCTCTCTCTCAATAAAGCCCCGGCTCAGACGGTCTCACGGGAGACTTTTACAGACACTTCTGGGAAGACATAAGAAACGTACTGTATCAAGCCTTCTTAGAAATTTCCAGGACATGTATACTCCCTCCCACAATGAGACATGGTGTTATCGTCTCAACTCCAAAGCCAATAAAGACCCCAGAGTTATAGAAAACTGAGGCCTATTACTCTAAGAAATTCAGATTACAAGCTCCTAACCTACATTTTCATGATCCGTCTTCAAACAGGGATCTCACATCTTATTGCAGAAACACAATCAGGCTTCTTAAAAGGAAGATCAATCCACAATAATATAAGGCTGGTAATGGACATAATCGAATACAGAAATCTCATTGAAGATAATGGTTGTATTCTTTTCTTAGATTTCTACGAAGCATTTGATTCAGTGGACCTTCCATTTGTAATGATGGTGCTTGAACATTTTGGGTTTGGAGTTAACTTTAGAAATCTAATTAGGGGACTATACCAAAATATTAACAGTTGTGTCCTGTTACCCAACGGGACTTCTCCCAGCTTTAAGATTGATGTGGGAATCCCCCAGGGCTGTCCCTTCTCACCATATTTGTTTCTATTAGTCACTGAAATGCTAGCAATTCATATTAAAAACTGCCATGACATTAAAAAACGAAATGTCTTAGGTACAGATATTATCATCAGTCAACTGGCAGATGACACAACTATTTTTTGAAAAAAAGACATCAAATCCCAATAACTATTGAAAAAATGAAAAAATTCTCTAAGACTTCAGGGTTAACATTAAATTTAAAAAAATGTGAACTATTTTCCATTCACGACAAGGCGCTAGAAATCAAATATCTAGGAGTCCACCTAGCGAAGGATACAAAAGTAGGTCAGTCATTGAATGTGGATAAAACACTAAAAGAATGTAAAGCAAAGTTAAATTTATGGCTCCAGATAAATTTATCAATACTAGGTCGAATTTATCTAACAAAAATGGAAATTTTGTCAAGATGTATTTACCCAAGCTACTCTCATGCCATCCCAAACAAGCTCATAAAATCCATGAACCAAATTAACCTAAATTTTATTTGGAGAAACAAACCACACTATATGAAAAAAAGACTTAAGACTAAAAACAACTTGAGCTTTGCTATGTTGATAATGTTGTTAACTACGAGCTAACTAGCAATCCTTGATACGTGGGAATTTGAGGATACTGCTGTCACTCTGGCAAATTCCTTTTTTCCTGCACTGAGATTGTTTTGTCGGCCACTAAAGGCTTATTAAATTGCCAGTGCTAATGAAAACCATGAGCACCACAATGATGAAAACACAAGCCTGCCTCGGCAGATTTCACTTTAACCCATATACCGTCTATTAAAAAATGCTTTGTGGAAATTCTTCGAAGCAAAAAAATACACAAAATAGTGACCGCATGGCCACACACGCCGGGTCGGCTGGTTTTCCCGACGCGAGCCGGGTACGAGGGCCCTTTCATCGCTGATCGCAGTTTTAATTTCATATTAATAATGGATAATATTATTAACTTAAGTCCTCACCATACATAGCAAATATTAATTTAGTTTTATACACAATACTCATTTAACAGCATTCTACCTCTCTTCCCTTCCCCTCCCCTCCAGTACTCCAACTTGAATATACTCTACTGCAGTCGGTCCCAAACATCACCACACAGCCTAGGGGTGTCACACCAACACCAGAGCGATGCACCAGTTGCTGCAGTTCTGTCCACTGCCCGTTGTGCGGGCCTCAGATCTTAAAAACAACAGTTTGGAATAATGTCCACAAACATTTCCAAGGCCACGCAAAGCGTGCAGTGCAACATAACGGTAATTGTATTTTCTGACACATGTAGCTAACTGCAAATGCTGCATCAACATGTGGAAACAGCATTTCTTTTTTAGACTGCACAATATTTAAATGTAATTTGGAGGGCAAGCCCACTGCACACTTCCACTGTCCCTCCTGCAAACAGTTGTTAGAAAGAAGAGACAGGTTTGTAGACCATTTGGGACAGTGTGTCCAACAAGCTGTTGAAGAGGAGGAGGAGGCTGGAGATAGCTGAACACCTGGCACTGCCGCTGCAGTCATACACGACGGTCATGTCCACACAAAATCATTGCCAAGTGGCACTTTTTCCAGGAGTGTCCTACTGTTTTTAAGAAAGGTCAGATCCAGTGAGTACATCCCAGAAGATCAAACCATAGAAACCACCACTCCATCAAACACAAGTGAGGCAGACTTACCAAAAGGAGAAGAGCTGAAGAAAATGGTTGCATATATATTCAAACATACGCCAACACTGACAGTTCACCTCAGACAACACACACCCTCAAATCTTTATCCCGAATGAGACTTTCTGCACAGTCTGCCCTGCGTCTATTCCTTTAAGTGCTCCGACTCTGATAACTGCAAAGGCCAAAATTCTTACCATTGATGGGACTATAAATGGTGGGTCCTTTAATTACTTTAATTTTTGTGCAGTATAAGAAAGTAAAATTTGTGTTAAAACAATGTGCTAAAGTGATAATGCTCAACGTCCTCTCTGTTTCAAATATCCAGATGTCTCTACATTTATCAGGAAACGTGTGGACTGCGGCATAACTTATCACTATCAGGAGGTCATGGATGGAGTTCACAATTTTAATGATCACCTCCTCCTTGGGCTACACTGCTGTTTGTTTTTCAGGTCCCAGCTCCAGCGTAGCATCTTTTGATACAGTTACTTCAAATTCTCTCTGTGATTGATATAAATAAATACATAGCAATGTTTATGCTCTAAATGTCAAGACTGGCCAAGCTATTGCAAGCATCTACAGTCCCTTGAGCAACTGACAGAGACCAAGTTCCCCCCAGCTGTTAGCGTGATGCACGGGTATCTTCATTATGAAGCCATGTCCAGCCATACCTATGACTTTGGCTGTGTATGTTGTGCTGACCATCCCCACATTGCAGTAATGGACCTTCATAAAAAAGGCGTCTTCCATCTGACAAGTAAGTTTATTTTAGATAAAGCATAAATATTGTCACATTTTCAAAGTGTCAGTCTCATTTATAGACTTGTGATCGTGTTATTGCTGAAATTAACTGCAGCGAGTGAATTGAGAAGACCACCTGATGACTACAAAGGGGAAGTGAATATCGAGGACTTCTGGGATTCTGTTTCCAAGGAGCTTATTGACAAGTAAGCTAAATATGTCTTTAATACAAATACTGTATCTCCATTGATCATTGTTCATACCTTAAGTGCTGATACTTTTTTCATGGTAAAGCCCGCCACCTCAACCCCTCAAATAAGACAGAAATGAAGACTTGTTTTTAATTATTTTTGGTTTAGGCAACAGAAAAGATCCATACAGTGTGCCACCCTCCTTTGAGTATTGGGCACCATGGATCGATGGAAAAACACAGAGGTCAGCGGTGGTGCTCAACAGTGAGTACAAGAAAATCCAGACATCCAAGGCTCCAGCAGAAAATGCTGAACTAAAGGTCACCGAGGACCATCTCCTAAATTAGCTCCTTAATCAGAAGGTATATGCTGTAGGGTTTTCTATAAAAACACTCTTAAAAATTGAACTAAAAGCATTGAGGAGAAGGCTAAAAATGTTAATTATTTTGTAGGTTGAGTTAGTGAGAAAGTTATGTAAAGGGTGTGGCCTTGACACAGTTGGAACAAGGATGGATCTCATTCTGCGGCTCAAAGATGAAATGAGTACACAGGCATCTTTTGATAAGATGTTCCCAAAAATATGGGGTGCTTCAGGTTTGTGTGTTCTAATCTCTTTGACACAATACTCCTGTATATTTCCAGCCCGTGTCATTTGTGCTACTAACTGAACGCAAACCTTTTCCCTGTAGGCGGATGGGCAGTAATACTCTGTCGGTGTGGTGTTGTGTGCAGTGTAAAAGTGCTTCTGAGGGCAGAAAGCCCAAGAGATTACACAGACCTCTTACTGTCGTGGGTACACATGCCCAACATAGTGGACGATTTGATTTTCCAAATGGACCATCCAGACACATGAATCTGAGGGAGCAGCATAACATGAAGGACGATTGGCAGCACCAACAAGGCAGCCTGACAGTGACTCTGTCATGGTTGACAGAAAAGAAAAACCCACCAGATGCACAATGTCACCCTTTGACGGGCTTATCAGAGCACTGTGCTCTCAGCGCCGTTTTTCATGAGGGAAATTCAAAGGACCCCAAAAATGTCCTCATATGTGTAGGTCTAGTTCCAGAGCTGTCAGGCTGTATCAATACACAAGAGGTGGAACAATTCTTCGCTCAAATGGAGAAATGTAATTATTTCCTCAACATGGCACATCCCTCCACAAACATTTTCTTGCTGCGGAACATTCTCCACCACAGAAATGAGCGACTAAACAAAGACACTATTGTAAACATTAAGAACACCCTTGGGACCAAAGCTTCTTCAGGGTCAGAAAAGTGACGTTGACGGCAGGAGACCAAGCAAAGGGAATTGAGGGGGACGTCAACCTGGTCATCGGTGAAACTACCTGACTGTAGTTTCGGATGAAACGACGGTAAAAGTTGGCGAAACCCCAAAATCGCTGTTGTTGCTTCCTGGAGGTGCGGGTCGGCCATTCGGTCACCGCTGTGACCTTCGTAGGATCTGCTCTAACCTGTTCACTCTCCACGATATACCCCAGAAATGTCACGGAGGAGACGTGGAACTCGCATTTCTCAGCTTTAACTCTTAAAGATGCTGGAGAACCTGACGGACGTGCACCACATGTTCGGTCAAGTCCTTCGAGAAAATCTACCAAGTATACGAAGACTGAACGATTCAACATATCACGAAGCAAGTCGTTAACTAATGCCTGAAAGATGGCTGGTGCATTAGTTAACCCGAACGGCATGACTAGGTACTCGAAGTACTTGAAAGCTGTCTTCCATTCGTCCTCTCCCTCACCCTCACAAAATTATATGCGTTGCGGAGGTCTAGTTTGGAGAAGACCGTTGCCCCATGCAACGGCTCGAACGCGGAATTGATCAAAGGGAGGGGGTACTTATTTTTGACCGTGATTTTGTTGAGACCACGGTAATCAATGCAGGGGCATAGCGACTTTTCCTTCTTGGCCACGAAGAAAAACCAAGCTCCCACTGGAGAAGAAGAAGGACAAATGATCCGTGACTTGAGCGGGTCATTAATGTACGTTTCCATCGCCTCACGTTCGGGCCCTGACAGGTTAGAGAGACGACCAGTAGGAAAGGTTGACCCCGGCAACAACTCAATGGGGCAATCCTAAGGGTGGTGAGGAGGTAAGGATAACACCTTAGTTTTGCTAAACACCTCGGCGATATCATGATACACTGGTGGCACGGAAGACAAGTCTGGAGGTTCAGGTAATGAGGAACTTGGGTCACTGGGACATCCAGGAGGAGCTGAACGAAGACAGGAAGAATGCCAATTGCTGCTCCAACTCACAACCCTGCCAGTTACCCAAGAATACCAAGAACCACGGGAGCATTAGTTAACTGCATAATATGAAAAGCAATCGACTCGAAGTGGTTACCAGCAAGGGACATGGTTAATGGCAAAGTCTCCGCGGAGATCTGTGCGAGCTCACTCCCACTGAGGCTATTAACCATTAACTGAGTCTCGAGCTGGTTAACAGGGATCGAACTGGATTCCACAAACTCCGATTCGATTTGTCAGCCCCCGAGTCAATTAGTGCATGGAGGGAGAACTCTCTACCCTCACAGCTCAACACTATGTCCAGATTAATGCGCTTACGGGGAATATCAGGGATAACCGAACGACTCACCAGTACCCCATCTGCGACTGGTGAGTTTAACCGTAGCGGACAGTTAGCTAACTGATGATTGGGAGCTCCACAGTAAATACACAATCTACCCCTAAAGCGCCGCTAACGTTCAGCTGGAGTCAAACGGCTACGACCTAACTGCATGGGTTCCTCCTGGACTGGAGTGGGAGACAGGGGAACCCGGTTGCTCACAGGTACACAGGGAGTGTGAGAGGACCTGGCGTAACTAGGGGGAATGAACGCCTCTCACGTAGACGATTGTCTGTCTTTATGGCGAGGCTAATAAGCTCTTGAAGGTTAGCAGTCTCAGATCTCCCCACTAAACTGTCCTTAACCTCCTCGTTAAGCTCCTTAAAAAATATACTCTGGAGAGCCCGATCATCCAAACCTAATTCAGCCGCTAAAGTGCGAAACTCTACGGAGTAATCTGCAGCACAAGCGAAACCCTGGCGAAGATCCAGCAATCAATTTGATTGATTGAATACCGACAAAATCTCAGTGGAGAACTGTTGGAAAGTGGCCTGCCGAGTCAGGGGATTATTCCAAAACGCAGCTCCCCAGACTCGAGCCCTACCGGACAACAAGCCTAGCACATAGGCTATCTTGGTGCTATCTTTAGCGTATGTGAGAGGCTGCTGACCGAACACCAGAGAGCATTGGAACAGGAAAATCCTGCATTCACCCAGTTTACCACAATAAAGCTCGGGTGCTGGAACATAGGGCTCACGAGGGAGGAGAGTACTCACGGTAGTAACAGGTGACTCAGCATTCACAGGTGCAGCAAGGAGAGGTCCTACCTGTCTTCCCTCAAAACAAAATACGCCGGCAGTCAGCTGACTCAGACTCTCCAGGATTCCTTGCAGCGTCTGCGAATGCTTACTGAGTAGTACTCCCTGGGAGGTAAACGCGTGACGAACGAGAAAACCCGGGGGGTCGATTTCCATGTCCGCAGGGTCCATGTTATGGCCGGACCGTTCTCTCATGAACGGTACGGGGATATAACACAAAGAGACTGGACCCAAATGCAGACACGGACACGGGATAAAAGTACAAACAAAATGTTTAATATACACAACAAACAAAACGATAAACACTACAGGGTAACAGGAATACTATGGACTAGACGGTTGAGGAAAACAGGAACGAGGAAACAACGGACGATCAGGGAACAGGACGAGGAAACAGGAACATGGGAAACTACGGAGAAACAAAAGACAACATCGATTAATACAATTAACAACGAGGAGCGCAAAAAACCACAAACGAGTAACGGGAGCCAATCCGGGGGAGATAGTTTACCAAGGGAAGGATAACAACGGTCTGGCGCTGCATGCCTGTCAGCTCAGGCTTTAAGTACTCCATCAGGTGATTAGTGTAACAGGCTGCAGCTGGGGGTAACACGCCCACCGGACCTGGACGACAAGAAACAAGAGGGAGACACATGCAGGGAAAGACAGACAGAGGGAGACAAACTCACACAAAAGGAAGAGAGGAGGGTACTGACATAACCGACTATTGACAGTAAGCTTTTATGTATTCACAGACCGGAAACGCTTGCTTGCGCCTTGTGCAAGAGATGACAGAGATGCAGGTAAGTCTGCTATTTTTAAGATGGATCATGATATGCATTACTACTTATTCAGCTCTCATTACAGTATTTTGTACATTTTTGACAGGGCAAATCTGTTCACATAGTGGTCCTGCATACACCCCCAACATGGCTACCACCCTATGGCTGCGACCCTTTCCTCTCACTTCCTGTCGGTTCTCTCTTTTTTTTTAGCCTCAGTTAAGCAAACATTACATAGTAAAATGTACAAAGGATAACAGGGAAATTGCAATGTTAATTTTGCATTTTCATTAGGTTGACTCATATGGCATCTAGTAAGGATGCCCCCTGGGCGCCTCCCTAGGGAGGTGTTCCAGGCACGTCCAGCTGGGAGGAGGCCTTGGGGAAGATCCAGGACTAGGTGGAGGGATTATATCTCCACACTGGCCTGGGAACGCCTCGGGATCCCCCAGTTAGAGCTGGTTTATGTGGCCCGGGTAAGGGAAGTTTGTAGTCCCCTGCTAAAGCTGCTGCCCCCACGACCCGACCCCGGATAAGCGGATGAAGATGAGATGAGATGACATGAGACTCACATGGATTGGATGCCCTCATTATTCCTCTCTGGATGACAGGACATTACCTTTTGTGTGTAAGTTTCATTTTAAGTATACATGAAGTGAAGAATTTAGTGTACAGAGTCCTATCAATTATTGTACAGGACTAACAAAGTTTAAAATGACTGCAAGTTATTGTATACCATTCCTGAAATGCATATTTCCACCAGGTTATGAAGCCTTTACAGAGAGAGATTCTGTATCTTGACTCTCTCTATCACATGAAACGACAGGGTTGACGGTTATTGCAGTCTTTTAAGGCAATATCCATTCTGTTATTGACCGGTCAATGACGTTCCCTTGACTATTTTTCTCTTTTAAAAAATTACAACTGAGATTACATTTATTCCTGTCTTATGGCACTGTAAAATATTCAGATGCACTAAGAAAATACATAAATTCCAAAACTGCTGTACTTAATCTCATTCTGAGCCTCATATTGTAATTTTTTAGTAAACATTCTATTTTTGCTTCTGCTGGTTCTTCAAAAGGCAATCACGTTCCCCTGACTTGTCTACAATTTTATTGAAGTTGTCAGGCCATCATTTAACACATACTTGTGAACCACTACATTATAGAGATCTTGCCAAGCAGCTTGTTCCAGCCCTGTGGTTGGAGAAAACGGGAAAAGACATGTGTTTAATTATATGGATTTGATTGTAACCATATATAATGACAAAAAGTTTGATATTTTTCAATGTTATGTTTCATCATCATATTTCAGGGACTTCCCAACAACAATATGGCAACAACTGTGGTATCTTCATGATGCAGTGTGAATGCTGTCACCAATAACATGTTTCCATCACAGTATGCTTGGTACCTCATCCTGGATGCACCATTTGACTTCACTGTTGTAAGTAGACATTATCAAACAGAAATAATATCTCTTTAGAATCATAAGGTTACTTTACAACATAGAAAAATACAAACATGCACTTTGTCATTGTGGCAATGTTCTTCCTTTAGGATGACATGGCAGCTCTGCGGAGATGGTGGTGTGCAGTGCTAGTGGAAAACCTGCACCTGGATGGGTATTTGTCTGTGTCTATGTTTTGTCTGTGTCATATTTTGACTATTTTTTTTCCACAGACATGGAGGGAGGTTTGCCCATTTTCCCAAGGAGGCAGAAAGCATGCTGAATGGTCTTCTTCCACCAGTCGTTAGACTAAAACGAAAGACAGGTGAATTAAGGGTCCAATAGTATAAAAAGTCATAACTGATTTCTAACAGTTTGACATGGTATCTGTAATCAAATATATACTTTCCTCAAAAGGACACGGCTGTTTTTAATGTCCAGGAGGGGGTGACAAGCCAAGCGGAGGACAAAAATGGAAAGGTGTGGGATATTATTTGTTTCAGAAACTAATGTGGTTTTTTTTTAAGATTTTCAATAGTGGTAGTAATGTCAATAGTCATGACATTACTAAAAGTTAGTTCTATTATAAATGTGGCCAACAGGAGCCAACACAGGATGATCACGTCATCAGGGAGCACGGTGACTTAAAGAGGCCATGCACAATCAACCTGGCTGAGTTGGTTAGTGTGTGATTTAGTTATTACTATCAAGCATGCTATCTAGTCTCCCTAATTTATATCAAGTATTTGCTAAACATATCTACATTTTAAAATGTTTACTTTTAGGACAATGGATCTAAGGAGAGCGTGAAAAGACTAGAGGTCAGTAGAAAGCCATCTAAATATTTGAAATTCACTGTGCTTAGTATGATTTGCTTTATGAAATTACAGGAAATGGTAGAAGAGGCACCGGAGAAGCGGAAACAGCAGTGTTCAGTACTGATTGACTTCATAACAGGGAACACTAAACTAAGACAACACCTTGAGGTATCTATATGACACTAAATTCATTAGCAGTTATGGCACTCATTGGATGTCCATCTGAAAGCATTTACCAGAAGATGATCAATGCCATGTCATTTTAAAGTGATGTTTATTTGAAGCCATCACCACCAGCTATCTGCATTCGCTGTGGGAAGGAAAAAAGCAAATGGCCACCATCTACTTTGATGATGACACGCAGCTCTATGAAGTTGTCTCTTTTCTTTTGGGAATCTTTAAAGACACACCAGGAGCGAGACAACCTATAGACCCTGTTGCCTTTGTCTTTGACGTGCTTTTGCCTGAGGTAAAATGTCATTGTTCATGTACTTTTTCAATGAAGTAAAAAAAAAAAGTATTTTCAGTAAAGTGAGGGCCTTGTGCTCCGGGGCTGCCGCTGGATACTATTGACATAACTTCTCACCTCATAATACTATACTCCGGAACAACAGATGTACCAAAATAAGTCGTTATTTTACAAAGACTGGTTTGGGGAGAATATATGGTCCATCGTTGATTTAATGGATGATAGGGGTCCCTTACTAGACCACGATCAGTTCTGCAATAAACACGTAGCAACAGCAAGTAGCCCCGCTTACAATTCAGGGAATCTCAATTCTGGACAGAAAATGTAAGAATAATTTTCCAAGAAACAGCCTCAATGACAAATTATTCCCTGGGAGACAAAACAAAAACAACATCTTACACAAATTTGATAAAAACTCAACAATTAAACTGAGAACTAACATTCCCTATACCACCCAAGGTGAAAGAAATACACTTTAAGATTATGAACGACATTTATCCCTCCAAAGAATTACTGAGGCTGTGCTTTAATATTGATGATAACATGTGCTCACTCTGTGAAAGTGATGTTGAGACGACGGACCATATATTCTTCTAATGCAGGATAATAAAGACATTTTGGCTCGACATCTACAACTGCATCAAAATAAATATCTCTTCATTTCCAGCTTCTATCTCCAGAGACAATGTCACATTTGGTTTGATTCTACAAAACAAAAATGATGAACTCTGTTTCAATGTAATTTTATGTTTGGTGAAATTTTTCATCCACAAAAATAGAATTCTGAAATCATTCCCCAATTAAATTTATTTCCTGAATGAATTTAAACTATATGTTAAAGCTCTAAAATTGATGAATGGAACTAAAGGAGAAACATTATATAACATCTTTAAACACTTCCCCACTGCGTCCGCTCACTAATTAAATAGTTGTTTTACCCTTGTTGAAAAAAAGAAAGCCTTAAATATTTTTACTTTATTATGCACTGTATACTTTATTTTATTTATATTTTCTTTTTTGTTTTGTCTATGTTTTTTTGTATGTACTTTATTGTATGATCAATAGAACCTTATGAATATGTTTGTAATGTTTTTGTTGATTATGAAATGTTCTGAATAAAGTTTTTGAAAAAAAAACGTTGGAGGATGATACCATTTGTTAGGCGGGGTGTTTTCATTTAATTCTCAAAATATAAATTTAAACCACAAACTATGAATTAAGTTTTGGATATTACCTAAGTCTGTCAAAGACGGATACAATTATTTAGAATAACAGCATGTCTGACTCCAGGTTTTAAGGGTTCTGAGTTTCAATTTAGTGGTGTTAAAGCACCCCTAAAAAGGGGCTAGCCAAAGTGAGATGACGTTGCACTGCCAAATCAAACAACCAATCGGAGGAGAGCCCTTCCAGCCAATCAGAGGAGAGAAAGGCGGGACCTTCCCCTACCGTCATGGCGGAAAATATCGCTTCCCGCCTTCACGAGAAGGAACAATGGCGCCGTCCTTAAGAGAGCCTGCGCCACTGAGCAGCTTTCCATAGGAATGAATGGGGCGCCATTTTGTGTCCGCTGTCCGTTCTTTGTTCTTCGTCCATGAGAGAGCTGCTTTTGTCAACAGAATGGCAAGACGGCGGCTCCCGTGGTTAGATTCAACTTAGCAGCAAAGAGGAAAACACCCGAAAATCCTCTTAAGTGGCCAAATGGATTCTAAACCGTCCTGAATACATAACCGTGTCCACGAAGAACAATAAGGTAATATACGATTAGGTGAACTTTTTATGTTAAGTCATCTAGATCAATAACAGACAGTAGCCTATATTTACTTATACAGCTGACTATTAGTTTGTTCATTCATTCATTTATCCACAAACAAAAACAGCACTGATCAAACATGAAACGATCTTTATTATTAATACGAAACATAAAATTGTAAGAAAATAGTATATATAAGTATATATAATATAATAAGGGATAACAGATATCTCAAATATCTGCCATATCATTGGTTAAAAACGTAAACAAGGCTCCATGTGCTGCTACGTCACATCCATGCCGGCTTTGTTGACAAAAAGTCAGCTGTTAGAAAAAAGCCCCGCCCATGAGTGTAAATGTTGGTCAGTCTTTCTCCCTCTCAAACTGCAAGACCATAAACCAGCTCTCTGGCACTGAGCAGCCTTCCATTGGAATGAATGGGGCGCCATTTTGTGTCCGCTGTCCGTTCTCTGTTCTTCGTCCATGAGAGAGCTGCTTTTTGTCAACAGAATGGCAAGATGGCGGCTCCCGTGGTTAGATTCAACGTTAGCGACAAAGAGGAAAACACCCCAAAATCCTCTTAAGTGGCCAAATGGATTCTAAACCGTGCTGAATACATAACCGGGTCCAAGAATAACAATCAGGTAATATACGATAAGTTGAACTTTTTATGTTAAGACATCTACATCAATAAAAGACAGTAATTGTACTCATACAGCTGACTATTAGTTTGTTCATTCATTCATTTATCCACAAACAAAAACAGCACTGATCAAACATAAAACGATCTTTATTAATAATACGAAATGTAAAATTGTAAGAAAAGAATATATATATATCATAGTATATGTCTAATAAGGGATAACAGATAAGAGCAGCGTCAGATAAATATCTGCTATATCATTGGTTAAAAACGTAAACAAGGCTCCACGTGCTACGACGTCATGTCCATGCCGGCTTTGTTGACAAAAAGTCAGCTGTTAGAAAAAAAGAAAAGAAAGTCAGCTGTTAGAAAAAAGCCCCGCCCATGAGTGTAAATGTTGGTCAGTCTTTCTACCGCTCAGACTGCAAGAGAATAAACCAGCTCTCTGGTACGTCAAGCTTTCCTTACACACACACACACACACACACACACACACACACACACACACACACACACACACACACACACACACACACACACACACACACACACACACACACACACACACACACACACACACACACACACACACACACACAAATCACAAACCTCCCTCAAATATCTGGGACTAATCTAAACAGGCTATGGAAATGCGAAATGCAGCTGCTGTCAGCACACCGTGAAAGGGAGAGGACGTTTCACTGCCAAATCAAACAACCAATCGGAGGAGAGCCTTTCCAGCCAATCAGAGGAGAGAAAGGCGGGACCGTCCCCTACCATCATAGGGAAAATATCGCTTCCCGCGTTCACGAGAAGCAAAATGGCGCCGTCCTTAGGGGAGCCTGCGCCACTGAGCAGCCTTCCATTGGAATGAGTGGGGCGCCATTTTGTGTCCGCTGACGTTCTTTGTACTTCGTCCATGAGAGAGCTGCTTTTTGTCAACAGAACGGCAAGATGGCGGCTCCCGTGGTTAGATTCAACTTAGCGGTAGAGAGAAAGACACCCGAAAATCCTCTTAAGTAGCCAAATCGATTCTAAACCGTGCTGAATACATAACCGGGTCCACGAAGAACAATAAGGTAATATACGATAAGGTGAACTTTTCATGTTAAGTCATCTAGATCAATAACAGACAGTAGCATAATTTTACTCATACAGCTGACTATTAGTTTGTTCATTCATTCATTTATCCACAAACAAAAACAGAAGTGATCAAACATAAAACGATCTTTATTAATAATACGAAACATAAAATTGTAAGAAAATAGTATAACGTATATATAATATAATAAGGGATAACAGATAAGAGCAGCGTCAGATAAATATCTGCCATATCATTGGTTAAAAACGTAAACAAGGCTCCATGTGCTGCTACGTCACATCCATGCCGGCTTTGTTGACAGAAAGTCAGCTGTTAGAAAAAAGCCCCGCCCATGAGTGTAACTGTTGGTCAGTCTTTCTCCCTCTCAAACTGCAAGACCATAAACCAGCTCTCTGGTACGACAAGCTTTCCTTACACCACAGACACACACACGCGCGCACACACACACACACACAAATCACAAACCTCCCTCAAATATCTGGGACTAATCTAAACAGGCTATGGAAATGCGAAATGCAGCTGCTGTCAGCACACCGTGAAAGGGAGAGGACGTTTCACTGCCAAATCAAACAACCAATCGGAGGAGAGCCCTTCTAGCCAATCAGAGGAGAGAAAGGCGGGACCGTCCCCTACCATCATGGTGAAAATATCGCTTCCCGCGTTCACGAGAAGCAAAATGGCGCCGTCCTTAAGAGAGCCTGCGCCACTGAGCAGCTTTCCATAGGAATGAATGGGCGCCATTTTGTGTCCGCTGTCCTTTCTTTGTTCTTAGTCCATGAGAGAGCTGCTTTTTGTCAACAGAATGGCAAGATGGCGGCTCCCGTGGTTAGATTCACCTTTAGCAGCAAAGAGGAAAACACCCAAAAATGGCCAAATGGATTCTAAACCATGCTGAATACATAACAGGGTCCAAGAAGAACTATAAGGAAAATATACGATACGGTGAACTTTTTATGTAAAGTCATCAACATCAATAAAAGATAGCTACAGCTGACTATTAGTTTGTTCATTCATTAATTTATCCACAAACAAAAACAGCACTGGTCGAACATAAAACGATCTTATTTAATCATACGACATTTAAAATTGTAAGAAAATCATATATTTATATGGGATATCAGATAGGAGCAGCTTCAGAAAAATATCTGCTATATCATTGGTTAAAAACGTAAACAAGGCTCCATGTGCTGCTACCTCACATCCTTGCCGGCTTTGTTGACTTAGGTTACTTGTAGGCAGATGAGTTACACTGCTCTGTTCTGCTCTTTGTGCTCCCAAGCTGCTGTAGCTACCTCTCCCAGTAGGCCATGAGTGTTTACTTCAGTGTTAAGGTTGACATCAGTGTTTCTGTTTCCAGTAGGGGTGAGGCTGTATGGTGCTGTCTGCACGACACAACCCTTGTTGCTGGTCTTCTTGAATACATCCTTGAGTTGAATAAATGGACACAGCACTACACTATTTTGTTTGTTTGTTTTCTACATTTTGCGATGAACTGCTCCTTTTTAGTATGAGGGAAATTATTTATCCACACTGTAGGAGTGGTCACAGAGCCATTGTTCAGCATGAAGCAAATAAATTGTAGATTGAAAAAGTTTGCCCCCCTGAAAAAATGTAATGTCCGGAATCTGAATGAATTTAAATGATATGTTAAATCTCTAAATTTGATGAATGGAACTAAAGGAGAAAAAATATATAACATCCCCACTGCTTCCTCTCACTAATTAAACCGTTTTTTACCCTTGTTGAAAAAAAGAAAGCCGTAAATATTTTTACTTTATTATGCACTGTGCACTTTATTTTATTTCTAATCCTTTTTTGTTTCGTCTATGTTTTTTGTGTGTACTTTATTGTGTTGTCAATAGAACCTTATGAATATGTTTGTAATGTTTTTGTTGATTACGAAATGTTCTGAATAAAGTTTTTGAAAAAAAAACGTTAGAGGATGATACCATTTGTTAGGGGGGTTTTTCTTTCATTTCATTCTTAAAATATAAATTTAAACCACAAACTATGGATAAAGTTTTGGATATTACCTGAGCCTGTCAAAGACGGATACAATTATTTAGAATAACAACATGTCTGACTCCAGGTTTTAGGTGTGCTGACTTTCAATTAGCGGGTGGTACAGCACCCCTAAAAAGGGGCTAGCCAAAGATAGATGACGTTGTACTGCCAAATCAAACAACCAATCGGAGGAGAGCCGTTCCAGCCAATCAGAGTAGAGAAAGGCGGGACCTTCCCCTACCGTCCTGGGGAAAATGTCGCTTCCCGCCTTCATGAGAAGCAAAAATGGCGCCGTCCTTAGGGGAGCCTGCGCCACTGAGCAGCTTTCCATAGGGAATGAATGGGGCGCCATTTTGTGTCCGCTGTCCGTTCTTTGTTCTTTGTCCATGAGAGAGCTGCTTTTTGTCAACAGAATGGCAAGATGGCGGAACCGTGGTTAGATTCAATGTTAGTGACAAAGAGGAAACACCCGAAAATCCTCTTGAGTGGCCAAGGGGATTTTAAACCGTGCTGAATACATAACCGGGTCCAAGAAGAACAAGGCAAATATACAATCAGGTGAACCTTTAATGTTAAGTCATCTAGATCAATTAAAGACAGTAATTTGAATACAGCTGACTATTAGTTTGTTCATTAATTTATCCACAAACAAAAACAGCACTGATAAAACATAAAACGATATTTATTAATAATAGGAAATTTTAAATTGTAAGAAAAAAATATATATAACAGATAAGAACAGCGTCAGATAAATATCTGCTATATCATTGGTTAAAAAACGTAAACAAGAATCCATGTGCTGCTACGTCACATCCATGCCGGCTTTGTTGACAGAAAGTCAGCTGTTAGAAAAAAAGAAAAGAAAGTCAGCTGTTAGCATGCCATCATGCCAAAACGTCCAACTTCATTCAATCCGGAATGGACGAAAGAACAGGATTTTATATGTAAAAGCAGCCGAGACTCCTTTCATGGCTTCTGCACGTTGTGATGTTGATGTTAACGCACGGAGAAGCACTAAAGCAGCAGCCGTGCTGCAGGTAGCTACCTCTTCAGTGAGAACATTTGTTCGTGAAGCTTCGTCGCCCCTGGATAATAAAATGACCGCTGCTGAGCTGTGTAAGGTTAACAAGAAGTTAATCAGAAACAACAAACTCTTGGATGCAGCCAGCAAAGAACAGAAGTGTTGAAGATAGACAGTCAACTATTTTGGTGAGTACACTAGTCTTCTGTGTTATTTCACATATCTGAACTACATATGCTAATGTTGTGTCACTGGCATCCTCTTGATATGGTGTTTGTCTGCAGGGTATTTCATTGAGCATCGGCTGCTTATTTCCTACAGGAAGCTCTTGATTTCACAGATGGGCTAATTAAATATTTTTTATTTATTGGGTTGAAATCAATACAGATTTTTGAAGGATGCTAACAGTTTTGTTGCTATGTTGTTATTCGTACCACTCCCTGCAGGAGATAAACATGTCCGGGCAGTGGGGGCTTGAAGCCATGATGACAGAGGTGCTGTGGTCTCCTGAGCTGCTACAGAGGGTGAAGGTGGAGTTTTCTTAAATACAGGTGGACTGCTGCACACACTAGAAATGCTTTATTTCCTCAGCAGTTGAATGTGAATGTTTTTCGTTTCTTTCACAATCTCCTTTGATGTTTACATAAAACGTTATGTATTATGTATGTTACCTGTTATTTGTATTTTACATTTAAGTCCAGTTTGTGAACACCACAATGTGTTAAATTAATACGAATCTTGTAAACAAACACTTTTTGACTTTCCATTAATATTTTTTTCCCATTCAGCTTCACAAACATCATCTCTAAACCATGCAAAATTGTTTTGTAAATGAGAGTAAAACAGAGTCCTTTACACCACAGTAATTATTCTTGCCTCTCAATATGCAGCATACTGTCATGTACTGTGTCATGGAAATGGTCGTCACCCTAGATAAATATGAAATAAAAAAACTGTACAAAATATTATTAAGAGCAGATAGCAGTGTACACCAGAATCATTTTGATGTCTCATCTCATCTCATCTTCATCCGCTTATCCGAGGTCGGGTCGAGGGGCCAGCAGCTTTAGCAGAGGACCCCTAACTTACCTTTCCCGGGCCACATTAACCAGCTCTAATTGGGGTATCCCGAGGCGTTCCCAGGCCAGTGTGGAGATATAATCTCTCCATCTAGTCCTGGGCCTTCCCTGAAGCCTCCTCCCAGCTGGACGTGCCTGGAACACCTCCCTAGGGAGGTGGCCAGGGGGCATCCTTACTAGATGCTCGAACCACCTCAACTGGCTCCTTTCAACCCAAAGGAGCAGCGGCTCTACTCCGAGTTCCTCACGGATGGCTGAACTTCTCACCCTATCTCTAAGGGAGACTCCAGCCACCTTTCTGAGAAAACCCATTTCAGCCGCTTGTACCCGGACCTCGTTCTTTCAGTCATGACCCAGCTTTCATGACCATAGGTGAGGGTAGGAATGAAGATTGACCGGTAGATCGAGAGCTTTGCCTTCCGGCTCAGCTCTTTTTTCTTCACAACAGTGCAGTAGAGTGACTGCAACACCACCCCCGCTGCTCCGATTCTCCGGTCAAACTCACGCTCCATCGTCCCCTCACTCGTGAACATGATCCCGAGGTACTTGAACTCCTTCACTTGGTGTAAGGACTCATTCCCTACCTGGAGTAAGCAATCCACCGGTTTCCTGCTGAGAGCCTTGGCCTCAGATTTAGAGGTGCTGATCCTCATTCCAGCTGTTTCACACTCGGCCGCGAACCGATCAAGTGAGTGCTGAAGGTCATTGACCGACGATGCCATCAGGACGACATCATCCTCAAAAAGCAGAGACGAGATCCTCAGCCCACCGAACTGCAACCCCTCCCCACCACAACTACGCCTTGATATCCTGTCCGTGAAAATCACGAACAGGATTGGTGACAAAGCGCACCCCTGGCGGAGGCCAACCCCCAACGGGAACAAATCCGACTTACTGCAGAGGACCCGGACACAGCTCTCGCTTTTGGTGTACAGAGATTGGATGGCCCACAGAAGTGACCCCCTCACCCCATACTCCCGCAGCACCTCCCACAGTATCTCCCGAGGGACCCGGTCATATGCCTTCTCCAAATCCACAAATTACATTTGGACTGGATGGGCATACTCCCAGGCCCCCTCCAGGATCCTTGCGAGGGTGAAGAGCTGGTCCGTTGTTCCACGTCCAGGACGGAATCCGCATTGTTCCTCTTCAATCTGAGGTTCGACTATAGGACGAACCCTCCTTTCCAGCACCTTGGAGTAGACTTTACCAGGGAGGCTGAGTAGTGTGATACCCCTGCAATTGGCACACACCCTCTGGTCCCCCCACCGCTGTCCATCACAGTGTTGGAGAGTTACCGCCCCTTGAGGCACCTAAGACCTTGAGGCCACAGCTCACCGCTGCAGCTTCAGCAATGGAAGCTTTGAACATCAATGGCCCCAACCTCCACAGAGATGCCAGAAAAGCTCCGTTTGAGATTTGAGTTGAAGATCTCTCGGACAGGGGCCTCCTCCAGTTGTTCCCAGTTCACCCGCACTACTCGTTTGGGCATACCTGGTGTGTCCAGAATCTTCCCCCATCCTCTGGCCCAACTCATCACCAGATGGTGATCAGTTGACAGCTCTGCCCTTCTCTTCACTCGAGTGTCCAAAACATACGGCCTCAGATCAGATGATACGATCACAAAATTGATCATCGACCTTTGGCCTAGGGTGCTCTGGTACCACGTACACTTATGTACATTATGTTCAAACATGGTGTTAGTTATAGACAAACTGTGACTAGCACAGAAGTCTAATAACTGACATCCACTCGGATTTAGATCTGGGAGGCTGTTCCTCCCAATCACGCCTTTCCAGGTGTCTCCGTCATTGCCCAGGTGGGCGTTAAAGTCTACCAGGAGAACTATGGAGTCCCCTAATGGAGCCCCATGTAGGACTCGATTCAGGGTCGCCAAGAAGGCCGAATACTCTGAACTGCTGTTCGGTGCATATGCACAAACAACAGTCAGAGTTTTCCCCCCTACCATCCGCAGGCGTAACGAGAGGAGACCCTCTCGTCCACCGGGGTGAGCTCCAACACCGCAGCGCTCAGCCCGGGGGTTTGTGAGTATCCCCACATCCGCCCGGCGCCTCACACCCTCGGCAACTCCAGAGAGGAATAGGGTCCAACCCCTATCCAGGAGTACGGTTCCAAAACCGAGACTGTGTGGAGGAAAGCCCCACCAGATCTAACTGGTAGCGCTCCACCTCCCACACAAACCCGGCCACCAGGTGCTCGCTGGCGAGCCATCCGTCTGGGCCTGGCTCCAGACGGGGGCCCCGGGCTTCCTCTGGGCAGGGTCTCTCTTCCTCTTCCTCGTTTGTCCATTGAGTCTTTGTGAACCATTCTTAGCCCAGCAACTCGCCTGAGACCACTCTGCCATGGGAGACCCTACCAGGAGCACTAGGCTCCAGACAACACAGCCCTCAGGTTCACAGGGACACACAAACCTCTCCACCAAGGACACTTCTTATCTTCACCGTCAGTGTCAGGACATTTGTCATCTTCCCTTTCCTCTTTTTCTTTTTATTGTCACAATTTGTACAGTGACATTAGTCTGTGCAACACAGTCCTGCAGAGAAACAGGAACATCTTCCTACCTCACAGGCCCTTTCTTTACACCTGCAGTGTATCACATGCAAAACACTGTCAGGGGCCGGATTTCGTGTCATCCAGGTGACATCTATGTCTCTATTTGCCAACCATATCCAGCAGGTGATGGAGCACTTATATTTTTTAAAACAGGACCTTATTATTGCAGCCTGGTATTTTACCCTGTTGGTGGAGGGCATCAGTAGTAGGTGGAATGCATAATTCTGGCAAGGCAGATGATGCCATACAGAAAGCCTTGTACCTAGCCTCATTTGCTTATTTTTGATGAGAGTTTGAGTTGGAGAAAACAAACTGACTGGGTTAGCAGAAAAATAAATAAATCTATTGGTATAATAACGAGGGTCAGTTATCTTGTCACCTCATCTTGTCTCGTCTCCTCACTCTTTTTACTACAGTTTAATTTATCCCTATCTTTCATATTGTAATTTAGTTTGGGCAACTACTTTTCCTAGTGCAAAATCTTGGTCCTCCAGAAATGTTTTGTTAGAATTGCAACTCGATCAGAGTCTCACATCCCATATACTCTTTTATTTGAAAAACTACAAATTCTTACTATTTACGATATCAATGTTTCTCAAATATGTGGTTTTATTTATAAGATCCATTCAAGTGAAAGGAATATTCCTGAGCATTTCAAGACTTACTTTAAAGCAAATTCACAGGTCCATTCCCAATCAATTCGTCAATCTTCAGATCTTCATCCTCCTAAATTTCTTACTAGTAGAGGTCAATTTTCAATAAGATTTAGGGGTACCAAATTATGAAATGGCTTTTCCCATCTGGCAAAGAACTGTTCCTCCATAACATGCTATAAAAGAATCGAAAAGATAATTTAATGGTTGCTTTGTAATGGC
This sequence comes from Echiichthys vipera, assembly GCF_963691815.1. Taxonomy (NCBI): domain Eukaryota; kingdom Metazoa; phylum Chordata; class Actinopteri; order Perciformes; family Trachinidae; genus Echiichthys; species Echiichthys vipera. The sequence continues at coordinate 33,014,709 of NC_139825.1, read as the reverse complement.
TTTTTTCATGTATTGTTGTTCATATTTTTACACATTGTCCATTTACATATTTTACATATTTTTTTCTCACTTCCTTTACTTTTATATTGTATGTTATTGTATATCATTTGTTCATTTTGTTTCCTTATAATATTGTGAAATTTTAACATTATTTAGGTGGAGGCTTCAAATAAGCCCACTCACTTCCTTTACTTTTATAGTGTATGTAATGGTATATCATTTGTCACTATTAACTTGTTTTCTTTATGTAGTTTTTTTTTTTGTATGTTCATTTTGTGTTTCCTTATAATATTGTGAAATTTTAACATTATTTAGGTGGAGGCTTCAAATAAGCCCACTGGGTTTTCTGCCTCTTCCTGCACTGTATGTTATTTGTATTCTTTGTCAGTATTTGTGTATTTTTTTAATTGTGCTAAATAAAAAATACATTTTAAAAAATTACATTTCCAGCAGCTGGCAGATCATATAGGTGCCATACATATTGGCAAAGAAGTGCAAATGTTGACTGCTCCAACTTGGTTCCTAAACTTTTGGAAGCCTTAAAGTACTCATCTTTATATAACAACACCCTCGTGTCACATTCTTCATGATCACACTGCAGGTCTTGAACAACACGAACAGGATGTACACCCTTGTGTGGACCTGAGGTCTCTGCGAGCTCTCCAAATGTACCTGGTTTGGTCCATGGAAAAGAATGGCACCATCTACTGGAACTTTGTCAACCAGACAGTCTTCACCAGACTGAAAACAATTAAGATGACCCTTTCAATAGGTGCATTAAGCAAGACGGTATAATTTTGCTGTTAGATGATTTTCTCAGAGTCCTTCTAGTGTCAGTCCACTAGAGGGCAACGCATTAAACAAAAATGGTGTAGCTCCACAATAAATTATTAAAATGAATCTAATGTGTGATGTTAAATAGCTAAACAGGACACAGGATATGTCCAGCAAACACATAAAGACAGGGGCAGCATATTAAGTGAAGTATTTATTAACTGACCAAGGATCGAAGGGATCAAGAGCTTCCACAGCCTTTACCACAAACATACAACAAGATAGTGCATTCAAATGATCTCAAAGTGTAAAGGAAAGGGCAGACTCTAAACACTACATACATATAAAAACAGCATGGCACAAACTTGTAAAATTACTGAGAATTGGATCTTTATATCTACCATTTCTGTTATTTAGGATACAAAGGGCTTCTTCATAAAAGCTAAATGTACATGTCCCAAAGTGACTAAACAACTGAGGTTTGACCTAATGTCATTGGCAGTGCCTCTTGGCTTTACACATTAAAGACCAAGCCAAAATGACGGGGTGCAGTTTGATTGTATGACTTTGTAAATGTGAACAACCATAGGCTACCATCTGGCCAGTGGTGGCTCCTGGCAGATTTCTTAGGGGGGACAACTTTTGAGATGATGGTTAAGATGACCCGTTCAATGGGTCAAATCATAATAAATAAAAGTCCGATAACTTTCTTGACAGTGTATCATTGAATTGTTTCATTTGGTTAATTTTGTTTTATATTTTTGTTAAGACACTGTGTTTTGGTCCAAACAATGGGGAGATGATTCTTACTTCAGTCATGGCACTTCAAGATCAGCAGGGGTCGCCATCCTTCTGAAAAACTTCCAAGGCCAGATCGTAACACACACTGCAGATGAACAAGGCCATTGGCTGATTCTGATCATAACCCTTGATGGTTTGACATTCATTTTTGATTAACATATATGGATACAATGATAGTAGAGAAAACAAAAACTTACTTGAGAAAATTCCTTTACATTTAGATAATCTGAAACTATCACATTCAACAGAGAATATTATAATTGGTGGTGATTTTAATTCAGTCCAGGATGATTGTCTTTATAAATATCCTCCCAACTACTCTGGCAGTCAATACGAGTCTAATACTGCATTTACTAACTTCTGCAATGAACAAGGTCTAGTTGATGCATGGAGACACCTTAATCCAATAATAATTAAGTTCTCATGGCTCAGCCCAAATTACCAACTCAAATCTAGAATTGACCACTGGTTGATTGCCAACCACTTATTATTTCATGAAATCACCTCTGATATTTCTGCTGCTCCGCTGACTGATCATAGTATTATATATCTTTGTATTAAACCCAAAAACAAAAATAACAATTCAAACAAATTTTGGAAATTTAACTCCAGTCTCCTCCAAAAAAGTGATTATTGCCAAAAATAGAATTATTAATTATAGAGATTATGAACTCAAAAGAGTTAACAACAGCAGTCACTAAATGGGAGTTCCTAAAATACAAAATACGGCAAATTACTCTTTCATTTAGAAAAAAATAAATCCATATTATCAGACAACTAAATGAATACTGCAATAAACCTAACCCTACTGAAGACGATAGACATAAAATACTAAACCTCCAACCCAAACCATAGAGCACAAGGGGCATTTGTTCGGTCCAGGGCTAAATGGATAGAAGAGGGAGAGAAAAACACAGCATATTTTTGTGGTTTGGAAAAAAGAAGACAAAAAAATAATAACATCAGATCCCTGACAGTTAATAACAAAGAAATCACAGATGAAAAGTTAATCTCTTCCGAACTCTTTACGTTTTATAGCCAGCTTTACAGCTCCAAATTTTCTAAAGAGGATTTTCATACATTTTTTAAGGATATAGCAGAATATATTCCCCAAATCGATTACAACTATAAAAAAAACATGAGAAAATGAAATAACAATCACAGAACTGGATGCAGTAATAGGACGTCTCTCTCTCAATAAAGCCCCGGCTCAGACGGTCTCACGGGAGACTTTTACAGACACTTCTGGGAAGACATAAGAAACTTACTGTATCAAGCCTTGTTAGAAATTTCCAGGACATGTATACTCCCTCCCACAATGAGACATGGTGTTATCGTCTCAACTCCAAAGCCAATAAAGACCCCAGAGTTATAGAAAACTGAGGCCTATTACTCTAAGAAATTCAGATTACAAGCTCCTAACCTACATTTTCATGATCCGTCTTCAAACAGGGATCTCACATCTTCTTGCAGAAACACAATCAGGCTTCTTAAAAGGAAGACCAATCCACAATAATATAAGGCTGGTAATGGACATAATCGAATACAGAAATCTCATTGAAGATAATGGTTGTATTCTTTTCTTAGATTTCTACAAAGCATTTGATTCAGTGGACCATCCATTTGTAATGATGGTGCTAGGGGACTATACCAAACTATTAACAGTTGTGTCCTGTTACCCAACGGGACTTCTCCCAGCTTTAAGATTGATGTGGGAATCCCCCAGGGCTGTCCCTTCTCACCATATTTGTTTCTATTAGTCACTGAAATGTTAGCAATTCATATTAAAAACTGCCATGACATTAAAAAACGAAATGTCTTAGGTACAGATATTATCATCAGTCAACTGGCAGATGACACAACTATCTTTTGAAAAAAAGACATCAAATCCCAATAACTATTGAAAAAATGAAAAAATTCCCATATACAATATAAAATAGTGACCGCATTGCCACACACGCGGGGTCTGCTGGTTCCACCGACGTTTCATCACTGCTCGCAATTTTGATTTTATATTATTAATGGATAATATTATTAATTTAAGTCCTCACCATACATAGCAAATATTAATTTAGTTTTATACACAATACTCATTTAACAGCATTCTACCTCTCTTCCCTTCCCCTCCCCTCCAGTACTCCCAACTTGAATGGACTCTACTGCAGTCGGTCCCAAACATCACCACACAGCCTAGGGGTGTCACACCAACACCAGAGCGATGCACCAGTTGCTGCAGTTCTGTCCACTGCCCGTTGTGCAGGCCTCAGATCTTCAAACCAACAGTTTGGAATAATGTCCACAAACATGTCCAAGGCCATGCAAAGCGTGCAGTGCAACATAACGGTAATTGTATTTTCTGACACATGTAGCTAACTGCAAATGCTGCATCAACATGTGGAAACAGCATTTCTTTTTTAGACTGCACAATATTTAAATGTAATTTGGAGGGCAAGCCGACTGCACACTTCCACTGTCCCTCCTGCAAACAGTTGTTAGAAAGAAGAGACAGGTTTGTAGACCATTTGGGACAGTGTGTCCAACAAGCTGTTGAAGAGGAGGAGGAGGTCGAGAAGGAGCAGCAGCAGGAGGAGGTCAAGGAGGAGAAGGAGCAGAATGTGGTGCTCCACCTCATCACATCCAGCAATACTAAATCAGAGTTGTCATGTTTTTTCTCCATGAGTATACGAAGGAAGTGGAGGCAGTGAAATATTAGTAACATCAGCTCAGACTTTAGTAACTCTGTTGCAGGAGAACCTTCTCCAAAAATGTAGAAAGTTTATTTTGACTAGCTGGAGAAACAGGGCTTTTATATTTCAGCAGAGTTATGTTAAACCACCTCATCTCCAATTCAACAAAACATTAAAAGCAGCTTTTGTTGCAAAGCCACTGCCTTAATAAATAACACGCAAACGGCATCATTGTTTTATCCATCCTTCCGCAAAAAGTCCCGCAATTCTGTCCAGAATGGTAAATAAACTGAGAACTATGTATATAACATTCCCGATGCCACCCAAGGTGAAAGAAATACACTTCATGATTATGAATGACATTTATCCTTCCATTTGGATTTGGAGTTAACTTAAGAAATCTAATCAGGGGACTATACCAAAATATTAACAGTTGTCTTCTTTACCATTGACGCTGCTGCATGGGTGGCAGTGAAGGTGAGGGGCTTCGACGGACCAGACACGGGCAGCAGAAGCTGGCTCTGGGGACGTGGAATGTCCCCTCTCTGTTGGGGAAGGAGCTGGAGCTTGTGCGGGAGGTGGAGCGCTACCAGTTAGATCTGGTGGGGCTTACCTCCACACAGTCTCGGTTCTGGAACCGTACTCCTGGATAGGGGTTGGACCCTATTCTTCTCTGGAGTTGCCCAGGGTGTGAGGCGCCGGGCGAGTCTGGAGATACTCACAAAGCCCTGGCTGAGCAGTGCGGTGTTGGAGTTCACCCCGGTGGACCAGAGGGTCGCCTCCTTACGCCTGCGGGTGGTAGGGGGGGAAACTCTGACTGTTGTTTGTGCAAATGCACCGAACAGCAGTTCAGAGTATTCGGCCTTCTTGGAGACCCTGAATGGAGTCCTGCATGGGGCTCCAGTAGGAGACTCCATAGTTCTGCTGGGAGACTTCAACGCCCACATGGGCAATGATGGAGACACCTGGAAAGGCGTGATTGGGAGGAATGGCCTCCCTGATCTAAATTTGAGTGGTCGTCAGTGTTGTGGAAATGGATTCTTCAATAAAGATCAACAAACAGGATCAGCTTTTTCTCCGTGGTTTATTTTGCCAAAGCATTTTCTTCTGCAGACAAAAATACGTTCATCCCCACATCCTCACAAGTTAGAGTCTAGCAGGGAATGACGATTTGCCAAATCTCGCACAGTCTTTTAGGGAGAGGGACAGTACGCGAATAGCTTTGGTTGGGTGACGTCTTTAGACCAAACAAAAACATGCCTTAGACATTACAATTCTGAACATTCTGAACCTCTCTCATCACAAGGTCTCTAACACAGGGTACAGATGCACAAATGTGCCAATATATCATCATGAGTTAGTTATTTGCATTATCCATTAAGAAGGTGAGACAGAGGAGACACTGAACTGTGTCTGACCTGACAAAACTATGATTATCAATTACAAATATCCAAAATTCCCACAACAGTCCCCCCTTTGAACATTTTATGTTCACTACAAAAGGAAATTTGTAATTTATCTATATTTCAATTTTTAGCAATTTTTTAAATAGCATGCATCAAAACTGGAGAAAAAGCTTTTTATTTTATAGATGAAAAAGGTAATTTGGTTAAAAACAGTTATTGGAATAGTCACAAAGGGTAATTATCATGTAATAAATGATTGAGGGGAAAGGAACAAACGATGAATAGCATAATACAGATAAACCCCTTTCTTTCTTTCACTACCACAGGCCAGAAATTGACCTGATGGCTTGAAACATTCACCCTGAAGGGGAAAATGATAAAATATGATTAAAAAGAAGGTGCGGATACAGCATACATGTATTTGGCCAAACTTCTAACCACAGGGCCCCCACTCACCGTCACCACTCAGCAACTTTCTAATTTCTACAGCCCCCTTGACAAAGTCTGTTGTCATTCTTCACCGGGTTGAGATGAAGGATATCTAAACAATCCACCCCCTTTGTAGCGGTCTGGTCAAGCTGTAGAGGGTAAAGGAGCTAAGGTCGGACAGGCAAGCAGGCAGACCTGAGTGAGACAGTTTGCACACAATTACATGTCATGGTTTGCACAAAAGGGTGAGAATTTTATTGTTGTCATCACGAATGTGGTTATAGTGTAATCACACCCTAACATTCACATTTTGTGTTTAAATCAGTTTGACTCAATATCTGAATCCAAAAACGGTGGTACCCACAGATCTTCATCTGGGGTCATGTTGATTCATGGGTACTACCACGTGGCGGAGCTCACTAATGAAACCACGAGAGCTCTGCAGCAAGGCAGCACGCAACAAATTACCAACAACATTACCACCACCACAATCAACAAAGGGAGTAGTAATCTGACAGCGTCGGATTTTCCATCCCCCCATCGTGAGCCAGGACCAAGGTCCCAGCCGTCATGGGCTTCTGAGTTTTGCTCTTCTCTCAACAGTTCATTCAAGTGGGCGTCAACATGAGTCAAATTGTCACCTAATGCAAGCACATAGGTGCAGCATTTTGTCCCAATAATGTGGCACACACCCCCTTGAGAAGCAAGGCTGTGGGTGTGTGTGAGGTTCAGTCTGTCCAGGTAAGGGCCCACGTTCTTGCACTCAGGGTTGGTGTAGGCAGCGTTCCATGCGCTGTTGCACGTGGCGCTCACTGTCTAGTTGCAAAAGGACGTGCCTAGATCTTGGTCAAGTGATGTGACGGCACAAACCGTGTGTGGTTTGTCGTCATCACTGAATGATGCACCTGACTCAGTGTAGTTGTGACGTTTCTGAATCTGACTGTCGATCCCTCGTAGTTGACGGCACTGATGTTCAGAACCCCCAACCAGGGAGCGAGGCCGCAGGCAGTGCCATGCCCACACCGTGAGGATGTTCATCAGCCTGGCGGTTAGAGCCACAGCTCGTTACCAGGCATTCTGCTCCAGTCGGGTGACCGGGGCGATGTCCACGATGTGTAGTTCCTGTCCGTTCCGATCTGCAAGGCTGGAGTAGGACTCGTTCAGCGGCAGGAGTAGTAGGTGTTGAGCCGGCAACAGGTCCAGGTGGCGTCTCAACCCCTCCTGGAGTGGCTGGCCTGGGAAGATCGATGCCATCTGGTTCCCTCGGATCTGTCTGTACAAGGGCGTCGTCTGATGGCTCCGTGACTCTTTTGCAGTGGCAGGTGTGGATCCAGGTGGCGCTCTCTGTGACCCTTACTGCTGTTTCTGTGACGCGCAGCACCTGGTAGGGCCCGTTCCACCTTCTTGATCACCAAGATTTCCTTCTTAGATTTTGGACCGCTACCCATTCACCTGGATCCAGCTATTCACCTGCTTGTGAATATCAGAGAGAACAGAGGTTAGATGTATACACTATCGCAGTATCTCATCTTCACAACACCCTGTCTCAGGGAATTGCCTTCTCTCAGACCCAATCCCAGTTTGCAAAGGCCAACCGAACAGGATTTCAAACAGGCTGAGATTATTTCTGGACCTGATTCTCCCCCTCATGTACATCAACACAATGGGGAGGGCCTTTGTCCAGGGCAGTTTTGTTTTCTTACAGCTTTTAGCTAGTTGGTTCTTTAGGGTCCCATTTTCTAGCTGCAATCCCGCCTCAGGTCAAAACCGAGGTACTGACTGATGTTTTTAAGTGCAGAGTTTACAAAAGGGGTCCCATTGTCGCTTGATATTTGTAAGGGGACTCCCCATCTGGGAAGTATCCGTGTTAGTAAGGCTTTTGCCACTGTTGACGCATCTTGCTTTGAAGTGGGAAAAGCCTCTATATACTTTGGGAACCTGTCGACCATGACGAAGAAAAATTCCTTTTCTTCACTTGGTGTCAGTTCTATGAAGTCCATTTGTAAGTGATCAAAAGGTCTCGCTGCTGGGGGATGGACGCTCTGTTTGAACCTAATGCCTCTGCCTGCATTGTTTGTTACAGAGATCACAAATCATTTTGTATAGTGAGAAGCCCTTTTGTGAACCAATTTCTTTAAATATCACGTGTCATCCAATGTCTTTGGATATCACATGTCATCCCCCCTTTTGACGCGTGGTCTTGACCATGCGTCAATTTAGCGTAATGGTGAAACAAATAATCCGGCAAACAGGGCTTGTCATTAGGCCCATACCAATCATTTTGTTTCATCACACTGCAAGCTTGCTTCCACGCCCATTTCTCTTTTGGTGTGGCTCTGTTCTGCAGCTCTTGTAAGTCTGCGTATGGTGTTACAGCGGGCTGGAAGTGATAGCAAGCTCTGTTATCAGCGGTAGTATGTTCTTCTATTACATATGTCGATGTGATGTGGCAAGAGCAAAGCATCAAGGAGGGAAGCGACCAAGTTGTGATGGGCGATGGGTTTGCCAGATGCAGTGAGAAAATCTCGATTTTCCCAAATTTGTCCAAACGAGTGGCAAACCCCCCATGCATATCTGCTATCTGTGAAAATAGTGACAGTCTTACCTCTAGTCAATTTGCATTCTTCAGTCATAGCCACAAGCTCAGCAGCTTTTGCTGAATAGTTAGACGGGAGAATTTCTGCCAAAAATGTTTTGTGTATGGTGACTGCAAAACCTGATTGGTTAAGGCCTTTTCCCGGGTCCCTTGATGCTGTGCAGCCCACAAAAAGCTCCATGTCGCGGTTGGTGAGTGGTGTTTTGCGAAGATCAGGTCTGGGGGAACAGATTTCATTAATAATAGCCACACAGTCATGGGGCTTCTGTTTCTCTGAAGTAGGGAGCAACGTGGCAGTATTGAGTACAGTGCAGTGCCGTACAGTGATATTGGGCAGTTCGAGCAGAATGGTGTTGTATTTTAACCATCTTGCGGAAGACATATTTTTTGAGGTTTTTTCCTCTAACAAAATCATTAAGACTGCATGTGGGACTAACAAGGTTAGTGGAGAGTAACCGACAATGTCGCCAGAAGCTATGACTGCCTTCTCTGCAGCTGCCACAGCTCTAGGGCAGGCTGGGAGACCGGCAGACATAGGGTCTAGTTTGAATGAGAAGTATGCAACCGTTTTTTTTTGTTTTGTTTTTTGCCCCCCGTAATCCTTCAGTAAGACGGAGGTCATGTAGTGTCCCTTTTTATCAACGGTTTGTGTAAATTGGCGGTTGCAATCTGGGTGGCCCAGAGTGGGTAGTGTCTGTAGAGCTAGCTTTTGATCGTGGAATGTTTTTTCTGCATCGGGTGTCCAAAGGACTTTGTCCCGTGCTGCTAGACCCTGACCATGAGCAATGGCCGCCAAAGGTGCCTTGATGCTTGCATAGTCAGGGATCCACTGTCTACAGTATGATGTCATGCCAAGAAAACTCATAACCTGTTTCTTTGTGATTGGTTTGGTGATTTCTTGGATGCAGAGATGCACTTTTGGGAAAGTATTTTCCCCTCTTGCGATATAATGTGTGTAAGCAAGGCTAGCGTGTCCGCGACGCAAGCCTCCTGTGTAGGAGAGCAAATCATTAAATGATCCACATATGCCAGCAAGGCGTTGTTTTGTGGCAGACTTAAGGACTATAAATTCTCACGCTGAGCAGCGTTGAGGATGGTTGGAGACTCCGACAGCCCCTGACACAGTCGGGTAAACTTGATGCTTTACCTTAAAATGTGAATGCAAACCAATATTGGCTGTCGGGGTGTATGGGGACGCTTAAGAAAGCTATAGCCAAAACTATAACAGAAAGGCACTTACTTTCAGGTGGAACTTGTGAAAGAATTGTATGAGGATTTGGTACTGTAGGGGCACGTGCATGGATTGCTGCATTTACCGCCTGCAAGTCCTGGACAAACCCTTCACTCGTCTGGCGTTTGTGGATGCCATTTTTTTTTTAATTTTTTCCCCCACCGTACATACTGGCGTGCGGACTGGTGAGTTCTCACAGGGGACGATGATGCCTGCCCTGGGAAGGGCCTCAAACACCGATTTGATGCCCTCCACAGCCTCTTTTCTTAATGGATACTGTCGCTGGCAGGGCCTATAAGGATTAATGGGTGATTACAACAGGTTTTCTTTTTATTTTATTTATTTTTTTAAGCAAACCTACATTGTGCCGGTGTTGTGCCCACACTTGCGGTGGCACTCGTTTCAGTTCTGGTACGTCAGTGACATTATTAATCATTATCTTTCCGTGTGGTGCAGTGAAGTGTGATGTAGAGTATACCTCTGGGCTTTGAAGTTTAAATCTCGACCGTTCTCAAGAGCAGCAACTGCCTTTTGAATTGTTATTCGATGCACCTTTAAACCTGATGATGCTCAGTTGCGGGGTCGGCCGTTTGATTCCATCCGGTCGCCTTGATGCATTTTGTCAACCAAGGTTCCAGATTGTTGCGGCTCCTGTGTTTTGATCAGAGAAACATACGGGAACTGCGGCACTTGGAAGGAAACGTTAGGCAGGCACACAGAAATTGCACAGCGTGTGTTATCCCAATACAGGCATTGCAGTTCTAAACTGTCACACAGAGTACTTTGTTTAAACCATGTTTGTTCGAATAGAATATCTTTCCTTAAGCAGATGTGTTCAGCACAATGTGCTGCAGTGAGGCTCGAGTGGGGGAGGAGCCATAGATAGTGGTAAGTAGCCGCATTATCAGGAGAAGTCAGGAAGGCTTTAGTGTATGAATCATTTTTAATTATGGTTAGGCCATTCGAGCCTGACTTAATGTTTATGCCTCACACATAAGATCTCTAACACAACTCCTGCTCATTTTGGGTGTTGTTTTGAAATCGGTGTGTCGTATTACAGATCCTGTCGCTCCAGGATCTACTAGGGTTGTGAGGGGTACGTCTGCAACAGTGAGTGTTAGTGTGGGTATATTCTTATAGGCAGCAAAGTTTAGTGAAGCATACATTTCCTGCAAGTTTTGTGATGTGTGTGTGTTTTCCAAGCATTCAATAGCCTGAAGTACGGAATTTAAACTGTGTTGTGGAGAGAATGTGGATGTGTTGGTGTATTTACGTGTTCCGTTCGGATGGCCTGTGTCCGGTCCAGATGCGCCCCTCACTCTCCCCAGTCCTCCGGCCAGTCAATCGCCCCTGTGTCGGAATCCCTGGCGGTTGGTCTGCCATTGTTCACGCTCTGGGCAGTCGTTTCGCCAGTGTCCATGCTTTCCGCAGATGAAATAGCTTCTCGCCCCCTTGGCCCTCAGCCATGCCCTCTGCCTTTTTCACGACCTCTGTGGTGATTGTCTCTTCGGAAATGCTGACAAAAAGTCAGGAGCTCTGCTGCATATTTCTGTCCTCCATCCTTGACCTTGGGTAACAGGGGAACAGGGGAACAGTTTTTTCATGTTCGTCACGCTGTTCAGGTTTTTGCTCCTGGTGTAGTGGGAGCCAGCTCGTGCACGTAGGTGGGGGAGTTGTGTAGATGATCGCGATCGCCGGGGGCCGAGTCCTCTGCCTCTTCCCCTGGATCTGCCTGTCGTGGCGGCCGGCTGGCCACCTATCCCCCTCCCCAGTGCAGCCAGGTCGTCAAGGGGGTAGAGTGGTTGGTGTGGTTGTGGTGCAGGCTGGGCAGCCTCTTGGATCTGGGGCTGAGCCTGCTGAGCCTGCTGCTGGTTGGCTGGTTGGGGAGCCAGCCTGGTCGGAGGAGCCGAGTCGAGGTCGAGGGTCGCATCTAGTTTAAGACACAGAGAAGAAGGAGGGGGAGGAGAAGTTACCCTTTCCCTGCCTGTCTGCTGCCTTTTGTCTCTCAGCCTGGCTTCCTGTAGCCAGCTATCTCGTCGGCCCAATCAGCTTTGAAGGACTCCTTTCTTCTGCCCCTCCTGCTCTTTTGCCTTTCCCTGTCATCTTTCTTTCTTCTGCCTGAGGTTACTTTTCAGAATCCAATTGTGTGAGACTAAAACTGCCTGTATTGGGAAAACCCAGTCAGTGGCCCAAAATTTGAATTGGTCAACGCAAGATTCACCGTAGTTTTGTTCATGTACTGGAGATTTGGGCTTAGGGCTACGCCTTCGTCGCGTTTGCTTTGAGTTGGCCCCATCTCACTTAGTTTAGGTCTGTGTAGAGTCGCGCTGACGTGTCAGTTATGTGCTTCATTGTTTCTCTGAGGATGCTATTTCTATGTTTCATACAGTGTAAGTTTGGGCCTAGCTTACCTTGGTTATGCTAAGCTCGTCTTTAGTGATATTGAAATCAATTGAAACGCTAAACTCTTTAGCTTTAATGCAAGCTAGTTTAGCTTTAGCTATATTGGTAATGCTAACTTAATTTGGCAATACCCACAGTCTAATTTTGATATGCTATTTTTCTCAATGCCAATTAGCCTAGCATTAGCTATGCTAGTTATGCTAAGCTAGTCTATAGTAAAACCCACAGTCTAAATTGATATGCTAGGTTCTTTGCTCAATGCTAATTAGCTTAGCATAAGCTATGCTAGTTATGCTAAACTAGTCTATGGTAATAGGTGCAATCAATCGTAAATGCTAACAACTTAGCTTAGCCTTTCTGGTAGCTATGCTACTAGGGCCTATAGCTAACTGCTAGTCCCTCTCAGCTGGTGCTGTCTGTTGCACCCCCCTCCTGTCTGGCGGTCTGCCAAACCACTCCTGGCAAAAGTGACGTGTACCAAGAATTCAAACTACACAACGTTTGATTCAAAATGGCGACCAGGTTTTAAAATGGCGGGCCTCCAAGCCACGCCCAATACCTAAATTTCATCTGCGCCCCAACTACAAAATGGCGATTGATAGCACAACCACACCTATTTCCGATTTTCTTCTGCGCCACTGTTCAAAAATGGCGATTGGCCTTTATAGCCACACCCAACTTTTGAATTTCAATAGTCAAAATGATACCGTCCGCAAAACTTCATTTGTTTGATTTACAGCATGTATATAAAAATTCTATTTTGCTTTTTTTTCTAAATTTGGATCACAGCTGAGTCATATTAACCTTTTCTACTCGGAACCATGAAAGCCAGCTGCTCAACATGCTGATAGCAGTTTGCCAAGGCACATACATTTTCTCAATTGGTCATCTGGTCAGTCAAAACATGTCTTAAATGAACGCACACACATACGCACACACACAGGCCTCCAACATTCATTCCAATGCAAACATCCTTGATAAAAGTGGGTCAGTCAGTGATTTACCCGTTTTTACCCGTTCAAAGATTTTCTAGAATCCAGTTTATGGATCTACATACAGTGCCTTGCGAAAGTATTCGGCCCCCTTGAACCTTTCAACATTTCGCCACATTTCAGGCTTCAAACATAAAGATATAAAAGTTTAATTTTTTGTCAAGAATCAACAACAAGTAGGACACAATCGTGAAGTGGAACGAAATTTATTGGATACTTTAAACTTTTTTAACAAATAAAAAACTGAAAAGTGGGGCGTGCAATATTATTCGGCCCCTTTACTTTCAGTGCAGCAAACTCACTCCAGAAGTTCAGTGAGGATCTTTGAATGATCCAATGTTGTCCTAAATGACTGATGATGATAAATAGAATGCACCTGTGTGTAATCAAGTCTCCGTATAAATGCACCTGCTCTTTGATAGTCTCAGGGTTCTGTTTAAAGCGCAGAGAGAACCATGAAGACAAAGGAACACACCAGGCAGGTCCGAGATACTGTTGTGGAGAAGCTTAAAACCGGATTTGGATACAAAAAGATTTCCCAAGCTTTAAACATCTCTAGGAGCACTGTGCAAGCAATTATATTGAAATGGAAGGAGTATCAGACCACTGCAAATCTACCAAGACCCGGCCGTCCCTCCAAACTTTCATCTCAAACAAGGAGAAGACTGATTAGAGATGCAGCCAAGAGGCCCATGATCACTCTGGATGAACTGCAGATAACTACAGCTGAGGTGGGAGAGTCTGTCCATAGGACAACAATCAGTCGTGCACTGCACAAATCTGTCCTTTATGGAAGAGTGGCAAGAAGAAAGCCATTTCTCAAAGATATCCATAAAAAGTCTCGTTTAAAGTTTGCCACAAGCCACCTGGGAGACACACCAAACATGTGGAAGAAGGTGCTCTGGTCAGATGAAACCAAAGTCGAACTTTTTGGCCACAATGCAAAACGATATGTTTGGCGTAAAAGCAACACAGCTCATCACCCTGAACACACCATCCCCACTGTCAAACATGGTGGTGGCAGCATCATGGTTTGGGCCTGCTTTTCTTCAGCACAGACAGGGAAGATGGCTACAATTGATGGGAAGATGGATGGAGCCAAATACAGGACCATTCTGGAAGAAAACCTGTTGGAGTCTGCAAAAGACCTGAGACTGGGACGGAGATTTATCTTCCAACAGGACAATGATCCAAAACATAAAGCCAAATCTACAATGGAATGGTTCACAAATAGACATATCCAGGTGTTAGAATGGCCGAGTCAAAGTCCAGACCTGAATCCAATCGAGAATCTGTGGAAAGAGCTGAAGACTGCTGTTCACAAACGCTCTCCATCCAACCTCACTGAGCTCGAGCTGTTTTGCAAGGAAGAATGGGCAAGAATTCCAGTCTCTCGATGTGCAAAACTGATAGAGACATACCCCAAGCGACTTGCAGCTGTAATTGCAGCAAAAGGTGGCGCTACAAAGTATTAGCGCAAGGGGGCCGAATAATATTGCACGCCCCACTTTTCAGTTTTTTATTTGTTAAAAAAGTTTAAAGTATCCAATAAATTTCGTTCCACTTCACGATTGTGTCCTACTTGTTGTTGATTCTTGACAAAAAATTACACTTTTATATCTTTATGTTTGAAGCCTGAAATGTGGCGAAATGTTGAAAGGTTCAAGGGGGCCGAATACTTTCGCAAGGCACTGTATATATCTATGGGTTACAGATTTTTTTTTTACAGATCTATATATTTATTTATTTTCGACAGTAACGTTACCTTATTAATTGTTGCTTTTCACAAGCGGAGTTTTCACCCTACAGACTGAATTACTTTACTTTGTTTCTAGTTATTTATTGCCGTAAAAACAATCTCTCCCTATATTATCTTATGCTCCCTCTTCCTTCAGCTCGTAGGAAAGGTAGGATAGTACTGTTGATGTGACCTTGAGCTAAAACAAAGCCTTTACACACTCTCCTCTTTCCACAGCTGTCGAACATGTACGCGCACACACAAAGATGGGGTAGAGAGGGAAAGAGAAAAAAGAGACGCACATGGGAACAACACACATATAGACTTACAACAAACTATCTACCATACTGTCCGGAATCACCTCCTACTTTGCTCATGAGCTAACCGGAAACGTTGCTGTCATAGACATATAAAGAGTAGATGCCACATCGAACGTTGGGCCTATTGGCGCTGACGAGCGGTGGGGCCGCCATCTTGGACCGGTCGCCCGCTCCACTCAGTGTAAGGACAGGACGCGGTTCAGCGTATTTTAATATTCATAGTGGGATTAACAGTAATAGAATATTCTGATATATGATATATGTGATGTATGATAGGTGTTTTGCAAACACTATAAATATAAACACAACAAGAGAAATCATTTATAGAGTATTAATAGGCTATATTTCATAAATGAATACATAAATCTCTCTCTCACTCACTCTCTCTCTTTCTCTCTATCTCTCACACACACACACACACACACAAACACACGCACGCACGCACACACACACACACACACACACTCAGAGAAAATTAAAATACATATAAATCAAGAGTATCAATACAATTAGGTCAGAGAGAGAGATGACATTTTGGACACATCTAAATACAAGTCAAACAGACACACTTTCATTTAAAGCACTAAAAAAAACAAGAGCCGAACCCTATATGTTTATAAATATTCAGAAATGATCCATGCTCTGCCAGTGGCATAGTCGTGGTAGTGGAGAGGAGAGGGAGCGAGTGTGTGTGGTATAAAAATATATATAACATTTTGTTAAATCGATCATTTTCACACTGTTTTGTTCTTGCACAGTTACCAATTAGAGTGTAGCTCTAATTGGTAAAGACAGTGATGTTGTATGAGTACTTTGTATAGTATCTAAAATGACTGTGTCCTTTGTTTTTAGGCAAGGTCTAATTATGTGAATGTCTTCTTTATTACATATTCTAATTATGTAGTAATTGTATTTAATGTGCAAACAAAAACACGGGGCATAGTTCAGTAATATCCATTTTAAATTATACAAACTGTCAAATAAACTGTTGGCCGACACAGCTTACTGAATTCGACTTGTCTGCTTTATTGACAACTCGCATAAGTCATGCTGCTTACATGTTTCAGATCTCGTCTGTCTAACACACGAACTCTCGCGTTACTTCCTATATATAATGTATTGACTACGTAATGCACCTTTTTACATTACAGATACCTTGACATCTCCCCCTCAAATTATTATACTTCTATAACATGGGGTCACAACATTAAGCTTGTAATTAGTAAACCTTATTACCTGTTAGTTTAAACAACTTAAAAGAGTTACTGCTTTTCTTTCTTGTCTTTACACATTAACCTTAAGATACTGTACTTCTCAGATTACTTCAAAATGTAAATCATAACTCAAACTTAACTTAAATTCACTGTTCTCTGAGTTGCTTAACTACATGTCCATTCTTTTCACAGGTCTACTAACTCTACCAAACCTGGTCACTGTCAGTCCTTCTGGTGTTACTGTAGGACTCTTAACATTACTCTCACACAGTCCCTGGTCAGAGCCGTGTTGTGGTGTTTCTTGCTCTGGCTCTGTGGCAGGTTGCCCAGAGTCTGTGTTCTCCTCTTCCATCGGTGGCGGCACTTGTTGAAGATGACACCTGTTTCTCCTCATCTCTCCTCCTCCTGGCGACTTCACCTGGTATGAGCGCGGCGTGCCGCACTCCTGCTGCACCGATGCTCGACCTTTCCACACCTTCTCCTTGTCCAGCTTGGACAGGACGTGGTCAGCTGTGTGCAAGGGTGGCAAGTCCCTCGCTCCGTGTCTCCGGTTGTAGTAGAATGCCTGTTGTTGTTTGGCTTCTTCATCACGGCGACGGATGAGGTCACGGTTTGGCTGCTTTGGAATGAGGTTTTTCTTTAGGGACGGCAGTGTGGTGCGAATCTTACGCCCCATGAGCATTTCTGCCGGGCTCACTCCCGTGGATGTGGTGGGGGTGGCACGGTAGCTCATTAAAGCCAATAGGGGGTCGTCCTGCTTGAGTATGCGCTTTGCAGTTTGCACAGCGCGCTCTGCATGCCCGTTCCCTTGTGGGTTGTGCGGGCTGGATGTGGAATGTTCAATGTCATACAGCCTGCAAAACTCTTTCCAAGCATCACTGGTATACTGGGGCCCGTTATCACTGACTAAAAGCTCAGGGATTCCGAACCTGGCGAATGTTGCTTTCATGGACCTCACTACCTGTTCTGTAGTTGTGGTTGGTAAGTGTAGTATCTCCAGATACCGTGAGTAATAATCTGATATTACTAAGTATTGTTTTCCTTTGTATTCACAAATGTCTGTGGCTATCTTCTGCCAAGGTCTCTCAGGCAGGGGTGTTGACAGTAACTGCTCTCTGCGCTGAGTGCGTCTGTTTGTCAGACAAAAGTTGCACTTGTCAATTTTTCTTTTAATGTCCCCTGACATCTTGGGCCACCACACAGTCTCTTGAGCACGTTCTCTACACTTGGACAGGCTCTGATGTCCCTCGTGTAGGCGGTCTATCACCTCCTGTCTCAAGGCCTGTGGGATTACAATGCGACAGCCCAGCGTGATCAGGCCTTCACACTCAGACAGTGAGTCTCTCATGTCGTAGAAGTCTCTAACACTGTGTGAAGTGCTACTCACTCGTTTGGGCCATCCATCCCTGATCAGATTTCTCACGTGCTGGAGCTGTGGGTCCTCCTGCGTGGCTGTCCTGATCCGGTCCAGCTTGCTTTGGGAGACAGGCCAGCTGTGTGTCACTGCGTTCACGTGGCTCGCAATGACTGCTTCCGTGGTGCTGTAACTCTCCTTCAGCGGGCTGCGTGACAGTGCGTCGGATATGACCAACGTTTTGCCCGGTGCGTACTCTGCCTTTGCATTGAAGCGCATAAGCCTCATCAAAAGTCTCTGACACCTAACAGGCACCGCGTCTAGGTCTTTGCTGTTTATCAGCGGCACCAGCGGCTTGTGATCTGTTATGAGTCTAAATTTGTCCATGCCAACCAGGTACTTCTGGAACCGCTCACAGGCCCATACTCCCGCCAAACATTCCTTCTCGATTTGAGCGTACCTGGTTTCCGCGTCCGTTAATCTTCTGGAGCAGTACGCTACAGGCTTCCAGCTCTCTCCGTGCAGCTGGAGCAGGACTCCTCCCATCCCGTAGCTACTCGCATCCGCTGACACTGCGGTCGGTCTCTGTGGATCATAGTGGGCCAGTACAGGCGAGGTGACGAGGGCTTCTTTCAAGCGCTGAAACGCTCGCTGCTGTGGCTGGTCCCAGGTCCAGGCCATCTTCCCCTTCAGGAGATCGTACAGTGGGCCTGCGACGTTTGCCATGTCTGGTATGTATTTGCTCATGTAGTTTATCATGCCTAATGCACGCTTCAGTTCATGTACATTGGTGGGCGCATCCAACTCTCTGACGGCGCTCACCTTTTCTGGGTCCACTCGAACCCCGTTGGCGTCCACGATGTGGCCCAGGAAGCGTAGCTGTGGTTGTGCACAAACACATTTTTCTTCATTCAGCTTAAGGCCTACTTGCTTCATCCGTTCGAGTGTGCTTTGCAAGTGTCTGTCATGCGTGGCCTTGTCCTTTCCATGCACAATCACGTCATCCATGTACCCTGCGACTCCTTCCAGGCCATCTAGCAGCTCATGCATTTTGCGCTGGAATATCTCTATATCTGGGGCTATATTAATCCCAAACGGAAGGCGGGTAAAACAGTACCTCCCGAAAGGTGTGATGAATGTGGTTAGAATTCTGCTTTCTTCGTGAAGCGGTATCTGCCAAAAGCCTGAGGCAGCGTCGAGGGATGTGAACACGGTGGAGCCCGCCAGCTTGGCCAGCGTCTCATCTGTGGTAGGTAGCTGGTAAGTTTCTCTCTTCAGGTTCTCATTCAGCTTCTGGAGCCCTACACAGATTCTGACGGCGCCTGACGGCTTCAGGACTGGCACCATTGGCGCGCACCATTCTGTCGGTTGTGTCACTTTGACAATCACGCCATGTTCCTCCATGCGCTGTAGCTCAGCTTGGACTTTCGATAGGAGTGGCAGGGGGACTCTCCTGGCTGTGTGTACAGCGTATGGCACGGCGTCGTCACGTAGGTGTATCTTCACCGGGTCGGTCTTCATCGTGCCCTGGTGGACGGCTGCTGCCTTCACCTGCTGTACTCGCTTAACCAGCCCCATCTCCACTGCTGTATCTCTGCCCAGTAAGTTATTAACTGTAGGCCCTCTACCTACATATATATTGAATATGTGCTTTCTCTGTTTGTGTAATGTGCTACCTGTAAATTGTCCCATAATGTCCAATGTTCCTCCTGGACTCTCTAATGGGCCATGGTGTGGCTCCAGCTTTCTTTCTGGTTTGAGTGCCTTGAATGTTTCCATGTTCATTACAGTGACGTCAGCACCTGTATCAATTCTAAATTTCACTGGTGTGTACCCTATGTGAATTTGCTCAGTCCATTGCTCTGCACTGCTTTGTTTTTGTTTACTCACTGCACCAAGGTAGAAGCTTTCGTCCTCGTCGTTTCCTTGGTTAACTTCCCTCACAGTCTTTGTGAAGCATTTTCTTTCCCAATGCCCCTTCTTCCCGCACTTCCTGCATTCGGAATCTGTTGCTGGGCATTTGGCTGCATTTTGGTGCTTTTCTTTACCGCACCGATTGCACTTGCTCTCCCCTTGGTAGCCGTGCTGCTGTCCTCCGCTCCTCTCTCCCTGCGGTTTCCCTCCTTTCTTCACGAACCTCTTTTGTTTCACTGCTTGCACCGCCAGTGGAGCCTGCTGCTCTTGCTGGGTTATCTGTTGTGCTACCTCTTCAGCTTGCCTCACCATAAGCACTGCCTTTTCGAGGGTTAAATCAGAAGTTAATTGCAGTTTTCTGGACAGGTCTTTATCTCTTATCCCAACGACCAATTTGTCTCTTATGTGTTCATTTTTCTTATCGCCAAACTCACAGTTTTCACTCAGTTCGTGCAGGGCTCGGATAAATGTCTCCGCCATT
Source organism: Echiichthys vipera (assembly GCF_963691815.1). Taxonomy (NCBI): domain Eukaryota; kingdom Metazoa; phylum Chordata; class Actinopteri; order Perciformes; family Trachinidae; genus Echiichthys; species Echiichthys vipera. The sequence continues at coordinate 32,994,369 of NC_139825.1, read as the reverse complement.
TCCCCTGGTTTCTGTTGCCTTTGGTAAAAGCATGCCCTTTCATGTATTGTGTTTCGTTTTGGTATGAAATACTCATCAAACTTTTCCAAGACAGTCTCATAATCATTTTCGTCTTCTTCCTCCGTGAAGGTAAAAGTCTTGAAAATATTTTCGGCTTCGTTGCCCATTGCGTAAATTAACGTGCTAACCTGGACGTCGGCATCCTCGAGGCTTAGCTTGGAAGCTGACCTGAATCGTGCGAATCTCTGTCTCCACGACGGCCATTCTCCCGGTTTCTCAAAGTTGAAGTTTTCCGGTGGCTTGAACTTTGCCATTTCTGTGTGTGTGTTCTCTCCTAGAGCACTTCTGACACCATGTCAAATAAACTGTTGGCCGACACAGCTTACTGAATTCGACTTGTCTGCTTTATTGACAACTCGCATAAGTCATGCTGCTTACATGTTTCAGATCTCGTCTGTCTAACACACGAACTCTCGCGTTACTTCCTATATATAATGTATTGACTACGTAATGCACCTTTTTACATTACAGATACCTTGACACAAACCGTTTAAGATTTTTCCTTAGTTTAATAAATGTAGGATTTTTTCTTTTCAGACTGTTTCAACTTCTGTGGTACAACTGAACTAAAACAGCCTGGACTCATCAGCTCTGGTTTACAAACATGTGACGTTCGTGCTGCTTTAAGTGGAGATGTGGAGAACCAAGTAAAAATGTATGGAACATTTAGTTCAGCTGTGAGAATATCGGGCACAGAGTGGAAATACATGTTAAATCTCTAATTCATTCTTTATAATAAACCCCACATCATGTTGCTCCTGTTTGATGAAACAGTTTAACAGCAAAGGATATTAGTCAGATTCTGCCACTTCTCCTTTGATAGTCTAAACTTTAAAAAAAAAGTGACATGACATGAAAAATTATCTCATAATTCATCTCAATGTCATGTTCAATATTTAAAAAAACAAAACTGAGAATATCTGAGGTGACCTGAGATTAACTGTCTCTGAAGTGTCTTCCTCTCATGAAACCACAGCACATCCTCCGCTGACCTACTGCTGGAAATGTGCAATCCATTTACACTAGACCACATGTACGACAACCCCTCTCCTCCCTGCTTCTCCTTTCCTATCTACACACACACACACACACACATCTGGCCGGGGGGTAAATTAACTAACATTCCCACAGAGGCTAATCTCCACGCCTCTAATGTGACGAGATAATAATAATAAAATAAGGGACAGCAGCTCCTCTGGCAGCTAAATATGTATCTACCTGCCACAGCCTGAGGGACTCACTATAACATTCAAAAATGCATGGATTTATGTATAATTGTTTAAAATTGTACTGTACCGTACTGATTATGAATTGTAATATTGTAATATTAGATTAGAGCAGGAATACGCTGCAAAGTGCTCTGGCATCTTGTTCCTTCTGCTGCTCAACTCAGAGGCTCAACGAGTCACTCATAGAACTAATCTGGTAGGATGACCGGTCCAAGATGGCGGCCCAACGTTCGATGCGGCATCTACTCTTTATATGTCTATGGTTGCTGTAATTCACCTCAAACAGACTCGAACTGTGAGACAACGTTTTCACAAACCAGTACTACTAATCAGACTCGAACTGAAAAGAGAGCAGCTGATCAGACTGCTGGCCGGCCCTCGCACAGACACTGTACGTCAAAAAACAGAAAGACTCGAACTTCCTGCAGAGGAGGGTCCTGCACCCTCGTCTTCTAGGGCCCTAGTGGACGTCAACACACAAACAAATGGACTCGAACCATTTGCGGAAGAGGGGCTGGTAACCCTCGTCCTCTGGACGTCAACAAACAAACAAATGGACTCGAACCATTTGCGGAAGAGGGGCTGGTAACCCTCGTCCTCTGGACGTCAACAAACAAACAAATGGACTCGAACCATTTGCGGAAGAGGGACTCTCACCCTTGTCCTCCGGACGTCCTCTAGACGTCAACCACCAAACAAATGGACTCGAACCATTTGCGGAAGAGTGACGGCACACTCATCCTCCAGACGTCCTCTAGACGTCTACAAAAAAAAAACAAATGGACTCGAACCATTTGCGGCTCAGGGACTCTTACCCTGTCCTAGACGTCACCAACAAAAAGAAACTCACAGGAGATTATTGAAGAGATCCTCCACCAAGTTCAGTAGGCACCAGCAGTGAGAGGACACTCCTGCTGTTGGACGTTAGGCCCCCACTTCTCAGCTGAATTTGTGGCGAGGTTGAGGAAGGAGCTTCACTCCACTGTGCACAGGTTTCACCGTCAGTCCTGTCCAGCCTGTGCCTCTCACTCCGGGTGCCCACCCAGGGACGCCAAATTGTTGTGGAAATGGATTCTTCAATAAAGATCAACAAACAGGATCAGCTTTTTCTCCGTGGTTTATTTTGCCAAAGCATTTTCTTCTGCAGGCAAAAATACGTTCATCCCAACATCCTCACAAGTTAGAGTCTAGCAGGGAATGACGATTTGCCAAATCTCGCACAGTCTTTTAGGGAGAGGGACAGTACGCGAATAGCCTTGGTTGGGTGACGTCTTTAGACCAAACAAAAACATGCCTTAGACATTACAATTCTGAACATTCTGAACTCTCATCACAAGGTCTCTAACACAGATGCACAAATGTGCCAATATATCATCATGAGTTAGTTATTTGCATTATCCATTAAGAAGGTGAGACAGAGGAGACACTGAACTGTGTCTGACCTGACAAAACTATTATTATCAATTACAAATATCCAAAATTCCCACAACATCAGTTTTTAGACTTCTGTGCTAGTCACGGATTGTCTATAACTACCACCAAGTTCGAACATAAGGATGCTCATAAGTGTACGTGGTACCAGAGCACCCTAGGCCAAAAGTCGATGATCGATTTTGTGATCGTATCATCTGATCTGAGGCCTTATGTTTTGGACACTCAAGTGAAGAGAGGGGCAGAGCTGTCAACTGATCACCATCTGGTGATGAGTTGGGTCAGAGGATGGGGGAATATTCTGGACAGACCAGGTAAGCCCAAACGGGTAGTGCGGGTGAACTGGGAACGTCTGGAGGACGCCCCTTTCCAGGGATCTTCAACTCATACCTCCGGCGGAGCTTTTCTGGCATCCCTGTGGAGGTTGGGGACATTGAACCGGACTGGGCAATGTTCAAAGCTTCCATTACTGAAGCTGCAGCGGTGAGCTGTGGCCTCAAGGTCTTAGGTGCCTCAAGGGGCGGTAACCCTCGAACACTGTGGTGGACACCGGTGGGGGGACCAGAGGGTGTGTGACTATTACAGGGGTATCACACTATTCAGCCTCCCTGGTAAAGTCTACTCCAAGGTGCTGGAAAGGAGGGTTTGTCCTATAGTTGAACCTCAGATTGAAGAGGAACAATGCGGATTCCGTCCTGGATGTGGAACAATGGCATCGTCGGTCAATGACCTTCAACACTCACTGGATCGAATCGCAGCCGAGTGTGAAACGGCTGGGATGAGGATCAACACCTCTAAATCTGAGGCCATGGCTCTCAGCAGGAAACCCGTGGATTGCTTACTCCGGGTAGGGAATGAGTCCTTACCCCAAGTAAAGGAGTTCAAGTACCTCGAGATCATGTTCACGCGTGAGGGGACGATGAAGCGTGAGTTTGGCCGGAGAATCGGAGCAGTTGGGGCGGTGTTGCAGTCGCTCTACTGCACCGTTGTGACGAAAAGAGATCTGAGCCGGAAGGCAAAGCTCTCGATCTTCCAGTCAATCTTCGTTCCTACCCTCACCTATGGTCATGACCGAAAGAACGAGGTCGCGGGTACAAGTGGCCGAAATGGGTCTTCTCAGGAGGGTGGTTGGAGTCTCCCTTAGAGATAGGGTGAGAAGTTCAGCCATCAGTGAGGAACTCAGAGTAGAGCCGCTGCTCCTTTTGGTTGAAAGGAGCCAGTTGAGGTGGTTCGGGCATCTAGTAAGGATGCCCCCTGGGCGCCTCCCTAGGGAGGTGTTCCAGGCACATCCAGCTGGGAGGAGGCTTCAGGGAAGGCCCAGGACTAGATGGAGAGATTATATCTCCACACTGGCCTGGGAACGCCTCGGGATCCCCCAGTTAGAGCTGGTTAATGTGGTCCGGGAAAGGGAAGTTTGGGGTCCCCTGCTAAAGCTGCTGCCCCCGCGACCTGACCCCGGATAAGCGGATGAAGATGAGATGAGATTTATCCTTCCAAAGAATTACTGAGGCTGCGCTTTAATATTGTTGATAACATGTGCTCATTCTGTGAAAGTGATTTTGAGACGACGGACCATACATTCTTCTAATGCAGGATAATAAAGACATTTTGGCTCGACATCCACAACTGCATCAAAATAAATATCTCTTCATTTCCAGCTTCTATCTCCAGAGACAATGTCACATTTGATTTGATTCTAAAAAACAAAAATGATGAACTCTGTTTCAATGTAATTTTATGTTTGGTAAAATTTTTCAGCCACAAAAATAGAATTCTGAAATCATTCCCCCAATTAAATTTATTTCCTGAATGAATTTAAACTATATGTTAAATCTCTAAATTTGATGAATGGAACTAAAGGAAAAACATTATATAACATCTTTAAACACTTCCCCACTGCGTCCGCTCATTAATTAAACAGTTTTCTCCCCTTGTTGAAAAAAAGAAAGCCTTAAATATTTTTACTTTATTATATTTTCAGTGTGTACTTTATTTTATTTCTATTTTCTTTTTTGTTTTGTCTATGTTTTTTTGTATGTGCTTTATTGTATTATCAATAGAACCTTATGAATATGTTTGTAATGTTTTTGTTGATTACGAAATGAAAAAAAAAACGTTGGAGGATGATACCATTTGTTAAGCGGGTTTTTCTTTCATTTCATTCTTAAAATATAAATTTAAACCACAAACTATGGATTAAGTTTTGGATATTACCTAAGTCTGTCAAAGACGGACACAATTATTTAAAATAATAGCATGTCTGACTCCAGGTTTTAGAGGTGTTGCGTTTCAATTTAGTGGTGGTAAAGCACCCCTAAAAAGGGGCTAGCCAAAGTGAGATGACGTTGCACTGCCAAATTCAACAACCAATCGGAGGAGAGCCTTTCCAGCCAATCAGAGTAGAGACAGGCGGGACCTTCCCTACCGTCATGGGGGGAAATATCGCTTCCCGCCTTCACGAGAGGCGAAAATGGCGCCGTCCTTAGGGGAGCCTGCGCCACTGAGCAGCTTTCCATAGGAATGAATGGGGCGCCATTTTGTGTCCGCTGTCCTTTCTTTGTTCTCCGTCCATGAGAGAGCTGCTTTTTGTCAACAGAATGGCAAGATGGCGGCTCCCGTGGTTAGATTCAACTCTAGCGGCAAAGAGGAAAACACCCGAAAATCCTCTTAAGTGGCCAAATGGATTCTAAACCGAGCTGAATACATAACCGTGTCCAAGAAGAACTATAAGGCAAATATACAATAAGGTGAACTTTTTATGTTAAGTCATCTAGATCAATAAAAGACAGTAATATATAAATATATAAGCGATAACAGATAACAGCAGCGTCAGATAAATATCTGCTATATCATTGGTTAAAAACGTAAACAAGGCTCCATGTGCTGCTACGTCACATCCATGCCGGCTTTGTTGACAGAAAGTCAGCTGTTAGGAAAAAGCCCCGCCCATGAGTGTAAATGTTGGTCAGTCTTTCTCCCTCTCAAACTGCAAGCTTTCCTCACACACACACACACACACACACACACACACACACACACACACACACACACACACACACACACACACACACACACACACACACACACACACACACACACATACTGGTTTCCATAATTCGTGGGGACCAATTTTGCAATCATCACTTGTGGGGACTACCCTTTCTGGAGGTTCTACAAGTGTGAAAAAAATCAGGTAAAGTAGCCATTAGTTAGTGAGCCTAAACACGCCTTAAAATCTTAGAAAAGTCGAAGTAAGGGTATAGACCTGTCCCTGGTGTGCTTTATGGGGACTTCCGGAAAAACTAGTTAACCTGTTTACAGGGGACCACATTAACATACATTTGCATACTTCACACAGATTAATATGTTACTAGTGGGGACATATTTATATTTAAATTATTTTATATTTCAATGGCATATAGGCTCTCCAGAACGTGGTTAAGACAGCAGGGAAGATTGGGACACAACTACTGGACATTTCCACCATCTACCACCATTTCCACTACCAGAATTGACCACAGATTCCATATATGCAGCTTTAATGTCCCAGTGATCACTGGAAGTGAAGTTTTTGCTCTACCCTGATAAATTTAGTTAGTGTTTGGTCTCGTTAGCCTGAAATAACTGCCAAGTTACATGATCTGCACAACTGACCATACTTTTTGAACATACTTTTTTATTGACACAAGGTCAAAGACCGATAGGTTACATTGCATAAATTATAATTCTGCAATGACAGTAAAACTATGTGTAAAAAAAAAAACATTCACACGCAAGTTCTGCGTGTGTCCTCAAGGCTTGAGCTTTTAAGAGACTATCTGCCAGACTGAACAATTGGCTTCATGAAATTCCATTTTAAAAGGAGAAATCCAATGTTAAATGGACTTGGGGGTATTGAAACACGTACTCATTATCATGTTTAATACACCCCAAGTCCATTTAACACCAGATTTCTCCTTAAAGTTTTACAGAACAGAACAAATAATACAGGGCAACTCCCACAAAGCTGGAACTGGGTGGATGTTATCAGTCACAGACAGAAGAAAAGACTAAGAAAAAACTACACATCTCCACAACCATTTTCTTTGTGTTCGCCATACTATTTGGGGTGCATTTTCCTTTTTAAGGCTGTAATCCTGTTGTAGACATAAAATTTTAAGTTCTGCCAGTTTCTGTTACTGAGAGCTTCAGGTTCAGCTCTCAAACATTTCTCACAGTCTCTCTTTGATGGTACCGTACAAGAACTGATTAATTTGCCTCTCTACTGCCCTAACCTCCGCCACCTGCCATGGTGTTCTTTTCTGTGGAGCTCTACCTGTAAGGAGACAAAAATAAAGTTTTAAGTAACAGTATAAGGGAGAAGCTAAAGTTCCAAGTCCTGCATCAGTACAGTACAAGTTAAATTATGAGGCTAATCAGAGCTGATATAGGCATCTGTCCTCAGTGATTTGTTCAGTGTTCAGCTCTCAGTTTATCCGTTTACAGCTGACATAAACCTACATCCGAGGCACCAGTTGTGATCATATGACATTCTAGGACAGATGGAAGACCCTCAAAAGTGCTTTAGTTTTTGAGATACTGTACCTTATCTGAAAGACTTCATCATTCCCTACTGTCCTGTCAGTGCAATTTGCTCCCAGAATGCAGGTCTGTTAGTGACTCCCAGTATCTCTAAAAAAAAGACTGGGAGGTAGAACCTTTAGTCACTGGGCTCCTTTACTTTAGAACCAGCTCTCTCCATGGATCAGAGAGGCAGACACTATCTACATAAAAGACCTGATTGACAATACAGTAACCTCACAATGAGCTCATTTGCTTTATTTAATGGCCAAAGCCAGACTTACAGAGGCTGTAAAAGTAAACATCAAGTGATGAAGGTTAATGTACCTGTTGAGGAGTGTCGTGTGAACATGAAGCTTCTTCCATCAGTTTCTGACATGACAGCAGGATGGGAGCTCATTGCAGGATGATTATCCATGGCACACACTGTCATCTGCAATGATTTGTAAGGAAAAAACAATTTAAGGACGTGTATCCATGGCACACAATGTCATCTGCAATGATTTGTAAGGAAAAAACAATGTAAATATGAAGATTTCTCGGTCAATGTATGTCAACACTGCATAATCAAGTAGAAAAATACATGTTCTTGTAGATCTATAAACTTAAACATGTGCCAAAACACCAGACTTCAGAGGAAAACAAATCTCAAAATTGTACTGTAATACTTCAGACTAATGAGTCAACCTGTGTTTGCTTTCACACATCTTCAATACAACAAGCTTAATGGGGACTTTTAACACACTAAATGTTCATCCTTTGTGGGGACAAAGCATATCTGGATCGTATTTAACACTAATAGTAACATAAAAAGTGCATTGTGGGGACATCGTAAATGTGCCAGAATACAGTGAGAATTGGGCCAAGGGAAACTATCCAGACAGGTTCACATCCATCTTAAAAGTTCCTTTATCTTTGGACTCATTGAGGCATTGGACTTAAATGTTAGAAGACCTGATTGACAATACAGTAACCTCACAATGAGCTCATTTGCTTTATTTAATATCTAAAACCAGACTTACAGAGGCTGTAAAAGTAAACATCAAGTGATGAAGGTTAATGTACCTGTTGAGGTGTGTTGTGTGAACATGAAGCTTCTTCCATCAGTTTCTCAGACATGACACCAGGATGGGAGCTCTTTGCAGGATGATTATCCATGGCACACACTGTCATCTGCAATGATATGTAAGGAAAACACAATTTAAGGATGGGTATCCATGGCACACAATGTCATCTGCAATGATTTGTAAGGAAAAAACAATGTAAATATGAAGATCTCTCAGTCAATGTAATGTCAACACTGCATAATCAAGTACAAAAATACATGTTCTTAAAGATCTATAAACTTAAACATGTGCCAAAACACCAGACTTCAGAGGAAAACAAATCTCAAAATTATACTGTTATACTTCAGACTAATGAGTCAACCTGTGTTTGCTTTCACACATCTTCAATACAACAAGCTTAATGGGGACATTTAACACACTAAATGTTCATCCTTTGTGGGGACAAAGCATCTCTGGATTGTATTTAACACTAATAGTAACATAAAAAGTGCATTGTGGGGACATCGTAAATGTGCCAGAATACAGTAAGAATTGGGCCAAGGGAAACTATCCAGACAGGTTCACATCCATCTTAAAAGTTCCTTTATCTTTGGACTCGTTGAGGCATTGGACTTAAATGTTAGAAGACCTGATTGACAATACAGTAACCTTACAATGAGCTCATTTGCTTTATTTAATGGCCAAAGCCAGACTTACAGAGGCTGTAAAAGTAAACATCAAGTGATGAAGGTTAATGTACCTGTTGAGGTGTGTTGTGTGAACATGAAGCTTCTTCCATCAGTTTCTCAGACATGACAGCAGGATGGGAGCTCTTTGCAGGATGATTATCCATGGCACACACTGTCATCTGCAATGATTTGTAAGGAAAAAACAATTTAAGGACGTGTATCCATGGCACACAATGTCATCTGCAATGATTTGTAAGGAAAAAACAATGTAAATATGAAGATTTCTCGGTCAATGTATGTCAACACTGCATAATCAAGTAGAAAAATACATGTTCTTGTAGATCTATAAACTTAAACATGTGCCAAAACACCAGACTTCAGAGGAAAACAAATCCCAAATTTGTAATGTAATACTTCAGACTAATGAGTCAACCTGTGTTTGCTTTCACACATCTTCAATACAACAAGCTTAATGGGGACTTTTAACACACTAAATGTTCATCCTTTGTGGGGACAAAGCATATCTGGATCGTATTTAACACTAATAGTAACATAAAAAGTGCATTGTGGGGACATCGTAAATGTGCCAGAATACAGTGAGAATTGGGCCAAGGGAAACTATCCAGACAGGTTCACATCCATCTTAAAAGTTCCTTTATCTTTGGACTCATTGAGGCATTGGACTTAAATGTTAGAAGACCTGATTGACAATACAGTAACCTCACAATGAGCTCATTTGCTTTATTTAATATCTAAAACCAGACTTACAGAGGCTGTAAAAGTAAACATCAAGTGATGAAGGTGAATGTACCTGTTGAGGAGTGTCGTGTGAACATGAAGCTTCTTTCATTAGTTTCTCAGACATGACAGCAGGATGGGTGCTCTTTGCAGGATGATTATCCATGGCACACACTGTCATCTGCAATGATTTGTAAGGAAAAAACAATTTAAGGACGTGTATCCATGGCACACAATGTCATCTGCAATGATTTGTAAGGAAAAGACAATGTAAATATGAAGATTTCTCGGTCAATGCATGTCAACACTGCATAATATTCAAGTAGAAAAATACATGTTCTTAAAGATCTATAAACTTAAACATGTGCCAAAACACCAGACTTCAGAGGAAAACAGATCTCAAAATTGTACTGTAATACTTCAGACCAATGAGTCATCCTGTGTTTGCTGTCACACATCTTCAATACAACAAGCTTAATGGGGACATTTAACACACCAAGTTTTCATCCTTTGTGGGGACAAAGCATCTCTGGATCATATTTAACACTAATAGTAACATAAAAAGTGCATTGTGGGGACATCGTAAATGTGCCAGAATACAATAAGAATTGGACCAAGGGAAACTATCCAGACGGGTTCACATCCATCTTAAAAGTTCCTTTATCTTTGGACTCATTGAGGCATTGGACTCAACTGTTAGAAGACCTGATTGACAATACAGTAACCTCACAATGAGCTCATTTGCTTTATTTATTGGCCAAAGCCAGACTTACAGAGGCTGTAAAAGTAAACATCAAGTGATGAAGGTTAATGTACCTGTTGAGGAGTGTCGTGTGAACATGAAGCTTCTTCCATCAGTTTCTCAGACATGACAGCAGGATGGGAGCTCATTGCAGGATGATTATCCATGGCACACACTGTCATCTGCAATGATTTGTAAGGAAAACACAATTTAAGGATGGGTATCCATGGCACACAATGTCATCTGCAATGATTTGTAAGGAAAAAACAATGTAAATATGAAGATCTCTCGGTCAATGTAATGTCAACACTGCATAATCAAGTAGAAAAATACATGTTCTTAAAGATCTATAAACTTAAACATGTGCCAAAACACCAGACTTCAGAGGAAAACAAATCTCAAAATTGTACTGTAATACTTCAGACTAATGAGTCAACCTGTGTTTGCTGTCACACATCTTCAATACAACAAGCTTAATGGGGACATTTAACACACCAAGTTTTCATCCTTTGTGGGGACAAAGCATCTCTGGATCGTATTTAACACTAATAGTAACATAAAAAGTGCATTGTGGGGACATCGTAAATGTGCCAGAATACAGTAAGAATTGGGCCAAGGGAAACTATCCAGACAGGTTCACATCCATCTTAAAAGTTCCTTTATCTTTGGACTCGTTGAGGCATTGGACTTAAATGTTAGAAGACCTGATTGACAATACAGTAACCTCACAATGAGCTCATTTGCTTTATATAAATGCCAAAACCAGACTTTCAGAGGCTGTAAAAGTAAACATCAAGTGATGAAGGTTAATGTACCTGTTGAGGTGTGTTGTGTGAACATGAAGCTTCTTCCATCAGTTTCTCATACATGACAGCAGGATGGGAGCTCTTTGCAGGATGATTATCCATGGCACACAATGTCATCTGCAATGATTTGTAAGGAAAAAACAATTTAAGGACGTGTATCCATGGCACACAATGTCATCTGCAATGATTTGTAAGGAAAAAACAATGTAAATATGAAGATTTCTCGGTCAATGTATGTCAACACTGCATAATCAAGTAGAAAAATACATGTTCTTAAAGTTCTATAAACTTAAACACGTGTCAAAACACCAGACTTCAGAGGAAAACAAATCTCAAAATTGTACTGTAATACTTCAGACTAATGAGTCAACCTGTGTTTGCTTTCACACATCTTCAATACAACAAGCTTAATGGGGACTTTTAACACACCAAGTTTTCATCCTTTGTGGGGACAAAGCATCTCTGGATCGTATTTAACACTAATAGTAACATAAAAAGTGCATTGTGGGGACATCGTAAATGTGCCAGAATACAGTAAGAATTGGGCCAAGGGAAACTATCCAGACAGGTTCACATCCATCTTAAAAGTTCCTTTATCTTTGGACTCATTGAGGCATTGGACTCAACTGTTTTATTTAATTTAATAAAGCTCATTTGCTTTAGACTAATGAGTCAACCTGTGTTTGCTGTCACACATCTTCAATACAACAAGCTTAATGGGGATGAGTGAGTCTGAGTCTAATATTCTGTCCAAAATTCAGATACCTTCACACACAATGTTAATCTGAGACATTCTCAAACTCAACACATTTAAATAGTAGTCATCAGACATACTTGCATTCTCCATGGGTAGTCATCGCCTCCGTAGTCATACGTTATTTCTTCACCGTCCTTTATGTCTTTTAGAGCAAAAAGACATAAGTGTGGTTTTCCCTCCACCTCAATTTTTTTCATACGACAATTTGGATGTCTGTGTTCATCATTCACTAGGCGGCAAAATGAACCATCTTCTAGCGATGCATCAATACTTGGACAAGAGAAAGAGGAAAATAAAAACAATCTTACTTAAAAAGTAATAACATTTCTTTTCATTTTGCCATATTTAAACATTCAATGTATTTCCTTTAGCTCGCAGTGTCACAATATTAAATGGTAGATACTGATTGTGCAATCTTATATCAAATTCAACAATTCATACAAAGTATATAAAAGAATATACCAGAGATGAGGTGCAATTTTAAATCTTACCACCATGCTTTCCCTCTCCACTTGAAGAGAAAGAAAAATGCAGCAAATGACGGGTGGAAAACTCTTCTCCTCCTGTCAGCTTCAGCACCATCTATCAAATCACCCCTGTATTCAACCACAAAGTCTCCTTTGCAGAATGAACCCACTGCAAACAAACCACGTCCTGCCAGAAAAATAAAGGACATTTAGATCAAAACAGGAAAGCAAATCATATACTACAATCTTTGTTCCTCTCTCCTCTATGGACAAATACGAGACATCAAACAGTTGTAAAGATGGCGGAGCTCAAACCACTTCTAGGTTCAAGCAAGGACCAAAGAGAGTGCAGGGCTTTCCACAAGTGCCAGCTGCCTGACATGTAGCTGACTACACAATTAAGTCCAGCCGGCTACTTCAATGATTTGCACTGCTTGTACTGCTTACCACAAATTACTCTAATCACCTGCGACTTCATTGCTCACAAGTGAGAGAAACTCATCCGTCGCCCCCCCCCCCCCCCCCCCCCCCCCATGCTCAGTGGAGTCAGTGTGGAGGTGACAGAAGCAGAGCTCACCAGATGCTTCTATAAAAATGGTACATCCTTACTTACTCAAGCTATCCACTGCAAAATTTCATCAGTTTAATTAGTGTGTAATAAAAATAGAGACACCAAAAGAAAGCCTAACTGCATCGCATCATTTAGCCCAAAATTATGTCCTACCAGTAATCCAATCTTCTCTTCAAGCATTCAATTAGCACCACCTGCGACATGTGAGAGTGTTTTTTCATTCATACACAAGACATCATCTTACCTTTCACTGCATTGATGAATTTCACCTCCAGTTTTTGTGTTTTGTCGGTCTTTAAACCAACATATTGGCAGGCATCTTCGAGAGGACTGAGCCTGGGCGGCATGTCAAACTGAAGAGAAATTAATAAAAAAGGACATACATAAACTTTTAAACTGAGCTATTCCAACTCAATTTCTGTTAAGTCAAGCCCAAACTGAAGATATAAAATGGTGACTTTTGTTAATTACTTGTGCTGTCAAACGATTAAAACTTTCCGTTCAAAATCGTGTCTTTGCCATCCATTTTTGTTTTTTGTTTGCTTTTCTTTTCACACTCAAACGGGTGTCGAGGCTGCCATAGACATATATACATAGACGCCTCATTGAGCGTTGGACCGTACGTCGACGTCGCCGCCATATTGGAGGAGGCAGATTTGCCCCGTGAACTAATACAAGTCAATGGAGGGAACTTTATAAAGCTGCTTCTACAAAGTGCTGTAAGTTAATGTCTCTCATTAGCACATTCACACACGTACGGATATATTCAGGGAACAGAGAGGAACAAAAAACAACGTCTGTAACGTTCTCTGAAGATTATAAACGTGAACTACTCCTCATGTGTTCAGTATACAGGTCCGCACCAAACCATTTTATAATGTTTGTATGAGTGTTTACAGCTGCTAATGTATGTAACGCTGTTACTATGATGATACATGACAGTTAAATATTGAATCTGTGTCTATCATAACCATATCCTGACATGTAAATGGCATATGTGTAAATAAAAAACACCAACGTCGTTTTTATAAATACAGTATTTTTTGATGATCCACGTACTAATAATAACAATCATGGTGACAAAAAGTTAAAGTCTGCAAATCAAGATAAGAAACTGCATCAGCAGTGAGCTTTTTTCAGAACACTATAACATATGATAATGTATACAATAACATTTCATGGTTTTAAAAAAAGTAAAGTTGCAGCAGTCTACTATTATAAATATGCACTATATAGTTTTCATCATTATTATTATTATTATTATTATATTCAGCAGCAGCAGCAGAAGCTGCAGTAGTAACGTTAGTCCTAGTAGTACTATTTTCTGTAATGCTGCAATTTCCCGTCGGGCATCAATAAAGTATTTCTGATTCTGATTCATATATTACGAAGTCAGTTTTTCATATTTAAACTTAAACGTAATGAAACAAGTTGACAGTGTGGCAGACAGATGTCACATTTACATGTCAGGATGTGGGTATTATAGACACAGATTCAATATTTAACTGTCATGTATCATCATAGTAAAAGCGTTACATACATTAGCAGCTGTAAACACTCATAAAAACATTATAAAATGGTTTGGTTCGGACCTGTATACTGAACACATGAGGAGTAGTTCACGTTTATAATCTTCAGAGAACGTTACAGACGTTGTTTTTTGTTCCTCTCTGTTCCCTGAATATATCCGTAAGTGTGTGAATGTGCTAATGAGAGACATTAACTTACAGCACTTTGTAGAAGCAGCTTTATAAAGTTCCCTCCTTTGACTTGTATTAGTTGATGGGGCGAATCTGCCTCCTCCAATATGGCGGCGACGTCGACGTATCGCAGCAGCGGGCCAACCCACTCAATGAGGCGTCTATGGAGGCTGCTACCTGGCTGCTCCCAAACAGCATGGCTATTGTTTTGTTTCCGGTCTAGCTAGATCCGGTGGGTGTTGTAGTTCTCTAACGTCACTAGATGTTGAAATGGCATGTGACAAAAACTACACAGCGTTAATCTCGCGATAAAAAAGATGACAGAGTTAAAGTGGGTTTGCCTTAACGCCATTATTAACACGTTTAATTGACAGCACTATTAATTAGTGAAATAAATAAGAACAAACTTAAGATGAAATACACAACTCTTCTCAAGCACTGGTCCCTGCACTTAACATATAGCTTGGTTATTTGATATTAAGATGATTTACATGAAAAATGAACGCACAGTTAAAGTTAATCATTACACATAAACAATGGGCCTTGCTAATTAGCTTGCTAAAAAAAATGTGCTAAAGTTAGTTAGTTGCTAATTAATGCTATCTTTAGCTTTACTTGGCTAAAAGCATTCAAACTTAAAAGACTATAGTTCGAATAAATACACAAATATAATAGCTACGTTTCAGTAAAATGTTTAATACTTACTAAACACGCCAGGTACCAATGATTTCCACTCGTCTTGTAGTGTATGGAGAGTGAGTCGTCAAGCTCAGGTTGAATGTAGAGACTACTTCCTCTTCGATTTCACAATAAAAGTCCACCAGCGGAAGTTAGGATTTAAGGCAAGTTAAAGGCAAAAGTAAAGTCTAAACAGTATATGTATGTATATATATATCATTTTAGACAAAGGGGTGAGAGCTAGCAAGCTATGCTTCTGCTCACTCCTTTTCAAATATGTCATGTATTTCTTTTTCTGTGTTTTTATACTCAAAGTCTCATTTCTATATTATGTTGTGCAAAGAAATTGTTTAGTAGCAATCAGAAAGCTTTGTACTATATCCATATTTAGGATAAATTAATTTAAAAAAACAGTACAGTAAAAGTAGAGTTAGTTTAATCAATTTATAGTTGTTCATTTAAGAGACCTATTTTATTTTGTCTTTTGTATATACCATTGTTCTTAAATAAATTGAAAAAATTGCAGAACGTGCAATATTTTTTTTCTGATTACTCGATTAATCACCAGAATGATCGTTCGTTTACTCAATTACTAAAATAATTGATAGCTGCAATTTATTTTTCCTTACTTATGCTGTAAAAAGTTAATGTAAGGTGTAAACCATTTCCCCTTTTCCTCAAATAACATTCCTTTCTCAGTCAACTGAGTGCAAGTAGTAACAATAACTTGTAACTTGTATATTCACCTCACAATATGACTTCCAGCATATCTGCAATATTGTAAACAGTCTTACTGGAATTAATGTCACCATTATAACATTTAGTAAATACTGCACCCTCAGAATTAAACATATACTTATAGGCTGTTTAGCTTTGTCCTCATTGGCGTCCTCTGAGCAGCTGGAAAGGGGATTATCTAGTTGTGGCATGGGGTGTAGCTCAGTAGCTGTGAAGCATTTCAGTCACCACAGGTTGTGAGGGAGCCTGTTCTGTTTGAATTATATATTTTAACATTGTCACAGTGTTCCACACACCTGTTTGCCTGAGGGTGATATACAGTACAGACCAAAAGTTTGGACACACCTTCTCATTCAAAGAGTTTTATTTTCATGACTATGAAAACTGTAGATTCACACCGAAGGCATCAAAACTATGAATTAACACATGTGGAATTATATACTCAACAAAAAAGTGTGAAACAACTGAAAATATGTCTTATATTCTAGGTTCTTCAAATCAAATCAAATTTTATTTGTATAGCCACACAAATCACAAATCACAGTTTGCCTCAGGGGGCTTTACAATCTGTACAGAGACGACACCCTTTGTCCTTCGACCCTCGATTTAAGTGAGGAAAAACTTGCCCCAAAAAATAGCCCTTTTAACAGGGATAAAAAAAATGCGGAAGAAACCTCAGGAAGAGCCACAGAGGAGGGATCCTCTCCCAGGACGGACAGACGTGCAATAGATGTCGCATGTACAGAGCAGATCAACGAGATCACAATGTATACAATCATAATGGATGGTTGACAGGAATTAAAGTACATAAAGAGGTATTACAGCAATAATGATGAAATGCTCATGGAAATGTGACTACCAGTGACAACAGCAGCAGTGATTAACGGTAAGGATAGTATGTAGCAGTGCTACATTAAGTCTACTCTTAAAGGTAGAGAGAGTGTCTGCCTCCCGGACCAAAACAGGAAAGTGGTTCCACAGAAGAGGGGCTTAATAACTGAAGGCTCTGGCTCCCATTCTGCTTTTGGAGACTTAAGGAACTACAAGTAATCCTGCATTCTGGGAGCGTAGTGCTCTAGTTGGGTTATAGTATGAGCTCCTGGAGATATGATGGTGCCTGATCATTAACAACTTTGTAAGTGAGGAGAAGGTTTTTAAACTCATAACTGTAACTCTATTCTAGATTTTACAGGGAGCCAGTGCAGAGAGGCCAATACAGGAGTCATATGATCTCTTTTCTTAGTTCCTGTCAGTACACGTGCTGCAGCATTCTGGACCAGCTGGAGACCCTTTAGAGACTTGTTAGGGCAGCCTGATAATAGAGAGTTACAATAGTCTAGTCTGGAAGTAACAAATGCATGGACTAGCTTTTCTGCATCTTTTTGAGACAGGATGGGCCTTTTATCTGAATTTAACAGCAGAAAATTACAGGTCATGGATGGATGCCGTCTCTCCTCATGAGACCAGGTTTTCCCCAGAAAGTCCGCCAATTATCAACAAAGCCCACATCGTTTGCTGGACACCACCTTGACAGCCAGCGGTTGAATGATGACATGCGGCTGAACATGTCATCACTGGTTAGGTTTGGCAGGGGCCCAGAGAAAAGGGTCCGACATTGTTTTGGCATAGTTACACACCGACTCAACATTAATCTTAGTGACTTCCGACTGGCGTAGCTGGGAGTCACTACCGTCGACATGTAGCACGATTTTACTGTATTTACGTTTAGCTTAAGCCAGCAGTTTTAAATTTGATTCAATGTCGAACGCTCTGGCCCCTGGGATGCATTTCACTTTGGCCGCTGGTGCCTCTAACTTCACGTTTCGTAATATGGAGCTGCCAATGACCAGAGTTGGTTTCTCAGCGGGTGTGTCGCTGAGTGGGGAAGAGAGGGAAAGAGAGTAGCCATCGCTAGCTGATAGTGGCTAAGCTAGGACACGCTAGATTAGCCAGCAGAGCTAGGAGAGCTACAAACAGCAGCGAGCTTGGCGACCAAGCTATAAACACAGAGTATTGTTGAAAGCCTTAGTGGACCAGCATGTGCCCGATCTCACAAGCGGGATCTCAGTTGCTGCAGAAAGGAATACAACAATAATCTGCTCGGACGAGACGGAGCAGTAAAGTTACGCTATCAGTCAGTAACACAACAACAGGAAGTGACGCAATGACGCAACACGCTTGCCGTTTCAGATGCTGTTTCACAAAATGCAAGACACACACAGAGGCAGGCAGGTACAGGAACAAGAAGCAGACGAACCAAGTAGCCCCTTTTTGCTTTGATCACTGCTTCGCACATTCTTGGCATTCTCTTGATGAGCTTCAAGAGGTAGTCACCTGAAATGGTCTACCAACAGTCTTGAAGGAGTTCCCAGAGATGCTTAGCACTTGTTGGCCCTTTTGCCTTCACTCTGTGGTCCAGCTCACCTCAAACCATCTCGATTGGGTTCAGGTCCAGTAACTTAGGAGGCCAGGTCATCTGGCGCAGCACCCCATCACTCTCCTTCTTGGTCAAATAGCCCTTACACAGCCTGGAGGTGTGTTTGGGGTCATTGTCCTGTTAAAAAATAAATGATGGTCCAACTAAACGCAAACCGGATGGAGTAGCATTCCACTGCAAGATGCTGTGGTAGCCATGCTGGTTCAGTTTGCCTTCAATTTTGAATAAATCCCCAACAGTGTCATCAGCAAAGCACCCCCACACCATCACACCTCCTCCTCCATGCTTCACGGTGGGAACCAGGCATGTAGAGTCCATCCGTTCACCTTTTCTGCTTTGCACAAAGACACGGTGTTTGGTACCAAAGATATCAAATTTGGACTCATCAGACCAAAGCACAGATTTCCACTGGTCTAATGTCCATTCCTTGTGTTCTTTAGCCCAAACAAGTCTCTTCTGCTTGTTGCCTGTCCTTAGCAGTGGTTTCCTAGCAGCTATTCTACCATGAAGGCCTGATTCACACAGTCTCCTCTTAACAGTTGTTTTAGAGATGTGTCTGCTGCTAGAACTCTGTGTGGCATTGACCGGGTCTCTAATCTGAGCTGCTGTTAACCTGCGATTTCTGAGGCTGGTGACTCGGATTAACTCATCCTCCGCAGCAGAGGTGACTCTTGGTCTTCCTTTCCTGGGGCGGTCCTTATGTGAGCCAGTTTCTTTTGTAGCGCTTGATGGTTTTTGTGACTTTCAAAGTTTTCCCAATTTTTCGGACTGACTGACCTTCATTTCTTAAAATGATGATGGCCACTTGTTTTTTTCTTTACTTAGCTGCTTTTTTCTTGCCATAATACAACTTCTAACAGTCTAATCAGTAGGACTATCAGCTGTGTATACACCTGACTTCTGCACAACACAACTGATGGTCCGAACCCCATTTATAAGGCAAGAAATTCAACTTATTAAACCTGACAGGGCACACCTGTGAAGTAAAAACCATATCAGGTGATTACCTCTTGAAGCTCATCAAGAGAATGCAATGTGTGTGCAAAGCAGTAATCAGAGCAAAAGGTGGCTACTTTGAAGAAACTAGAATATAAGGCGTATTTTCAGTTGTTTTACACTTTTTTGTTAAGTACATATTTCCACATGTGTTAATTCATAGTTTTGATGCCTTCAGTGTGAATCTACAATGTCAATAGTCATGAAAAGAAAGGAAATTCATTGAATTAGAAGGTGTGTCCAAACTTTTGGTCTGTACTGTACGCTTGTTTTAATGTGCTTAATGCCACGTTCACTCAGTAAATCATCAAAGGCAGAGGATCCAAACTGGGGCCGATTATCAGTTGTGACAGTACAGGGGTTCCCTTCACGGGCAAAGACAGAAGTTGGACTTCACCTGAGCATGTTGGGATGCAACATGCTTGCTGCCAAACTCCAGCACGCGGTGCGTTATGCACACGATTGACTATTTGCCATTACTCACACCTGTCCATCCGCCCTCTCCTTTCCTCCATCTCCCACGCTCGGGGCGGATCACCTTGCGGTATTTATATGCTCCCACTCGGCCAGATCATACAAAACCACAATGTTTCATTCCACTGTTATGCTGACGACACACAAATATACTTCCCGCTGAGGCCCGGTGACCCTGGAAGCCTAGCTGCTGTTTTAGACTGTCTCACAGACATCAAACATTGGATGGCTCTAAATTTCTTACAGCTTAACAGCTCAAAAACTGAAATAATACTGTTCGGCCCCCCCAAACCATACCAGCCTTCTTCACCAAGCCCTTGGTCCACTGTCCGCAAACATAAAACCGACTGCACGAAATCTTGGTGTCCAACCAAGTGTGACACCACAGCGAAGAAAATGGTGCTCGCGACAACAGACTGATAAAACATCTGAAGCATCCGGTTGCAGACATTAAAGGACCTGAGCCTCCTCAGGAAGTAAAGCCGGCTCAGGCCCTTCTTGTAGACTGCCTGTGTGTTTGTGGTCCACTCCAGTTTATTATCCAGCACCACACCCAGGTACTTGTAGGAGTCCACAATGTTGATGTCCGTCCCACCAATGCAGAATGGAGAGGGCGGGGGCTTGTTCCTCCTAAAGTCCACCACCATGTCTTTTGTCTTTGTCACGTTCAGCTGCAGGTGGTTCTCCTCACACCACTTGACAAAATTGCCGACCAGGTCCCTGTACTCGTCCTCCCTTCCACCCTCTACACGCCCCACAATGGCCGTGTCATCAGAGAATTTCTGCAGATGACACGACTCAGTGCAGTACTTAAAATCTGCAGTGTAGGTGGTGAAGAGGAAGGGCGACAGCACGGTTCCCTGGGGGGCACCAATGTTACTGATCAGGCGGACAGACACACAGTTCCGTAATCTCACATACTGCGGCCCGTCAGATAGTCCTTTACCCATGTGACGAGAGGAGAATCCACCCGCATGTTCTCCAGTTTGGCCTTCAACAGCTTGTGCTGGATTGTGTTAAAGGCGCTGGAGAAGTCAAAGAATATGACGCGGACAGCAGTGTTGGGTCTATCCAGGGAGGAGTAGGCTTCCTGCAGCAGGTAGATGAGAGCATCATCAACCCCAACATGGGGCTGATATGCAAATTGTAGGGGGTCCTGTGATGGGCACACTAGGGGTCTGAGGTGTGCAAGAACCAGCCTCTCCATGACCTTCATAATGTGAGAGGTCAGTGCAATCGGCCTGTAGTCATCCAGTGCCACAGGATGTCCTTTTTTGGGCACTGGAACAAGGCAGGATGTTTTCCACAGCACTGGCACTCTCTGAAGGTGGAGGCTCAGGTTGAAGGGGTTCCTGGAGAACTCCGCAAAGCTGGCTTGCACAGGCCTTCAGCACGCGAGGGCTGATGCGGTCCGGACCGGCGGCTTTTCTCTGGCTGAGCTTCTCCAGTTCTCTCCTCACCTGGCTGGCTGTGATGTTGAGACCAGACTGCGGGGTGGATGGTAGCAGTGGGGGATGTGCGAGGGTCATGGGGGAGGGGGGTGTGAGACGGACTGTGGTGGGGGCCAGAAGGGAGGTGGGGGGTGGGGTAAGGGGGGCTGGGGGTGGTGGAACCTGGTGTCTGCTGCGGGGGTTGGGGTGGGGTTGTGGGGCTGGTGTAAAGCTGTGGGGGGGTTGTGAGAAGAGGTAGTTGCTCGGAGGAGCAGCAGGGGGGCTATTGGGGGAGCTGGGGTCAAACCTGTTGAAAAACAGGTTAAACTCGTTCGCACGTTGTTCATTTCCCTCTGCTGTTCCTCCTCCTCTCCTCTGGAAGCCGGTGATCTCACTCATCCCCCTCCATACGTCCCTGGTGTTTCCTCCTGTTGTTTTCCTTACTCTCCTTGATGCTGTATTTGAATTCTCTCTGTACACGCTTGAGCTCTGCACGGTCCCCTGACCTGAAGGCCCTCTTTTTCTCGTTGAGTAGGGCCTTCAGGTCGCTGGTAACCCATGGTTTGTTGTTTGGGTAACAGCGGACCTCTTTACTGGAGATGGTGTTGTCAATGCAGAACCCAATGTAATCAGAGACGCAATCAGTAATGCCATCAATGTCCTCACCGTGTGGTTTGTACAGTGCGTACCAGTCAGTGGCTTCTAGAGCACCCTGCAGTGACTCTATGGCCTCAGGAGACCATTTCCTCACAGTTCTTAGTGTCACTGGTTGCTGCTGAACCACAGGCATGTATGATGGGGAAAGCAGGACGAGGTTGTGGTCTGACCTTCCCAGGGGAGGGAGGGCAGTGGAGCTGTATGCCTCTTTAACGTTTGCATACAGCAGAGCTATTGTTTTATTGTCCCTTGTTGTGCATTTGACAAACTGGTGAAACGTTGGGAGAGTGGATGAGAGAGAGAGACGTGGTTGAAGTCACCTGTGATGATGACGAATGCTCCGGGGTGTTTCGTCTGTAATGCAGCGGTCGCAGTGCTGATTACGTCACACGCTGCGTCGGCATTTCCAGACGGCGGAATGTAAACAGTAATGGCGATGAGGCTGGTAAACTCACGTGGCAGATAATAAGGACGCAGTCCGATGGCAATGAGCTCGATGTCCGGGCTGCAAAACCGGTCTTTCACGGAGATGTGCCCGGGATGACACCACCTGTTGTTAACGAGCACGGCGAGTCCTCCTCCTTTCTTCTTGCCGCTCGCGGTGGTGTCTCTGTCGGCTCGGACCGTATGGAAGCCGGGGATGGTGGCGTTTGAGTCCGGTATCTGGTCATGTAGCCACGTTTCCGTGAAACACATGATACTGGACTCTCTGTATTCCCGCTGCGTCCTGACGAGCGCTTCCAGTTCGTCCATCTTATTTACCAGGGACCTTACGTTTCCAGTAATAACTGCAGGGATGCAGGGTTTAAACTTCCTCCTCCGTTTAGCTCCTGCTCTGCAGCCTCGCCGTCTCCTCCTTAGCTCCTTCGGTACTGTGGGTCTCTCCCCGACAAAGGGGTTTTGGGGCCCCGGGGCGATCAGCTGGTCGCGACTGTAAACAATGCCGGCTGTAGGGCAGGCACGGCTTTCAGTCACCAGGAGAGACCAAAGCACGAAAAAGCTAACTAAGAGATATCCAAACCGTATGATAGACATCTTGATGTGTGGACAGTGTATATCCACAGCGCAGGGTACAGATAATAAATAAAAAAACACACTAAAAACACGACAAAAACCTAGTAAAAAGTACAAAGTACCGGGAGCTGCTACGATAGGCTGCCACTAGCACGGCGCCATCTTTAAATTTACTGATTACTGTAACTCCCTTCTCTCCGGTATCAACCACAAATCACTCTCTCGCCTCCAATAAATACAAAACTCTGCAGCTAGGCTTCTAACCAGTTTTAACAGACGACACCACATTACCCCTATTCTAGCCTCCCTTCATTGGCTCCCCGTCCGTTTTAGAATTGAATTTAAGATTTTACTGATCACTTTTAAAGCACTTGTCGAACTGGCCCCGAGTTACATTACAGACATTTTAACTCCCTATGAGACAGCGCGCAGCCTTAGATCCTCGGGCAGGGCCCTTCTAACCGTTCCAAAGTCGAGGTTAAAAACCAAAGGTGATCATGCCTTTGCCATCAGGGCCCCTCGGCTTTGGAACGCCCTGCCTGGGGAGATAAGGCTTGCAGGATCAGTAACCTCTTTTAAATCTCTTCTTAAAACACATTTTTATAGGCTTGCTTTTATGTGACGTCTTCCTTTTACTTCGCTCCTACCGTCTGAGTTGACAACATTGTTGTTCCTGTTTTTTTTATGTAACCCATTTCTTTTTCTTTTTCCTGTTTTTAATGATGTTATTCCATTACTTCCTTCACATCTGTTGTTTCCAAAAATTTTGCATTGTCTTGTCAAAGCACTTTGTAAAACTCTGTTTTTAAAAAGCGCTATATAAATAAAGTTTATTATTATATTATTATACATTAGGAATGCCATGGCAGTAGGCATTGTAGCAGTAGGAGTCAAGGCCATTTACTGAAATAGTCTACAATGGGGATAGCAAACCTGCTGTCATAGCCTCCACATTTCACGTTTGCCAGTCTACCGGACACGAGACTGCGGTGTGCACCAAGGACATGTTCTGAATGCCTTGAATAGGAGTGAATTGCGCCAGCGTGCAGTGTTGGTCTGGTTCGACAGATCCAGCAGTCCAGTATTGGTGAGTGACAGCATATTCATAATTATGCTGCCTTTGTTGTGCTGGTCTGTGCATTCATTATGTTTATTATTTTTATTCAAATGGAACAATATATTGTTATAGATTTAAAACAGCAGGATAATTCATGTTTGTAATTAATTATAATAGCAATCCAGTATTGCTGTGCTGGATCTCTATAGAGTTGTTGTCATAGGGTTATAGAACGGATCTGGATCCAGTCACCCATGTGCTCCATTCTGGCCTTCAGTATTGAGCTTTTTGCTGTTCCTTCCTTGTTCTTTCATTTGCTCTGAGTCAGTTTATGATGTGGAATATTACATTCTTCATTTAGGCTTGTGTGATTATTTGCTACAATGCATGGATGTGTGACAAACACATCAGTAACAAGAGAAAGCACTGTAGTTTTTCTGGTGTGCAGCCTTTCTATGAAATGGTTCTGCCCTATCCATCTATCTATCTATCTATCTATCTATCTATCTATCTATCTATCTATCTATCTATCTATCTATCTATCTATCTATCTATCTATCTATCCATCTATCTTATCAAATGTTACCTTAACACTATGAATGTTCCAAACATTCTTAATGGGGACACGGAAGGGGCGGTACTTACCATATTTGGAAGATGTGTGTGTGAGGACAACTGGGTGCAGTACTGGAGGGTGACCTTTAGAGGGGGATAGTGGGCAGGTGTGTGTGTGTGTCCCGATGGAAAAACATAATATATGGGCCAAAGCTAAAAACTTCACAGGCACCTTCAGAATGGCTCCTGCATTCATTTAAAGGCTTTACCTTGTGGGGACCTCAATTTTTGTCCCCATGGTGTCAGAGGTCCCCATGACGTGACTGTGTAAACAGATTGATGTCCCCATAATGATAGCAATACAAGCACACACACACACACACACACACACACACACACACACACACACACACACACACACCTCTGCACGGACACTACCATCTCTCTCTTACTCTCTCTTATCACAAACCTCCCTCAAATATCTCGGACTAATCTAAACAGGCTATTGAAATGCGAAACTGGAATATCATTTTGATGGCGCGCACTTATCAAACTTGTTACTTTACTTTTCCTCTGTTGGCGGCAAAGATGATCCAAACGGACCAGCTGCTGTCAGCACACCGTGAAAGGTTGATGACGTTTCACTGCCAAATCAAATAACCAATCGGAGGAGAGCCTTTCCAGCCAATCAGAGGAGAGAAATGCGGGACCTTCCCCTACCGTCATGGGGAAAATATCGATTCCCGCCTTCACGAGAAGAAAAAATGGCGCCGTCCTTAGGGGAGCCTGCGCCACTGAGCAGCTTTCCATAGGAATGAATGGGGCGCCATTTTGTGTCCGCTGTCCGTTCTTTGTTCTTCGTCCATGAGAGAGCTGCTTTGTGTCAACAGAATGGCAAGATGGCGGCTCCCGTGGTTAGATTCAACTTTAGCGACAAAGAGGAAAACACCCGAAAATCCTCTTAAGTGGCCAAATGGATTCTAAACCGAGCTGAATACATAACCGGGTCCACGAAGAACAATAATTTATATATATATATATATATTACAATTTCGTATTATGAATAAAGATCGTTTTTATTAATATATATGAGGGATAACAGATAAGAGTAGCGTCAGATAAATATCTGCTATATCATTGGTTAAAAACGTAAACAAGGCTCCATGTGCTGCTACGTCACATCCATGCCGGCTTTGTTGACAGAAAGTCAGCTGTTAGAAAAAAAGAAAAGAAAGTCAGCTGTTAGCATGCCATCATGTCAAAACGTCCAACTTCATTCAATCCGGAATGGACGAAAGAACAGGATTTTATATGTAAAAGCAGCCGAGACTCCTTTCATGGCTTCTGCACGTTGTGATGTTGATGTTAACGCACGGAGAAGCACTAAAGCAGCAGCCGTGCTGCAGGTAGCTACCTCTTCAGTGAGAACATTTGTTCGTGAAGCTTCGTCGCCCCTGGATAATAAAATGACCGCTGCTGAGCTGTGTAAGGTTAACAAGAAGTTAATCAGAAACAACAAACTCTTGGATGCAGCCAGCAAAGAACAGAAGTGTTGAAGATAGACAGTCAACTATTTTGGTGAGTACACTAGTCTTCTGTGTTATTTCACATATCTGAAATACATATGATAATGTTGTGTCACCGGCATCCTCTTGATATGGTGTTTGTCTGCAGGGTATTTCATTGAGCATCGGCTGTTTATTTCCTACAGGAAGCTCTTGATTTCACAGATGGGCTAATTAAATATTTTTTATTTATTGGGTTGAAAACAATACAGATTTTTGAAGGATGCTAACAGTTTTGTTGCTATGTTGTTATTCGTACCATTCCCTGCAGGAGATAAACATGTCCGGGCAGTGGGGGCTTGAAGCCATGATGACAGAGGTGCTGTGGTCTCCTGAGCTGCTACAGAGGGTGAAGGTGGAGTTTTCTTAAATACAGGTGGACTGCTGCACACACTAGAAATGCTTTATTTCCTCAGCAGTTGAATGTGAATGTTGTTTCTTTCACAATCTCCTTTGATGTTTACATAAAACGTTATGTATTAAGTATGTTACCTGTTATTTGTATTTTACATTTAAGTCCAGTTTGTGACACCACAATGTGTTAAATTAATACGAATCTTGTAAACAAACACTTTTTGACTTTCCATTAATATTTTTTTCCCATTCAGCTTCACAAACATCATCTCTAAACCATGCAAAATATACTGTAAATGAGAGTATAACAGAGTCCTTTACACCACAGTAATTATTCTTGCCTCATGGAGATGGTCACCCTAGCTAAGTATGAAATAAAAAAAACTGTACAAAATAGAATTAGTGAATTAGGCGCAGATAGCAGTTTACACCAGAATCATTTTGATGTCCGTGTTGAAATAAGGACACTTCTCATCCTCACTGTCATTGTCAGGACTTTTGTCATCCTCCCTTTCCTCCTTTTCTTTTTTATTGTCACAATTTGTACAGTGACATTAGTCTGTGCAACACAGTCCTGCAGAGAAACAGGAACATCTTCCTGCCTCACAGGCACTTTCTTTACAGCTGCAGTGTATCACATGCAAAACACTGTCAGGGGCCGGATTTCTTGTCATCCAGGTGACATGTATGTCCCCATTCTCTATTTGCCAACCATATCCAGCAGATGATGGAGCACTTATATTTTTTTGAGACATGACCTCATTATTGCAGCCCGGTAGTTTGCCGTGTTGCAGTTCTGGTGGAGGGCATCAGTAGTAGGGGGAATGCATAATTCTGGCACGGCCGATGATGCCATACAGAAAGCCTTGTCCCTTTTCTCATTTACATTTCCAGCAGCTGGCTGATCATATAGGTGCCATACATACTGTAAACATACTGGCAAAGAAGTGCAAATGTTGACTGCTCCAAGTTAAAGTTGGTTCCTAAACTTTTGGAAGCCTTGAGGTACTAATCTTTCTCACATGCAACAGAAAATTACTTTCTTTTTCCTTGGCCATAAAAGGCACTTGTGGAGTCACACCCAGAGATTGTGTGAACCTTAATCAAGGCTGAACACACGCTGGTTCCAGAGTTGATGACACCTTGGTAATGTCAGTGATACGTGTCCTGTTGCCAGTCCCTGTGAAAACATATAAGCTGCATGGCAAATCTGTCTGCAGACTTACAGCAATGACTGCCTCATCACTGTCAGAGCTCTTGATAATGACACCTTAATGCTCCCGTGCACCATGTTATAAAAACACCCTCGTCGCACATTCTTCATGATCACACTGCAGGTCTTGAACAACATGAACAGACTGCACACCCTTGTGTGGACCTGAGGTCTCTGCGAGCTTTCCAAATGTACTTGGTTTGGTCCATGGAAAAGAATGGCACCATCTATTGGAACTTTGTCAACCAGGCAGTCTTCACCTTTGTTCTCTAATAGATCCGTGAGAGCTGAGACTGACATCTAAAGGATTCTGGTGTACACTGCTGTCTGAACCTAATTCCCTAATTATAGTTTGTACAGTTTTTTATTTCATATTTAGCTCTGGGCTGTTCTGTTATCCATTATTATATATTTTTTTTTACAGTTTTACATTTCATATTTTTAATAAAGATCGTTTTTTATGGTTGATCAGTGCCGTTTTCGTTTTTTGATAAATGAATGAATGAACAAAGGAATAGTCAGTGGTATAAGTACAATTACTGTCTATTATTAATGTAAGTAGTTCACCTTATCGTATATTTGCCCTAATTTTTCTTCGTTGACGCCGTTATGTATTCAGCACCAGTGGCTGTGCCAGTGCAAAATCTGAATTTCTGATAACGATTAAGATGACCCATTCAATAGGTGCATCAAGCAAGACAGTATCAGTTTGTTGTTAGATGATTCACTCAGAGTCCTTCTTGTGTCTGTCCACTAGAGGGCAACCCCATAAACAAAAACGGTATAGCTCCACAATAAATTATTTTCAATGAATCTTATGTTGTATGATGTAAAATAGCTAAACAGGACACAGGATATGTCCAGCAAACACATAAAGACAGGGGCAGCATATTAAGTAAAGTATTTATTAACTGATCAAGGATCAAAAGGATCAAGAGCTTCCACAACCTTTACCACAAACATACAACAAGATAGTGCATTCAAATGATCTCAAAGTGTAAAGGAAAGGGCAGACTTTAAACAATAAATAAATATAAAAACAGCATGGCATAAACTAGTAAAATTGCTGAGAATTGGATCTTTATATCTACCATTTCTGTTATTTAGGATACAAAGGGCTTCTTCATAAAAGCTAAATGTACATGTCCCAAAGTGACTAAACAACTGAGGTTTGACCTAATGTCAGTGGCAGTGCATCTTGGCTTTACACATTAAAGACCAAGCCAAAATGATGAGATGCAGTTAGATTGTATGGCTTTGTAAATATGAACAACCATAGGCTACCATCTGGCCAATGGTGGCTCCTGGCAGATTTGATGGCTAAGATAACCCGTTCAATAGGTCAAATCATAATAAATAAAAGTCAGATAGCTTACTTGACAGTGTACCATTGAATTGTTTAATTTGGTTATCCTGTTCAATCACTAGATGGCAACACCAGACATGAATTATACATACTGTACAGTATTTTGGTAAAACTATATCAATTTAAATGTCTTAAATAAAATAAATTTGGTTTCACAATTAAACACTTCCAGCGTGGCCCTCAACAGATACATTGTTATTGTTAGTTCAATAATTCCGACGACAACTGTGCATTTTCATGACTTAACTCCAACTCGTGCACAACAGCAAAGACTGACCCCGCACTTCCTGACTAAGAAAACACAAAACATTTGCGCATGTGCAGTGGGAACAGTAGCACATAACAACCTCCCCTTTTCTCTTTAAAGAAAAACAGTGCAAAGAAAGTATTTTTTTCCTTTTTAAATGGCCTTAACATATAAGCAGGTTTAAAGTTTCAACTTTAATAACTAGAATAGAACAGTAGAGAAAAAGTCTTTGTTGTTTAGTCCATTTAACTTTGAAGCTGCCATACACCTTCGCTGAGAGCCATCAGCAGAACGAGAGCAGACGTCCCCTTCTCGTTCAAGCAGTCAGCGAGTTGCTCCTTAGTTGCTGACCTCATGATCTGCTGAATAGTCCCAGAGCTGATAAGTTCCTTGATACTACTGATATTGAGTCTGAGACTTTTCTCTGTGACTGATTTGGTGGATTTGATAGCATCAAAAAGAGAGTGGTTGTCTGTTACACACACAATAGGCAAAGTGTTGCGTGTACAGTCACCTGTGCTTAGCTCTGAATAGAGTGTAGCTAAGAGGACTGCACTGTCAGTGCCATCTCCTAGTGCCAAAGTACCTCTTCTGATCCTCTACAGAGAGAATCTCCATTCCAATGAAGTTGAAGCTGTTGTGTTTTTCACATCCAATTTGAAAAGCAGCTCTCAGGTAAGGGACGACTGTCATGGAGAACATTTCTGAACCCCCCCAGATAAAATTGTCCACATGACAAGCAAGGACTCCCATCACATTGCATGAGTGATCCAACAAGTAGAATACTGCAGGGTCCACTTTTGACACACTACCTCCTGACTGCTGCATAATGTCCTTCACCCTATGATACTAATACAGCCAAGCGTCTACCAGGCCATAAACACACTTCTTCAACTTCCAGTTCCTTTACTCTGAGCTTCTTAGGGAGGCCTTATGTAGACATTTCGGGTTAACCTGCTACCTTGCAAAAATGCTGCTTTAATGTCAATGGAGTTCAGCTGCCATTTCTTTTGACATATATTTGACTCTGAGGCACACGTAGGTGAGTCTTTTGGGAGCTTCTCAGTTTTCTTTTCCTCAAGGCCTCTTGCAACTAATCTGGCTTTAGGTGCAATCCCCTGTGGTGTTTCCTTGAGTGTGCACAGCCACGTAGTAGAGATGCATTTCTGACCTTCATCTCTCACTTCTTCAAACACATTGTTCTGTTTCCAGTTGCTGAGTGCAGTGTGTTTGGCAACCATGAAGGCATCATCATTAACAATCAGTACATCCTCTTCATGGCAGTCTGCACATAACTCAGAATGCTCAGTTGGACACAGCTGAAGATTGTCCACTTGTCCTAAGTCCACTTATCCAGTTGTGCCAGCAATTTCCTCAAGCCCTGTGTACTGTATATTATACCAATTTTTGTATGTTCCAGTTGACTTTCCTGCCCGGCTGAAGATTTTTCCAGTGTTTGCTTGGCCACTTCTACTGTCTTGTCCTGTTTTCAGCTTAAGTCCTTCACAAGTAGCATTTGAGTGTGCTGATGTATGGGGGGGCTCATTGTTATCCTCAGCATCTTCATCATTTGAGGGTGCCTCTTCCTCACTTTCGTTTACAATGTCATTTTCATAGAGTCTTTTGTTTGGTAATGTGGCATTTTCAGTTCTCATCAGCTGATTATCTCTTTCTCTCAACACAGAGCCATCAACCTTTGGAAGTCTGGATTGATGTACACAAACATAAGCGCCCCTGTGGCAAACAAATTTCACCACACGATCTTGGCCGATGACCACACCTGGACCTTTCCACTCTGTAGAATCCACCCGTTTGTAGCAAAACGTATCCCCCGTTTCATATTGGTCATCAGTGGGTCACAGTTGTTCACGAAAGGCTCTTCGGATCAGCTCAGAGCATTCTGCTTTAGTGAATGCTCTCCTTGTGGCATGTAATGCTGAAATGTGCTGGGCTATCCAAGTAGACACGCTAGTCCCTTCTAGAGCTGGCGGCTTATCAGTGCGAACTGACGGTAGATTTGGGTTCTGCTCGAACACTAGCTGGTAGGGACTTTAGCCATGGACATTGTGCATAGAGTTTTTTGCCATCAGGGCCCAGTCTAGGGCAGTCTTACAATCACATCCGTTGTCTCTCTTTACTTTCAAAAGGATTTCAGTGAGAGTTTGATTGTGCCTTTCCAAAAAAACATTGCTCCATGGACTATAAGTTACAGTCATTTTCACTTCAATGTTAAAGTTTTCAGTCATGTCCCTCATTTCTTTGTTATTAAATTCACCCCCATTGTCATTGAACAGTCTGTGCGGAGGACCATGAACACTTATCCAGCAGTGAATGAAGTGCTTCACTCTTTCTTTGGGTTTCTTGGTGGTAATAATGCTCCCTGCACTGAATCTTGTGAAGTGGTCAATGGCATGCAGATACCACACCCCAGGATCTAACTCATGTACGTCCATAGCTACAGTTTCATGGTAGGTTGAGGCCATGGGTAAACCTACTGCTGGCTTCTGCTTTGGTTTACTGTATCTGATGCATGTTTTACAGTTCTTTACAATATCCCTCAGGATTATGATCCACTCCTCATCAGTATTACCTGAGCAGGTCAGTAGTTTTTGCGATATGTCGACTGAGGCATGTCCAAACTGCTTGTGCAGTTTTTGATCACTTTTTGTCTTTCTTGTCATGTCATGTTTTCTGTCACAATAAGGATGTCGTTTTCATTTTGGATGTCACTTTCAGCTGATGTATTCTTATCCCTCAAGTTCACACAATAATGTCCCGATGATGTCAGTCCAAGTTTCACAGGTTTTGCTCAGAAGCAAAGGATATCGGCTGGAACAACTTCTGTCTCAATTTGACATTTTGTGCTATCACAGCTGGGATTTTCCCTTTCTTTGTGGAATGGACATTTCTCCCATCACCAAACTTGAATGGTCATGCACTTTTCATGTCCTTCATTTTCAGTAACTCATCCTGTGTTAGTTGACCGACATAATGATCAAGCCAGTTTTCGCCCCACACTGTTCTGGTGCAGGCTGTATCAATCACAGCAGATCCAATTGACTCCAACATGAAAATCTCTGTGTCAGACTATGTGTCTCAATGTATCAAGCGGATTGGTACTTTGAATAGCTGCTTGATGTTGCGGATTTTACCTTCTTTCTCTCCTGCCGGTAAACTTTGTGTAGTAAGCAGCTTCAGTTGCATCTCCGCTCACCTGCAGTGCACCAGCGCCGCCCTGTGGCGTAGTGTCGCCAAATATCCTCTTCAAGGTTTCCTTCATGTTGTCAAACGTGAGGCTTGGAGAAGTGCAAACTGTTTGTCTTTAATATGAAATCCCGCAGTGTCTAGCAGCTTGAATGCTAAAACCGCATCCGGAGGCTCCATTTTGAACTTGACAATTCTTTTGTACCTTCGTTCAAACTCGACAATGTAATCCACCATCAAAACGCCATTGTCTTTCGTTATCCGGTCAAACTCTGAGTACACCTCGTATTGGCGGCCATTTTCTTCTTTCCAAAACACAAGTCCAGTTTTATCAAAAGTGTAACCATTCCATCATCTTTGTTCAAATCCCCTGCGGCTATTTCCACTGTGCTGTCCCTCGCTCTTCCTGTTAGCGACAACCGCTAAGGCTTGCTTCTTTTTTTATAAAAGTCAGTAGCAAATCTCCAGATTTCAACTTCATTTTTCCAACTTTCGTAGGACTTTTTTTTCATCAATTACCAGCGGCCATCCACGGCTAACAATGTTAGTTCAATAACTCCGACGACAATTGTATGTTTTCATGACTTTACTCCAACTCGTGTACGACAACAACAAAGACTGACCCCACACTTCCTGACTAAGAACACACAAAACATTTGTGCATGCACAGTGGGAATAGTAGCACATAACAGTCATCTACTAGTTCAGGGAATGTTTTCAGATGCCGGTCAAACAGCTCTCCCTCTAGCAGCACGGCACTCACAAGGTGGATGGTGAAGGAGAACATGTGTTTGTGGCATGGCGCAGGATTGTCAGTAACACACAATTGTAAGAAGATATATTCTACTGATATTGGCATGAATGTGATCTACTGTATCTACTGTCTAGAAATTCCAAAGTATGAATTTGTTTTTCATGCAGACTTATACTGTATCCTTGTGAGCATCATGGGTAAGTTAATGGGTGAATAAAAAAATGACTACCATCCATTACTGAATCTAACTCTGTAAAAACAAAGGATGTGATTTGATATGACTTGGTTCCAATACTTGATTATTCCTACATCATTGGTCAGTAGTGAATGCAGATACCTCTTTGACAGCCTCTGCCTCTCTTGTTTCCCTCAGGCTCTCCTTGATCTTGTGGCACCGGGTGCTTCTTGCTGCTGCTGTTGTGAGGAGATTTGGTCACTGAAGGGAGACGGATCAAAAGTGTTATAATATGAATGAGACAGTATGTCATTGGCATGATCAACAATTCCTGTCTTTAAACCACAGTTATACTAGTAAGTAATACAAACTGTCTGTTCTGCATAACTTTCTGGAAATAAAAGACAGTAATAGTAGTTATACAGCGGACTATTCGCTTGATCATTTATTAATTTATCCGCAAACCAAAACTGATCAACAATAAAAATTATCTTAATTAAAAATGCAAAATGTATAACTGTGAAGAAAACATTTAATAAGGGATAACAAAATAGCCAAGAGCTAAACATGAAATAAAAACTTTACAAAATAAAATTAGGCACAGATAGCAGTGTACACCAGAATCATTTTGATGTCAGTGTTGAAATAAGGACACTTCTTGTCCTCACTGTCAGTGTCAGGACAGTTGTCATCTTCCTTTTCCTCTTTTTCTTTTTTATTGGCACATTTTGTACAGCAACATTAGTCCGTTCAACACAGTCCTGCAGAGAAAAAGGAACATCTTCCTGCCTCACAGACATTTTCTTTACAGCTGCAGTGTAGCACATGCAAAACACTGTCAGGGGCCGGATTTCTTGTCATCCAGGTGACATGTATGTCCCCATTCTCTATTTGCCAACCATACCAAGCAGGTGATGGGGCACTTTTTGCAGTGCTGGTGGAGGGCATCATTAGTAGGGGGAATGCATAATTCTGGCACGGCCGATGATGCCATACAGAAAGCCGTGTACCTAGACTCATTTACATTTCTGGCAGCTGGCTGATCATATAGGTGCCATACATACTAGCAAAGAAGTGCAAATGTTGACTGCTCCAAGTTAAAGTTGGTTCCTAAACTTTTAAAAGCCTTGAGGTACTCATCTTTCTCACATGCAACAGAAAATGTCTTTCTTTTTCCTTTGCCATAAAAGGCACTTGTGGAGTCACACTCAGAGAATGTGTGAACCTTAATCAAGGCTGAACACATGCTGGTTCCAGAGCTGATGACACCTTGGTAATGTCAGTGATACGTGTCCTGTTGCCAGTCTCTGTGAAAACATATAAGCTGCATGGCAAATCTGTCTGCAGACTTACAGCAATGACTGCCTCATCACTGTCAGAGCTCTTGATACTGACAGCTTAATGAAAGCTTATTGTGCAGCATGTTATAAAAACACCTTTGTGTCACTGCAGGTAACAGTCACACAGTGACATTAATCTTTATATGTGATGTACAAGCAGAGGTTTTTGCCCACTGTTGTAAGTCTGAGAATATGACAATGATAATAATTATGGTGGTAAATATGATCAATGATGAGTAGTGGTAATAACAGCTGTGATACAATTAGATATATTACTGATAATGTTTTTATGGCTACACATTTTACAATTTATAAAACTAATGATAGTATATATGACTAATCGTTATAATAGCAGCAGGAAGGACAACAAAGCACAAACACCTCCGGGGAAGAAGTTAAATTAGTAAGATGCATTGATGAGACATGAATGATACAGACAGAGAGGAGAGAATCTCAGAGTATCAGGAACAGTATTATCCCCCAGCAGACTAGGCCTATAGCAGCATAACTAAGCATAAATCAATGTATGTTCATCATAACCAAAGGTTTTTAGGTTCTCAACCCTTATGCCTTCTTTTTTTAGTGGAATCTACGTCACTTCTCAAATCCCTTTCCCTGATAAATTATATATATATATACATATATATATATATATATATATATATATATATATATATATATATATATATATATATATATATATATATATATGTATATATATATATATATATATATGTATATATATATATATATATATATATATATATGTATATATATATATATATATATATTTTAAAGCAACAGGTTTACAGACTGTTACAATAATGTATTTGATGAACATCCTTGAAGCCATATCAGTTAATTTACTTTATACTTTATAAATATACTTGATATGTTTTGGATTTTCATTACACACATTGCATATATACTATATCAGTATATGTTTATCGGCATCACTGATATTTTTCAAAGACTGTGAATTTACAAGGACATGCCATCTCATACTGCTTCTTCAAGTGACGTATGACTAACTAAGGTAGTGTTTTAAATCAACAAAAGTGACATGAATTCTAGACTTGATTAGCTGGTGTGGTGGACTAGAGGGATTTACCGTGCACATGTGACCTCTGGTGTTGAAAAAGAGGCACTGACCCTGAGCTGGTTCTTGAAAATAGACTGTACAAGTCTCTGTTGTTGAAGTTGGGTTGATGAGGAAAACTTAATCTGTGCACATGTGTTTGCTTGTATGTTTCTGGCAGACAAAGGAGGTAAAATGTGAATATTCCTACAGTGCATCTCAAACATTAAACAAAAGGATAAAAACTATGTTAAACTCTAAAGCCTTCACACAATCACGCAGTTTCAAGTTTATCAGCAAATTTCATCTATAAAATGTATCTTTGTGGTATCTGAATCTGTCTGTAGTCTTCAGACAGTCTTAGTGTTACCTCCTCTGCTCTCTTTGACTCTAGACAGTCATGGTGTTAGGCTGCCCCCTAAAGATCTCTGTAGGCTTTGGCACTGTTTGCTACAAAGTTTTACCTGCTCCACCTGGCCTGGACTGAAAGCATTTTTTATGTTTGACGCTCAAAATGGAGGATTGGTTCAAGAAAAGGGTGCTATTGTGAGAGCGGGGCGCGGTTGTGAGGAAAAGTTATTGTTTCAGTTTTCAGTTTCCGTAGGAGGGAAAATAAGCGGAGTGTGTTGCTCAGCTCCAAAGAGTATTATGTTTGTGAGGTTTTGTCAGCACAAAAGAGTGAATTTAGAAGCCCTGTACACTTCAGAGCGCTACACTATTGTAGATTTAAGTAATTCTTATCAGGAATTGGTCAGACGGTGGTCAGAAAAAAAAAGCAGTGAGATGTCACCTTGAACAAAAGGTAGATTAACCACCTGCTACTGCCCCAGTGACAGCTGCATTATGACGTAACCTTGAGAAAATCTGAGTTTATTATTTATCATGTGTGAACATGGTGCATAAACCCAAATAAATCAATACTTAATCAAGGCACAGGGACCACCCCAGCCCAGGCACAAAGGAGGCTCCACACCATGGTGTAGAGCTCTCAAACCACCCGGGCCAGGGCCGTCCACGGTTGAAGTTCCTTCTTGACTAGTTCCATTTATGTCTTTCCTGCAAGAGCGGCAGATTCCACCTATGCCAGAATGTATCCGCCATGTATTGTGTTTGCCTCAAACGGCGGCGCACACAGAGGTCCTCTTTTGAAAAGTCAGTCCTTATCATCAGGAGATGGTTTGGGGTTAAAGCCCCTAGATCATTAGGGTCATTTGAGGTTGTTGTAATGGGTCTGTCGTTGACAATGCTATCCACTTCACATAAGAGTGTCTGCAGTGCTTCGTCATCCAGTACCTGCCATTTTAACAGGGGACTCAGAACTTTCCTGACTGTCCTTATTTGACGTTCCCAGGCACCTCCGTGCTGGGATGCAGCAGGAGTGTTAAATATCCACTTAACTCCACTTCTTAACATGTTCTCTTGAATTTTGGACTGATCCAGGTCCTTTAGTGCTTCGCACAACTCCCTCTCAGCACCGATAAAATTAGTGCCGTTCTTCTACTGAGAAAGCGGCGTAGTTCATTAATGTAGGAGCTTGTGTCAAGTGAGTGTGCTATTTCTGGGTGAATAGCTCTGCTGGTTAAGCATGTAAAAAGCCACCGTATCTCTTTGCTCTGCCACGAGAAGGGTGGTTTGTCTGGTTTGTCTGTAACCGATCCTCAAGTTGGTTTGCCATTTTTTGTTCTTCTGCCTTGGCATGAAATCTCCTGCATGTGTTGCATTCTGAGATTTCTCTCTGTATTGCTGAACAGGCTCCTGGTATTCAGAATTTTTTCCTCAGTCTTGCAAGAATGTCATTTCGTGTCCAGTTTCTTCGTGGATGTGACGGAGGATGAGTTTGGAAATCCAATCTTCCTTGTGCAACATGGCTTGATGCCTGGCTTCTAATGGCATGGCAGATCGGCTCAAGCGCCCTCCTACTCTTAACACTCCATCTTTCTATGGGTCCAACTTAAATATGTGACTGTCTTTCTTCATATTATGTTTTCCTTCTTACAGGCCTTTAATTTCCTTTGCATATTTTCGTTTCTGACACAGGCAAATTAGGTCCTACTCCGCCTAAGTAAGGTCTTCAGTGGTGGGCACTTGTATATCAATCCTTTGCTTAGACTCTGCTTTAGATAGGTTACTTTGGCTTTCTTAGATTGCTTTTTGAAAATTGTTTCTCCTCTGTTTCAGATTCAACAAAATCTCTTTCAGGCGTTTGAACCAAGCTGTTGCTTTCTTTAGTTTGTACCAGCTTGAGACATGATTCACAAACCAAAACATTGCATTCAATTTCTCATCAGCCTGGATAAGAGATACTTTGACTGACCTTTTGACATCTGAATCTTCTTCTGTTGAATGAATGAACTGATCCGGGCGTTCTAGCCATTAACACTCTGGTCTTACCAGGATTTCTGGTCCTCGTATCCATGTTTTAACCCTTAACCCTTAACCCTCTTGAAGCCTGATCTGCAGGGTTGTCTGCTATATATATATATATATATATATATATATATATATATATATATAAGCATCTTGTCCATTTTCACAGCTATTACAGCTGCTGTCAATTCCATCCTAGGAAGGGTGACAAGCTTGAGTGGTGCCACTCTTGACTTTCCCATCAGGAATGACGTGCATTTTTGTTCCTGTTCATTAGTCAACAGAAGGTAATACTGTGCCATAACTTTAGGTTATTTACATAACCCCTGTTCTTTGAGTAAT
Organism: Echiichthys vipera; assembly: GCF_963691815.1. Classification (NCBI taxonomy): domain Eukaryota; kingdom Metazoa; phylum Chordata; class Actinopteri; order Perciformes; family Trachinidae; genus Echiichthys; species Echiichthys vipera. The sequence goes on along the minus strand of NC_139825.1, from coordinate 32,955,532 downwards.
ATGAGTGAGATGTCTCACTATGGGATGCACGCCTCGCTGCAGCCCTCAGAAGCATTTATCTTATTACGCCAATCCTGATTGGCTGGTTAAAGGTGTCCGTCCGCCACAGGTACTCCCAGCTACCTTAAATAGCTCATGCGGACAGCACCACCTCATTCAAAATAAGCACCTCTTCTCACTCGCCCAAGCAATATTATATTACTCAGAGAACCGGGGTTATGAAAATAACCTAAAGTCCTGTTTCATTACATTTCGTTCAATGTCTCACTATAGGAAATGGTTGCTCCCGTATTGCCAGACAGGCTTATCTAGTGTCCACCAACCCACAGGGAAAGGCACTCTGTTCCAATCAGGACAGCAACACCACACGTTCCACGCACGGCGCGGAGATGTCCAGCATATAGAAACAGACAAAAGTGAGAGGCGAGGACCAGCTCGCTGCAGCACAAATGTCCGTAACAGAAACTCCCCTGAATAAGGCCCAGGATGCGGCCAAGCCCGGAGTACAGTATGCCCGCAGGCCTGCAGGTAGCTGCAGACCCTGACTAGTATAGGCCAAAGCAATTGCCTCCACGACCCATTGGGACAGGTGCTCCTTTGTGATAGGTTTCTCCTTATGAGAAATTGGCCCAGGAGACAAACAGCTGATCGCTCCTCCTGAAACCCTTAGTCCTGTCCATGTGCACTGCACGGACCGGACACGACGCATGCGACCGCTGCCCTCCTGGTGAGGCAGCAAAAGCCACAAGGTCAATAGGAGAACATGAGCCCACCACCCTAGGTACAAAAGCCGGGTTGGGCTTCAAAATTATCCTCACTTCCCCCCGGGAAAAGCTGAGTGCATGACGTATGCACCGAAAGCGCACAGATGTCACTAACCCATTTAGCCGAAGCCAGAGCCAGTAACAACACCGTCTTGAGAGACATGTGTTTCAAGTCTGCACCCTCCATTGGCTCAAATGGGGGGCCCTTAAGCCCCTCCAGAACCACAGCCAGATCCCATGGTGGCACCAATGGCCTGGACACGGGGAGAAGCCTGCGTGTTCCCTTCATAAAACGGCAAACCAGCGGGTGTTGGCTCGCTGTTTGCCTGCCAAATCCCACCTGGCAGGCGGCGCCTGGTACACTTTAACCGTGGAGAAAGCTTTTCGTTTGTCAATCAGGTCCTGCAAGAATGACAATATCACTCCCACTGGACACTGAAAAGGAATGTGACCGTTTCTGTGACACCACCCCTCAAACACCCTCCACTTACAGTCATACAGACACCGAGTGGAGGAGGCTCGAGCACTTTGTATAGTGGAAATCACACACTGTGTGAATCCCACAGCTGACAGATTGAGCCACTCAGGGGCCAGGCGTTCTGGATGCGGGTGGAAGACCGTCCCTTCCCCCTGTGATAGCAGGTCCATGCGCAACGGGAGCTGCCAGGGCTGCGCGCACAGTAACCGATATATCTCTGCCAGCCAATGCACCGCAGGCCAAAACGGAGCTACCAGAATCAGCGTGTGGCTGTGGTCCCTTACTCTGGATAAAGTGGGGGGTATCAAGGCCAGGGGAGGGAACGCGTAAAAAAGCTTGCATGGCCAGGCGTGCGCTAGTGCGTCTACGCCGAGGGGAGCGTCCATCCTGCGCAGAGAGTAAAACAACGTGCACTGCGTGTTTCCTTTCAACGCGAACAGGTCCACCGCGGCCCGCCCATAACGGGTCCACTCCCCATTTACTGGATGGAGCTCCCCTGGACAACAGGTCCACGCCTGTATTCAGAGCTCCCAGGATGTGCGTCGCTCTCAGGGAGAGGAGACAACCACAGCTCCACAGGATCAGTCTGCATGCCAGCATGTGCAACTGACGAGAGCGTAACCCCCCTTGACGGTTGATATACGCCACCGTTGTCGTATTGTCCGTCCTCACCAGGACATGATGACCCATAAGAGACGGAAGTAAGCGTTTCAGGGATAGGAACACCGCTGAAAGTTCCAGAAAATTTATGTAAGACCGCTGGAGGCCCACACCCCAGCAGCTTCTCACCGATCGGCCCTTGTGGATTCCGCCCCACCCTGTCAGGCTGGCGTCCGTAGTTATCACCTTCCAGGACAGGACGGGGCGCATGGGTACCCCATGGGTCAGAAAGGATGGGGCTCGCCAGTGGCCCAGTGCTCTGACGCACCCTGGTGTGATCAACACTCTCCGTGCGCCATGACGCATGGGATCCAGCCCGCATGAGGCCACCCAGAGCTGAAGTTCGCTAGAGGCGACCGAGACAGACTACGAGAATGGCGAACGGCATCAGTCCGAGTAATCGAAGACATAATCTGAATTGAAAAGATTTGCCCAGAAGAAAAAGCGGGAGACACGCCCTGAAAGCTTTCACTCATTCCCCCGAGAGGCGTGCTGTGAAAGTCACAGAGTCCAGGGATAATTCCAGAAAGATTATTTCCTGTGTCGGGGACAGCATGCTCTTTTCCGTATTTATCACAAAACCCAGATCGAATAGGTGTTGTGTGAGAAGACGCGTGTGCCCTGTGGCCTCCTGCTTCGATTGTGCCAAAAGCAGCCAATCGTCCAGATATGTGGCCAAGCGGATGCTCTGCTGTCTCAGCGGGGCCACCGCTGCTTCCGTGCACCGTACGAACACCCTCGGGCTTAAAGACAGACTGAATGAGAGCATGCGGTACTAGCAATCCCGGGAAAGCAAACCTCGATACTTTCTGTGGGGAGGCTAGATCGAAATGTGGAAATACGCGTCTTTCAGATCGACGGAAGTGAACAAACCGTTCTGTCGCACCAGGCGCAGCAGGGATGCATGTGTAAGCATCCTGAACTTGTATTTCCTGAGATATTTGTTCAGAGCATGTAGATCCATGCTCTTTTGTTTAAGAGTGACGGGATTTCCTCCTATAAAACACGAGCTGACTCTCCCTGAGCCTGGGAGTGTATTATGCCTGCGAATCGTGGGGGAACAGCGGCAAACTGCAGCCTGTACCCCTCGAAATCGTCCTCACACCCAGGGTGGAGCTGCGAGCGCGGCCCATCTCTCTCACCTGCAGCAGAAAGGTAACACACGCTGACCGGTTTCTCCTACCACGCGGCTGGGTCCTGAGTTAGCACAACATCTCTGCATAACTAAGCCTGGTAAGCCGTGAGCAGCGAGAGGACGTTGAGCGCCGCCACCTTGTACACCTTCTCCGTCAGAGCTGACTGAAAATGGTCAGACTCCGGGAGGACACTGCTGACAGCTGGGGGTGCCTTCAGACAAGCATGCAGTTGCTCTCGCTAAGGACTTACGGACCTTATGCCTCAGTGGAGGGTTCCCTCTGACCAAGTGGACAAGCAATTCAAGAGCATTATTCATGTGGATTCCAGAGGAAGACAGAGCCTCAGATTTTAGACCTTGACCTTGACAACGACCAGCTACCCATGGAGAGGGTGTTAGGCGTCCAATGGTGCACAAACTCTGACACCTTTAAGCTCAAAATTGAAGTACAGGAAGAGCCATATACAAGAAGAGGAATCCTGTCAGTTATGAGCTCAGCTTTTTGGCACCTTTCATTCTACCGGCCAAGCTCCTTTTTCAGAGAGCTTTGCAAAGAGAAAAAAGCATGGGATGAAGAAGTATCAGAAGAACAGGCGTAAATATGGAAAAAGTGGTTGGTAGCCTGCAAAGGCTTTCATCTTTCTGTTTTAAAAGGTGTATCAAGCCTGCAGGATTTGGCACCATCAAGTCAGTGCAACTGCATCACTTTTCCGATGCCAGCAATGATGGTTCTCTTTCATAATATTTTGTTCGATGTCTCACTATGGCATGCACGCCTCGCTGCAGCCCTCAGAAGCATTTATCTCATACGCCAATCTTGATTGGCTGGTGAAAGGTGTCTGTCCGCCACAGGTAGTCCCAGCTACCTTAAATAGCTCATGCGGATGGCACCACCTCATTTAAACACCTCTTCCCACCGGAGAATATCTCACGTCCAGGGCTAGCTAGCTTAACTGTCCACAGACAGAACTTATTTAGCTTCTTTCGCCGGACGCTGCTAGCTTTGGATATTTTTCTGCTTCATCGGTCACACCAGATCAAACCCGGTGCTTTCCTGCCCCTCCACGGCTTGGTCAGCACTACTATCGACGCCTCACCACGGCTGTTCGAGGGCCGAGCATAAGCACACCAGCTAATATCTCGGTTACATTTAATTCGGGTTGGTGCGTAGGATGCCTTTACATGTTTCTACAATGATTTTAGAGGAATGAAACTAGCAGACAAAAAGCCAGCTAGGCTAGCTTCACGTCTTGCCCTTTGTTATGTCTCCATACTGTTGGTATACTGATATGTTTGTATACATTACATATATAAAACTAAAAATATATAAAAAATGTAATGTGAAGATGGTAGCCAGCCTGTCAAATAGCTGAAAAATTTAATATCAAAAAGACATCTACAGTGGTCTAGTTCTCCTAACATGTTTTAGGCTTGAAGTGAGGATTTAATTGGGCGATTATAAGTGATGCTAGGAGTAACAAGACTGGCTTATTTTTTAATAGGGTCAGTTGAGAATGAAAAGACAGGGGGACAAGTTATATGAATTATTTTTGAACAGAAGCAAGTCCGGCAAAGATGAGGCAGACAGACAGACAGTTCTCAGCTCTGGCATCAGTGGTCCTGGTAGCTCCCATCCTGGGTCTGGTCAGGAGAGAGAATATGAGGCACAACACTGCCCATCATCACCAGGTCAGAGCATCTACAGAAGCAGTCACAATCACATGCTCAGTTCAGTAATTTTAAGTTAAGTTTTAGATATTTGAAATGTTGGTTACTGGTGTGAGTGATGCAGATATTTCAAGATGCAAAGAGGAGGGTCTAGTTCAGCTGTGTCTGACACAATTCCCTAGAGCTCAGCATGGATCAAGGAAGAGAGCATTCTGCAGTGCCTGGTACAGAGCCAATTCTTGGCTTGAATACTCAATCCTTAAAGACTCCTACTGCTTTGTGTGTAGACATTCCCTGCCTAATGCACCAGACTCTGCATTTGCCTCAGAGTCAGGCTTCTCCAATTGGAAGAAGGCGTTGTCAAAGGAGGCTGGGTTTAAACTCAACTCAAAATCAGAGATGCATGAAAATGCAATGTAATGGAATCAGTGTAAAAAAGCTACTGAGATGAACGCAAGCATGTTAAACTCTTTGAACATGAACCGACAAAAAAAAGTGGAAGAAAATCAACATTATGTGAAAACACTAGCAAATGTGCTTCTTTTGACTGCAACCCAAAATATAGCACAGAGGGGCCATCAAGAGTCCTCAGACTCTCAGAATATTGGCCATACTAGATGAGATAGCGAAGCATGATCAATTTATTGAAAAAAGGCTGGATGCATGTTGGAATGCTAAGTACACAAGTCACCAAATCCAAAATGAAATTCTTCAGGGATTAGCTGAGATGGTACAGAATGAAATCATAAAAGAGGTGAAAGAAGTGTTCAGTGTCATTGCAGATGAAACAAAAGACTTGCAAAAAGGGAACAAATGTCTTTGGTTGTACAGTATTATTACAATGGTGCCATCCACAAAAGCTTCCTATGCTTCCAGGCAGCTGAAAGCCTTGATGCAGCAGGGCTCAGTAAAATGATTGTCAGTTGTCTAGAGAGACATGGTCTAGACTACAGAAACCTGACCTAAACCTAAACATAACCTTGTGGGATGCACCGTCATACCCTTGGTATGACGGTGCATCCCACGGGAAACATTTTGGAGTATCTGTAAGATTTCAAAGCAATGCCAGATTTGCATTTTACATTCACTGTAATGCGCATGCTTAAATTTAGTTCTTGTTGATGCTACAAAAGCAGTGCCTGAGGTTGTTGACTTTTTTGCAATTCTACAGCAGCTGTATAACTTTGTGTCTGGCTCTTATGTGCATCTGAATTGGCTTGCAGTATCCATTGTAGCAGCCCAGGGAGCTACAGACACTTACAGACACAAGGTCGGCATGCAGATACACAGCATGCCGTAATCTGAGAGACAGATCTCCAGCAGTTCTGAGACTTTTGCAGGATCTTGCACTTGAAAGACATGGAGAAAGACCAGTGTAGGCGAGGGATCTTCTTTCTCAGATAGATTTACAGTTCATAGGGCTTTTGGTTACCTTTTGTAAAGTGATTGGTGATGCCAAATGTCTTTCTGACATGCTCCAGTCCAGCACTCTTGATCAAGCAAGGGCTGTGGATTTTGTAGGTGCCCTTACAGACACTTTCCAGGACTACAGAACTGAGAATTACTTTGATGAACTATGGAAAGAGGTTGAGGAGCTTGCTGAGCAGTGCAAAATCGGCGTACAAACACACTCTAAAAGACATCCTAGAATAAGCTCAAGATTTCTTGACCCACTGGTGATGAGCACAGTAGGGCAGAGAAACTGTGATGATGATGGCTTCCCCTGCTCAATCTTTTATCAGGTGATTGACTGTCTCATAACTGAGCTGAAGAGGCGTTTTTTCAAAGAAAAGTTGTGAGATCATGCAAGGTGTGCAGTCTCCGAACCCAAACAGTGCAACTTTCTTAAATGAGGAGTCTCTGATTGCCTTTGCACAGACCTTTGAGGAGAGTGAAAAGTGGATTAGACAGAGCATCTACTTGGCTTGATTTTATTGTGTTTCTTGAACCTTACAAAGATGTTTTCCATGAGAAATTCAGACTTTGCAAGATTGCTGTTGTTGCTGTTGCAAATTTGATCTCCTGTTTGCTTAGTATGTACATTTTAACATTAAGAGACTCAGATTGCAATTCATTAGCTGAGAAACAAATTCATTGCCATAGTGTGTGGACCCCCTGAAATAGCCTTGGCCACCCCAAGGATAAAAGTCTAGCTCCGCCACTGGACGTACCCCTTTTCCAATAGACCTCTCATAAACCCATTGTACTCTGGAAGTCAGGATTCCTGTATAACTTCCTCTTGAGACTTGTTAAGCGCTGCTCAGCTAGAGATCTGTTGTCAGGCATTTTTATGTCTTTGACTTTCCGTAGCAGTCCGATACAGTAGTGACCATCAACTAGCCGTGTTGATCCTTTGACTAGCTCAAGGAACTGGCAATCTTCCTGTGACATTTCAGTCTTATCATTATATCTTTTCTCAGGGAAGCCTGCATTGTATAGCTGAGTCAACATGTTACTGAGATGTGATTGACTGAGTAACTCACCATTTCTTGGTTAACTGTAGTGTTGCCTATGAGTGGGCCATTGATGACCCAGCCGAATGATGTCTTTACTGCATACAGCCCGTCACATCTGCTGTTTATTATCAGTCAAGGCTCCATTGCTTTGTAGGCATCAGTACCAATGAGCAAGACCACTTCTGCTTCAAGTTGCAGGATGCAAACTTTATTCAGGTAAGACAACTGATCCACATCTTTTTCGATAAAGGTATGTTGTCCTTTTTCACTGGTATACTTGGTTGAGTAAATACCTGTGGGAGGTCTATGTAGTTCTCCTCTTCCAAGGCGCATACTTCCAGATCTGACACATGTGCTCACCTTCTTTTCTGATCCCATTGTAGTGAGTAAGAGCTCTGATTTTCTTAATCGCAAGGTAAGCTGACACATACGCCCTCAGTGCAAAACGTGGCTGTGCTTCCTTGGTCTGGAAACGCATAGACCTGTATTACGTTATCACTTCTTTTGGACTTTACCTTCACTGGTACTATAGAAAGGATACTTTCTCCATTTCCTGCCCTGGTGTCTCTGCTGCTTTCAGGTTCAGTCCCTACAAAAGCACTGATGACCTTGTTAGTGACTTCTGTGTTACCACTTTGATCATTTTCTGTTGAGCTTAGGACCTCCCTCATAACATGTAAGATGCTTGGGTGTTTTGCTGAACACTCCTGGCATTGCATCTTTTTACGACAATCCCTGCTCATGTGACCCTGAGTGAGGCAGCCAAAACAGAGTCCCTTTGATGCTAGGAATTTAATTCTTTCTTTGGGAGTCTGCTGTTTTATCTTCTCCCAGAGCTCCAATGTGTGGTTCTTTTGATAGTATATGCATGGGTTCTGGAAAGCATTAGCTGGTTTGGCTGAACCATGCTTCTTCTCTTGTGGTTGTTGAACATCACTGTGTCCTTGCGCCAGAGATACACTTGTAACAAAGCCGCTAATCTTGTTGTTACTTCTCTTAAAGCTTGTTTCCCCTTTCCTTCCATGCTGACATCCAAAATATCTCCAAAAAGTGGGTCACTGCTGACCTTGGCCTGCCAGTTGATGAAATCCACCAAGTCAGAAAATCTGGCTCTTCCTCAAGTCTTTGTCTGGACTTCATATGCTTGATTTCTCCACTTTTTCTCAGCTTAAAGGGTAGCTTTGACAGTCTTCATGTTGCTAGGGTTGTCCATCTCATCCATGTACTCCACATCGTTCATTGCATTTCGTCATCCTATCAGGAACAGAGCATATGCATTTAATGTGTTCTTGTCTTCTGCTTTTATCTGTGGCCATTGAAAGGCTTTGTTCATGAAGGCTGTGGCTATTCGCAGTTCATCCCCATAGTGTTGTTGGAGGAGTCTCCTTGCTTCCCAACTTTGAACTAGGTCACAGGGCTCTCTGCTTGTGAACTGCTGCAGATATAACAACCTATCTTGTAGATTAGAGGTCTTTCTCTCAACAGTCTGTTCGAATGCCCTAATAAATGAGCGATGACTGAGTGGATCTCCTGAGAACTTGACCATCTTCATAATCAACATACACCTTTATTTTGGCAGCTGATGCAGCAATCTTGCTCTGTAGGTCCAGCTTCTCCTTACCTGCTTTTAAACGTACCTCTTCTATCTCAATATCCTGTCTTTTCTTTAAAAAAGCAGCACGTGCTAACAGCTCTTCTAGCTCTGCTTCCATTTTCAAACGAACAGAACTTGCATTAGACGCTTGAAATGAGTGACTGAGCACGGAGCTAGTTTTATTCTGCTTTGATGTGCGACAGATGACCTCTGAGATGCTATCAATTGGTTTTATGTCATCATCCTCCTCATTATCATCGCTTTCATTGTTTTTTTTACTCATCACCTTTTCAATCCAATCCTCTGTTTCTTAAACAAAGTCCTCAAAATCCACATATGTAGGGCATGTACCAGTTACACCGATCCTCTTCTTTATCTTCATATTTTAAAAGAGTAGCCATTTCTGCATTAAGCTCTTTAAACTCTCCAAAGAACTTCCTAAAGAGGAATACATGTCCTTCTATAATTATTTCACCATTATTCTCATCTTTCTTGAGGATTTTAATATCCTTCCTTTTACTGGTGAGTTGACATAGCTTGCCTTTCTCTCATTCTTAAGCCTATTCAGTTTACCTTCCATAGCCTTTACTGTGGGTTTTGGAGTCCTCTTTTGGCCATCTGCCGCAACTTCCATTGTCTACCGTAGCGATCCTACTACGTTTAATCTGCACACAAACTGTCTTCTGTTTTCATTTTTGTGTTTTCGACATGCGCACTCCAATGAACGTTCACAGCAGCTCCAGGTATAGGCTACCTCCCGACCGTGAAGAAATCCACATTTACTCACTTTCCTTCGTTGTACGGCATTAAAAGTCGACGTGGTGGCTTTTAGTCTGTGTTAAGTGAACATTTTATTTCCGCTGGGTCGTCAGCCTCTTAGCGATGGGTCCATCCGTATCCTTCTTTTTCTTAACAAGCATAGTTTTTGACTATGTAACTGAGGATCCATCTATGTCCTGTTACGGCCCACTTAAATTATAGAGTCCGAGCATATAGTTGAGACGTGCTTCATTAAAACTCCATAATCCATGTTCTTTGTTTTTACCGTTTACTGAAAGGTTTTTCATGAAGAAACAAACGTTAGCAAAGCGTTTACATGGAATAAATATCTTAGCAGGCGACGGTCAAAAACTAGTGTGCTTTTCAGGCTCCGTAGCTTTCACTGACAACAAAACATGCACAGATAGCCTGATCCACTTATTAACCAATCAGAAGCCAAGTCTGGTGGCAGCTACAATTGGTTGAAATTATCACATTGTAATAAAGACAAGTGTTCACCTTATTTGTTAAGAAATCAAGTATACCAGAAAATGTAAGCAAGGTGGATAGGGTAAAAGTATTGCTGATAAATAAGAAGCTGACGATAAACACTAAACTTCTGACACACTTACAATGAACAGGTATACAGGGGAAATTGTCTGAGGAGAAGACACTCTTACTAGTTTACAATGCCAGTCTAACCTTTTTTTAAACTGGTAATTGATATTTACACTGCTGTGACGTTTTCCAGCAGATGGTCTGTTTAAACACTCATTTATCTTTTGCTTTATTGAACACAAGGGGCCTCAAAATTATGTTTCTATTTTGTAAAGGACGAAAAGCACATTGCACTTTTCTTCAAGAAACTCACTAAAGTGCTGCAGACTGGTCTTTCTGGTCGAACCAGTGGGGAGACAAGATGCTGTTTAGTCATGGATCGAACAAATCCACAGGGGTTGCTATCTGCTTTAATAAATGTCCCTGGAAATGTGATAATGCACAAAGCAGATGAGAAAGGCCATTGGTTGGCAGCTGTTCTAAATGTTGAAGGTTGTTGTATTATTAAAATGAACGTTTATGGCCACAATAACGCTAGTCAGGATAGACTCTTACTTTTAGAGGGAGGTAGAGGTGTTTCGATAAAATACAATTAATTTTGTACCATCTCAATAGAGCCCATTTTAATGGGTTCCTGGCAAACTACCCCCCCCCCCCCACACACACACACACACTTGCTTGTATATATTTCTCTTGAACTCATTTTGCTGTTACATTTTTAAAAAAATGGTTCCATTGTTTTCATTGTATTTTAATACTCTGTGTTCATTCATTGTAATTTCTGCATTTGAATATGCCTATTTGTATTGTATTTTTGCACTTTGCAGTAAAAAATATATATACACACACACATCCGGTAAGTCCTCCCACGTTCACGAGAAGCAAAAATGATGCAGTCATTAGGGGAGCCTGCACCACTGAGCAGCTTTCCATAGGAATGAATGGGGTGCCATTTCGTGTCCGCTGTCCGTTCTTTTTTCTGTCCATGAGAGCTTCTTTTTTTGAACAGAATTGCAAGTTGGCGGCTCCCGTGGTTATATAAAATATACGATAAGGTGAACTTTTTATGTTAAGTCATCTAGACAAATAAAAGACAGTAATTGTACTTATACAGCTGACTATTCTTTTTCTTCATTAATTCATTCATTTATCCACAAACAGAAACAGCATTGATCAACCATAAAAACGATCTTGATTAAAAATACGAAATGTTAAATTGTAAAAAATAATATATACGGTATATAATAACAGAACAGCCCGGAGCTAAATATAGGGTGGCCAGACTTCCGGGTTTTCAATGCCTTATCCAGCGTCCGAGCTGGACGCGTATTTGTCCTTTTTGAGGCACGAGACCCGAACACCAGAGTTCTAGAATCTTTCCTGGAACGCAGCAACGTCCGATGCCTGATGCAAGCTCTCTTAATGTACCTGGACCATGGCTCATATGACTGCCATGCCATCAAAAAGAATGGCACCATCCACTGGAACTTTGTCAACCAGCCAGTCTTCTCCTTTGTTCTCTAATAGATCCGTGAGAGCTGAGACTGACATCTTAAGGATTCTGGTGTACACTGCTGTCTCCGCCTGATTCTCTTATTATATTTTGTACAGTTTTTATTTCATATTTAGCTCTGGGCTGTTCTGATATCCCCTATATATGAATGAATGAACAAACAAATAGTCAGTGATATAAGTACAATTACTGTCGGTTATTGATCTAGATGACTTAACATAAAAGTTCACCTTATCTTATATTTGCCTTATCGTTCTTCTTGGACGTGTTATGTATTAAGCACCAGTGGATGTGCCAGTGCGAAAATCTCAATTTCTGATAACGATTAAGATGACCCATTCAATAGGTGCATCAAGCAAGACAGTATTAGTTTGTTGTTAGATGATTCACTCAGAGTCCTTCTTGTGTCTGTCCACTAGAGATTAACAAAAATGGTTTAGCTCCACAATAAATGATTTAAATTAATCTTATGTTGTATGATGTAAAATAGCTAAACAGGACACAGGATATGTCCAGCAAACACATAAAGACAGGGGCAGCATATTAAGTAAAGTATTTATTAACTGATCAAGGATCGAAAGGATCAAGAGCTTCCACAACCTTTACAACAAACATACAACAAGATAGTGCAGTCCAATTATCTCAAAGTGTAAAGGAAAGGGCAGACTTTAAACAATAAATAAATAAATATAAAAACAGCATGGCATAAACAAGTACAATTGCTGAGAATTGGATACATTGGTACATGTCCCAAAGTGACTATAAAACTGAGGTTTGACCTAATGTCAGTGGCAGTGCCTCTTGGCTTTACACATTAAAGACCAAGCCAAAATGATGAGGTGCAGTTAGATTGTATGGCTTTGTAAATGTGAACAACCATAGGCTACCATCTGGCCAGTGGTGGCTCCTGACAGATTTCTTAGGGGGGACAACTTTTGGGATGATGGTTAAGATAACCCGTTCAATTGGTCAAATCATAATAAATAAAAATGTCAGATAGCTTACTTGACAGTGTATCATTGAATTGTTTAATTTGGTCCCGATCCTTTTGATCCTTGGTCAGTTATAAATACTTGACTTAATATGCTGCCCCTGTCTTTATGTGTTTGCTGGACATATCCTGTGTCCTGTTTAGCTATTTTACATCATACAACATAAGATTAGTTTAAATAATTTATTGTTGAGCTACACAATTTTTGTTTATGGCGTTGCCCTCTAGTGGACAGACAAAAGAAGGACTCTGAGTTAATCATCTAACAACACAATTATACTGTCTTGCTTAATGCACCTATTAAAATGGTCACCTTTATCATTATGAGACCCCCCCCCCCCCCTCGAGACTTTGCACTGTGCCAATGGTGCTGAATACATAACCACGTCCAAGAAGAAAAATACGGCAAATATACGATAATCGGTCACACCAGATCAAACTCGGTGCTTTCCTGCCCCTCCACGGCTTGGCCAGCACTGCTATCGACGCCTCACCACGGCTGTTCGGGCGCCGAGCATTAGCACACCAGCTAATATCTCGGTTACATTTAATTCGGGTTGGTGCGTAGGATGCCTTCACATGTTTCTACAATGATTTTAGATAGGGATGCTCGATATTGGCTTTTCTGCGGATATCCGATATTCCGATATTGTCCAACCCTTAATTTTCGATACCGATATCACCCGATACCGATATATGCAGCCTTTTTACACTAAAATTCATCACATATCACCTATTATGGAATTAACACATTATGCCTAATTTTATTGTGATGCCCCACTGGATGCATACATAAATGCAACATGGCTTTTCAAATGTAAACACAGTCTGTACAAAATAAGTTATTGATAAAAGTGCCATTCATTTATTTGATTGTGTTTTTAGAGAGAATATTTTGCCTCAAACAACACTACAGACAACATCAAAACAAGGAAGATGCATCTCTTCAGTCCAGAGTAGTAAACAAACATAGCTCTCTTTTTCCAGACTGAGTAACGCCTGAGCCATAACTTGGCAAATAATACAATCAATAAATTAGCAGTCAAGCTCAACATGCTAACCTGTATTGGATCTAACGGATACAGCACCAGAAATTACCTTCTCGACGTGACTGTAAACAATGCTGTGCAATTCAGGTAAACACTGGTCTGAGAAATACTTGCGACTGGGCGTTATACAGAGATAACGGGGCTCGAGGAACTCCACACGTTTGGTGAATCCGGCATCTTGAACGATAGAAAAAGTTTTGTTCTCGGTGTCGGCTGTTGCTTCATTTCATCACTTTGCTGCACAGATGTAGCGTTTAACTCTGCATGATTCTTCTTGAGGTGAGTGATCAAATGTGATGTATTAAAGGAAGACGCCTTGTTTCCTCCTCTCATAACGGACGCCTTGCAGTCATTGCAAAGCGCACATTTACTGTTAGTAGATGACACTTGGAAATACTTCCAAACAACGGACATCTCATGCACCGGGAGAGCTGAAGCTTGTTAGCCACGGTTAGCAACCTACGAGTGAAGCGTGGTGTTGTTGTTGTTATACGTCATCAAGCACGCGCCTGTAAACGGCCCGTGTTGCATTCAGGTACACTCGGAAATGCTGAAGCCTACAGAACTAACATCGGTTGTAAAAACCTGATACCGATAATTCCCGATATTACATTTTTAACTCAATATCGGCCGATAATATCGGTGGGCCGATATTATCGGACATCCCTAATTTTAGAGGAATGAAACTAGCAGACAATAAGCCAGCTAGGCTAGCTTCACGTCTTGCCCTTTGTTATGTCTCCATACTGTTGGTATACTGATATGTTTGTATACATTACATATATAAAACTAAAAATATATAAAAAATGTAATGTGAAGATGGTAGCCAGCCTGTCAAATAGCTGAAAAATTTAATATCAAAAAGACATCTACAGTGGTCTAGTTCTCCTAACATGTTTTAGGCTTGAAGTGAGGATTTAATTGGGCGATTATAAGTGATGCTAGGAGTAACAAGACTGGCTTATTTTTTAATAGGGTCAGTTGAGAATGAAAAGACAGGGGGACAAGTTATATGAATTATTTTTGAACAGAAGCAAGTCCGGCAAAGATGAGGCAGACAGACAGACAGTTCTCAGCTCTGGCATCAGTGGTCCTGGTAGCTCCCATCCTGGGTCTGGTCAGGAGAGAGAATATGAGGCACAACACTGCCCATCATCACCAGGTCAGAGCATCTACAGAAGCAGTCACAATCACATGCTCAGTTCAGTAATTTTAAGTTAAGTTTTAGATATTTGAAATGTTGGTTACTGGTGTGAGTGATGCAGATATTTCAAGATGCAAAGAGGAGGGTCTAGTTCAGCTGTGTCTGACACAATTCCCTAGAGCTCAGCATGGATCAAGGAAGAGAGCATTCTGCAGTGCCTGGTACAGAGCCAATTCTTGGCTTGAATACTCAATCCTTAAAGACTCCTACTGCTTTGTGTGTAGACATTTTCCCTGCCTAATGCACCAGACTCTGCATTTGCCTCAGAGTCAGGCTTCTCCAATTGGAACAAGGCGTTGTCAAAGGAGGCTGGGTTTAAACTCAACTCAAAATCAGAGATGCATGAAAATGCAATGTAATGGAATCAGTGTAAAAAAGCTACTGAGATGAACGCAAGCATGTTAAACTCTTTGAACATGAACCGACAAAAAAAAGTGGAAGAAAATCAACATTATGTGAAAACACTAGCAAATGTGCTTCTTTTGACTGCAACCCAAAATATAGCACAGAGGGGCCATCAAGAGTCCTCAGACTCTCAGAATATTGGCCATACTAGATGAGATAGCGAAGCATGATCAATTTATTGAAAAAAGGCTGGATGCATGTTGGAATGCTAAGTACACAAGTCACCAAATCCAAAATGAAATTCTTCAGGGATTAGCTGAGATGGTACAGAATGAAATCATAAAAGAGGTGACAGAAGTGTTCAGTGTCATTGCAGATGAAACAAAAGACTTGCAAAAAGGGAACAAATGTCTTTGGTTGTACAGTATTATTACAATGGTGCCATCCACGAAAGCTTCCTATGCTTCCAGGCAGCTGAAAGCCTTGATGCAGCAGGGCTCAGTAAAATGATTGTCAGTTGTCTAGAGAGACATGGTCTAGACTACAGAAACCTGACCTAAACCTAAACATAACCTTGTGGGATGCACGGGAAACATTTTGGAGTATCTGTAAGATTTCAAAGCAATGCCAGATTTGCATTTTACATTCACTGTAATGCGGATGCTTTAATTTAGTTCTTGTTGATGCTACAAAAGCAGTGCCTGAGGTTGTTGACTTTTTTGCACTTCTACAGCAGCTGTATAACTTTGTGTCTGGCTCTTATGTGCATCTGAATTGGCTTGCAGTATCCATTGTAGCAGCCCAGGGAGCTACAGACACTTGCAGACACATTGTCGGCATGCAGATACACAGCATGCCGTAATCTGAGAGACAGATCTCCAGCAGTTCTGAGACTTTTGCAGGATCTTGCACTTGAAAGACATGGAGAAAGACCAGTGTAGGCGAGGGATCTTCTTTCTCAGATAGATTTACAGTTCATAGGGCTTTTGGTTACCTTTTGTAAAGTGATTGGTGATGCCAAATGTCTTTCTGACATGCTCCAGTCCAGCACTCTTGATCAAGCAAGGGCTGGGGATTTTGTAGGTGCCCTTACAGACACTTTCCAGGACTACGGAACTGAGAATTACTTTGATGAACTATGGAAAGAGGTTGAGGAGCTTGCTGAGCAGTGCAAAATCGGTGTACAAACACACTCTAAAAGACATCCTAGAATAAGCTCAAGATTTCTTGACCCACTGGTGATGAGCAAAGTAGGGCAGAGAAACTGTGACGATGATGGCTTCCCCAGCTCAATCTTTTATCAGGTGATTGACTGTCTCATAACTGAGCTGAAGAGGCGTTTTTTCAAAGAAAAGTTGTGAGATCATGCAAGTTGTGCAGTCTCCGAAATCAAACAGTGCAACTTTCTTAAATGAGGAGTCTCTGATTGCCTTTGCACAGACCTTTGAGGAGAGTGAAAAGTGGATTAGACAGAGCATCTACTTTGCTTGATTTTATTGTGTTTCTTGAACCTTACAAAGATGTTTTCCATGAGAAATTCAGACTTTGCAAGATTGCTGTTGTTGCTGTTGCAAATTTGTTCTCCTGTTTGCTTAGCATGTAAATTTTAACATTAAGAGACTCAGATTGCAATTCATTAGCTGAGAAACAAATTCATTGCCATAGTGTGTGGACCCCCTGAAATAGCCTTGGCCACCCCAAGGATAAAAGTCTAGCTCCGCCACTGGACGTACCCCTTTTCCAATAGACCTCTCATAAACCCATTGTACTCTGGAAGTCAGGATTCCTGTATAACTTCCTCTTGAGACTTGTTAAGCGCTGCTCAGCTAGAGATCTGTTGTCAGGCATTTTTATGTCTTTGACTTTCAGTAGCAGTCCGATACAGTAGTGACCATCAACTAGCCGTGTTGATCCTTTGACTAGCTCAAGGAACTGGCAATCTTCCTGTGACATTTCAGTCTTATCATTATATCTTTTCTCAGGGAAGTCTGCATTGTATAGCTGAGTCAACATGTTACTGAGATGCGATTGACTGAGTAACTCACCATGTCTTGGTTAACTGTAGTGGTGCCTATGAGTGGGCCATTGATGACCATGCCAAATGATGTCTTTACTGCATACGGCCCGTCACATCTGCTGTTTATTATCAGTCAAGGCTCCATGGCTTTGTAGGCATCAGTACCAATGAGCAAGCCCACTTCTGCTTCAAATTGCAGGATGCGAACTTCATTCAGGTAAGACAACTGATCCACATCTTTTTCGATAAAGGTATGTTGTCCTTCTTCACTGGTATACTTGGTTGAGTAAATACCTGTGGGAGGTCTATGTAGTTCTCCTCTTCCAAGGCGCATACTTCCAGATCTGACACATGTGCTCACCTTCTTTTCTGATCCCATTGTAGTGAGTAAGAGCTCTGATTTTCTTAATCGCAAGGTAAGCTGACACATACGCCCTCAGTGCAAAACGTGGCTGTGCTTCCTTGGTCTGGAAACGCATAGACCTGTATTACGTTATCACTTCTTTTGGACTTTACCTTCACTGGTACTATAGAAAGGATACTTTCTCCATTTCCTGCCCTGGTGTCTCTGCTGCTTTCAGGTTCAGTCCCTACAAAAGCACTGATGACCTTGTTAGTGACTTCTGTGTTACCACTTTGATCATTTTCTGTTGAGCTTAGGACCTCCCTCATAACATGTAAGATGCTTGGGTGTTTTGCTGAACACTCCTGGCATTGCATCTTTTTACGACAATCCCTGCTCATGTGACCCTGAGTGAGGCAGCCAAAACAGAGTCCCTTTGATGCTAGGAATTTTTTCTGTCTTTGGGAGTCTGCTGTTTTATCTTCTCCCAGAGCTCCAATGTGTGGTTCTTTTGACAGTATATGCATGGGTTCTGGAAAGCATTAGCTGGTTTGGCTGAACCATGCTTCTTCTCTTGTGGTTGTTGAACATCACTGTGTCCTTGCGCCAGAGATACACTTGTAACAAAGCCGCTAATCTTGTTGTTACTTCTCTTAAAGCTTGTTTCCCCTTTCCTTCCATGCTGACATCCAAAATATCTCCCAAAAGTGGGTCACTGCTGACCTTGGCCTGCCAGTTGATGAAATCCACCAAGTCAGAAAATCTGGCTCTTCCTCAAGTCTTTGTCTGGACTTCATATGCTTGATTTCTCCACTTTTTCTCAGCTTAAAGGGTAGCTTTGACAGTCTTCATGTTGCTAGGGTTGTCCATCTCATCCATGTACTCCACATCGTTCATTGCATTTCGTCATCCTATCAGGAACAGAGCATATGCATTTAATGTGTTCTTGTCTTCTGCTTTTATCTGTGGCCATTGAAAGGCTTTGTTCATGAAGGTTGTGGCTATTCGCAGTTCATCCCCATAGTGTTGTTGGAGGAGTCTCCTTGCTTCCCAACTTTGAACTAGGTCACAGGGCTCTCTGCTTGTGAACTGCTGCAGATACAGTATAACAACCTATCTTGTAGATTAGAGGTCTTTCTCTCAACAGTCTGTTCGAATGCCCTAATAAATGAGCGATGACTGAGTGGATCTCCTGAGAACTTGACCATCTTCATAATCAACATACACCTTTATTTTGGCAGCTGATGCAGCAATCTTGCTCTGTAGGTCCAGCTTCTCCTTACCTGCTTTTAAACGTACCTCTTCTATCTCAATATCCTGTCTTTTCTTTAAAAAAGCAGCACGTGCTAACAGCTCTTCTAGCTCTGCTTCCATTTTCAAACGAACAGAACTTGCATTAGACGCTTGAAATGAGTGACTGAGCACGGAGCTAGTTTTATTCTGCTTTGATGTGCGACAGATGACCTCTGAGATGCTATCAATTGGTTTTATGTCATCATCCTCCTCATTATCATCGCTTTCATTGTTTTTTTTTACTCATCCCCTTTTCAATCCAATCCTCTGTTTCTTAAACAAAGTCCTCAAAATCCACATATGTAGGGCATGTACCAGTTACACCGATCCTCTTCTTTATCTTCATATTTTAAAAGAGTAGCCATTTCTGCATTAAGCTCTTTAAACTCTCCAAAGAACTTCCTAAAGAGGAATACATGTCCTTCTATAATTATTTCACCATTATTCTCATCTTTCTTGAGGATTTTAATATCCTTCCTTTTACTGGTGAGTTGACATAGCTTGCCTTTCTCTCATTCTTAAGCCTATTCAGTTTACCTTCCATAGCCTTTACCGTGGGTTTTGGAGTCCTCTTTTGGCCATCTGCCGCAACTTCCATTGTCTACCGTAGCGATCCTACTACGTTTAATCTGCACACAAACTGTTTTCATTTTTGTGTTTTCGACATGCGCACTCCAATGAACGTTCACAGCAGCTCCAGGTATAGGCTGACTCCCGACCTAGAAGAAACGGATATCCACATTTACTCACTTGCCTTCGTTGTACGGCATTAAAAGTCGACGTAGTGGCTTTTAGTCTGTGTTAAGTGAACAATTTATTTCCGCTGGGTCGTCAGCCTCTTAGCGATGGGTCCATCCATATCCTTCTTTTTCTTAACAAGCATAGTTTTTGACTATGTAACTGAGGATCCATCTATGTCCTGTTACGGCCCACTTAAATTATAGAGTCCGAGCATATAGTTGAGACGTGCTTCATTAAAACTCCATAATCCATGTTCTTTGTTTTTACCGTTTACTGAAAGGTTTTTCATGAAGAAACAAACGTTAGCAAAGCGTTTACATGGAATAAATATCTTAGCAGGCGACGGTCAAAAACTAGTGTGCTTTTCAGGCTCCGTAGCTTTCACTGACAACAAAACATGCACAGATAGCCTGATCCACTTATTAACCAATCAGAAACCAAGTCTGGTGGCAGCGACAATTGGTTGAAATTATCACATTGTAATAAAGACAAGTGTTCACCCTTTTTGTTAAGAAATCAAGTATACCAGAAAATGTAAGCAAGGTGGATAGGGTAAAAGTATTGCTGATAAATAAGAAGCTGACGATAAACACTAAACTTCTGACACACTTACAATGAACAGGTATACAGGGGAAATTGTCTGAGGAGAAGACACTCTTACTAGTTTACAATGCCAGTCTAACCTTTTTTTAAACTGGTAATTGATATTTACACTGCTGTGACGTTTTCCAGCAGATGGTCTGTTTAAACACTCATTTATCTTTTGCTTTATTGAACACAAGGGGCCTCAAAATTATGTTTCTATTTTGTAAAGGACGAAAAGCACATTGCACTTTTCTTCAAGAAACTCACTAAAGTACTGCAGACTGGTCTTTCTGGTCGAACCAGTGGGGAGACAAGATGCTGTTTAGTCATGGATCGAACAAATCCACAGGGGTTGCTATCTGCTTTAATAAATGTCCCTGGAAATGTGATAATGCACAAAGCAGATGAGAAAGGCCATTGGTTGGCAGCTGTTCTAAATGTTGAAGGTTGTTGTATTATTAAAATGAACGTTTATGGCCACAATAACACTAGTCAGGATAGACTCTTACTTTTAGAGGGAGGTAGAGGTGTTTCGATAAAATACAATTAATTGTGTACCATCTCAATAGAGCCCATTTTAATGGGTTCCTGGCAAACTACCCCCCCCCCCCCCCACACACACACACACACACTACAACACCCCCAACCAAAACACGCTTCCCACGGCCTTATCCTGAATGATTAAATTGTTATCCATTGCGTGCACTTGTATGAAAATTGAGAGAAAGGCCTGTGACATGCAGTATTCAGGCATATCAGGCATATCAAGTTGTACAGATACAGATCTATAACCACACACACACACACACACACACACACACTTGCTTATATACATTTCTCTTGAACTTATTTTGCTGTTACATTTAAAAAAAAATGGTTCCATTGTTTTCATTGTATTTTAATACTCTGTGTTCATTCATTGTAATTTCTGCATTTGAATATGCCTATTTGTATTGTATTGTTTTTTTGAACAGAATGGCAAGATGGCGGCTCCCGTGGTTATATAAAATATACGATAAGGTGAACTTTTTATGTTAAGTCATCTAGACAAATAAAAGACAGTAATTGTACTTATACAGCTGACTATTCTTTTTCTTCATTAATTCATTCATTTATCCACAAACAGAAACAGCATTGATCAACCATAAAAACGATCTTGATTAAAAATACGAAATGTTAAATTGTAAAAAATAATATATACGGTATATAATAACAGAACAGCCCGGAGCTAAATATAGGGTGGCCAGACTTCCGGGTTTTCAATGCCTTATCCAGCATCCGAGCTGGACGCGTATTTGTCCTTTTTGAGGCACGAGACCCGAACACCAGAGTTCTAGAATCTTTCCTGGAACGCAGCAACGTCCGATGCCTGATGCAAGCTCTCTTAATGTACCTGGACCATGGCTCATATGACTGCCATGCCATCAAAAAGAATGGCACCATCCACTGGATTTTTAGCTCTGGGCTGTTCTGATATCCCCTATATATGAATGAATGAACAAACTAATAGTCAGTGGTATAAGTACAATTACTGTCTGTTATTGATATAGATGACTTAACATAAAAAGTTTACCTCATCGTATATTTGCCTTATCGTTCTTCTTGGACGTGTTATGTATTAAGCACCAGTGGATGTGCCAGTGCGAAAATCTCAATTTCTGATAGCGATTAAGATGACCCATTCAATAGGTGCATTAAGCAAGACAGTATTAGTTTGTTGTTAGATGATTCACTCAGAGTCCTTCTTGTGTCTGTCCACTAGAGGGCACCGCCACAAACAAAAATGGTTTAGCTCCACAATAAATTATTTAAATGAATCTTATGTTGTATGATGTAAAATAGCTAAACAGGACACAGGATAATCCAGCAAACACATAAAGACAGGGGCAGCATATTAAGTATTTATTAACTGACCAAGGATCAAAAGGATCAAGAGCTTCCACAACCTTTACCACAAACATACAACAAGATAGTGCAGTCGAAATATCTTAAAGTGTAAAGGAAAGGGCAGACTTTAAACAATAGATAAATATAAAAACAGCATGGCACAAACAAGTAAAATTCCTGAGAATTGGATTTTTATATCTACCATTTCTGGTATTTAGGATACAAAGAGTTCTTCATAAAAGCTAAATGTACATGTCCCAAAGTGACTAAACAACTGAGGTCTAACCTTTTGGGATGATGGTTAAGATGACCCGTTCAATGGGTCAAATCATAATAAAAAAAAAGTCAGATAGCTTACTTGACAGTGTATCATTGAATTGTTTAATTTGGTTTAATTTGGTCCCGATCCTTTTTATCCTTGATCAGTTAATAAATACTTGACTTAATATGATGCCCCTGTCTTTATGTGTTTGCTGGACATATCCTGTGTCCTGTTTAGCTATTTTACATCATACAACATAAGATTAATTTAAATAATTTATTGTGGAGCTAAACCATTTTTGTTAATGGCGTTGCCCTCTAGTGGACAGACACAAGAAGGACTCTGATTTAATCATCTAACAACAAAATTATACTGTCTTGCTTAATGCACCTTTTAAAATGGTCACCTTAATCATTATGAGACACCCCCCCCCCCCCCCCCCATTGGCACAGATTTTGCACTGGGCCAATGGTGCTGAATACATAACCGCGTCCAAGATGAAAAATACGGCAAATATACGATAAGGTGAACTTTTTTATGGTTCTCAACACCAGATAGTTGGACCAGTCCCAGCCTGGTCAGATGCGTACATGAACTGATGAAGCCTCTTTGATGAGAGGTGAAACGTCTTCCTGCACAAATAACCAAGTCCAGTTGTTTTTGACTGAAGTTGCTTTGGTAAACATTTTATGTTAAGTCATCTAGATCAATAAAAGACAGTAATTGTACTCATATAGCTGACTATGTGTTGTTCATTCATTTAACCACAAAGGAAAACAGCACTGACAACCATAAAAACGAACTTTATTAAAAATGTGACATGTAACACTGTAAAACAATGTATATAAAAAAAAAAAAAAAAAATATATATATATATATATATATATATATATATATATATATATATATATATATATATATATATATATATATATATATATATATATATATATATGGGATAACAGAACGGCCCAGAGCTAAATATGGAATAGAAACTGTACAAAATATAATAAGGGAATCAGGTTCACCAATCTGGCTGGTTGACAAAGTTCCAGTGGATGGTGCCATTCTTTTGGATGGCATGGCAGTAATACGAGCCATGCGATCCAGGCCAGGTACATTTAGAGAGCTTGCAGAGACCATACTGCAGAAAGTGTACACATATTGCCTTTGTCACTGACCAGTATCCACTCATCAGTATCAAAAAGCTGGAACGGTCACGTAAAGCTCAAACAGGGTCACAACGCATGCAAATCTTTGGCCCGGTTCAGAGGACCCCAACACAATGAAAGAAGTTTCTCTCTGAAGGAACAAATAAGGAAGCATTTATGAAATTCCTGTATGTTTCATGGAAAATGCCGAACTTACAACAGTGGGCAAAGACCTCTGTTTGTACATCACACATCAAGATCAATGTCACCATGTGACTGTTATGGAGGGTGAAAGGTCTGTTCATGTTATTTAAGACCTGCAGTGTGATCATGAAGAATGTGACACAAGGGTATTTTTATATAAAGATGAGTACCTTAAGCCTTTCTAAAGTTTAAGAACCAACTTTAAATTGGAGCAGTCAACATTTGCACTTCTTTGCCAGTATGTTTACAGTATGTATGGCACCTATATGATCAGCCAGCTGCTGGAAATGTAAATGAGAAAAGGGACAAGGCTTTCTGTATGGCATCATCGTCCGCTCCAGAATTATGCATTCGCCCTACTACTGATGCCCTCCACCAGAACTGCAACACGGCAAACTACCGGGCTGCAATAATGAGGTCATGTCTCAAAAAAATATAAGTGCTCCATCATCTGCTGGATATTTGTTTGGCAAATAGAGGATGGGGACAGACATGTCACCTGGATGACAAGAAATCCGGCCCATGACGTTGTTTTGCATGTGATACACTGCAGCTGTAAAGAAAGTGCCTGTGAGGTAGGAAGATGTTCCTGTTTCTCTGCAGGACTGTGTTGCACAGACTAATGTCGCTGTACAAATTGTGACAATAAAAAAGAAAAGGAGGAAAGGGAAGATGACAAATATCCTGACACTGACAGTGAGGACAAGAAGTGTCCTTATTTCAACACTGACATCAAAATGATTCTGGTGTACACTGCTATCTGTGCCTAATTCTATTTTGTACAGTTTTTTTTATTTCATATTTAGCTAGGGTGACCATTTCCATGACACCAAAAAGGAGGACAGTATGTGGAATATCGAGAGGCAAGAATAATTACTGTGGTGTAAGGGAATCTTTTATACTCTCATTTACAATACAATTTTGCATGGTTTAGAGATGATGTTTGTGAAGCTGAATGGGAAAAAATATTAATGAAAAGTCAAAAAGTGTTTGTTGACAAGATTCTTGTTAATTTAACACATTGTGGTGTCACAAACTGCCCACTGATACAGGCGTGGACTTAAATGTAAAATACAAATAACAGGTAACGTACTTAATACATAACGTTTTATGTAAACATCAAAGGAGATTGTGAAAGAAACAACATTCACATTCAACTGCTGGGGAAATAAAGCATTTCTAGTGTGTGCAGCAGTCCACCTGTATTTAAGAAAACTCCACCTTCACCCTCTGTAGCAGCTCAGGAGACCACAGCACCTCTGTCATCATGGCTTCAAGCCCCCACTGCCCGGACATGTTTATCTCCTGCAGGGAGTGGTACAAATAACAACATAGCAACAAAACTGTTAGCATCCTTCAAAAATCTGTATTGTTTTCAACCCAATAAATAAAAAACATTTAATTAGCCCATCTGTGAAATCAAGAGCTTCCTGTAGGAAATAAGCAGCCGATGCTCAATGAAATACCCTGCAGACAAACACCATATCAAGAGGATGCCAGTGACACAACATTAGCATATGTATTTCAGATATGTGAAATAACACAGAAGACTAGTGTACTCACCAAAATAGTTGACTGTCTATCTTCAACACTTCTGTTCTTTGCTGGCTGCATCCAAGAGTTTGTTGTTTCTGATTAACTTCTTGTTAACCTGGCACAGCTCAGCAGCGGTTATTTTATTATCCAGGGGCGACGAAGCTTCACGAACAAATGTTCTCACTGAAGAGGTAGCTACCTGCAGCACGGCTGCTGCTTTAGTGCTTCTCCGTGCGTTAACATCAACATCACAACGTGCAGAAGCCATGAAAGGAGTCTCGGCTGCTTTTACATATAAAATGCTGTTCTTTCGTCCATTCCGGATTGAATGAAGTTGGACGTTTTGACATGATGGCATGCTAACAGCTGACTTTCTTTTCTTTTTTTCTAACAGCTGACTTTCTGTCAACAAAGCCGGCATGGATGTGACGTAGCAGCACATGGAGCCTTGTTTACGTTTTTAACCAATGACGTAGCCGATATTTATCCGACGCTGCTCTTATCTTATAGTCAGCTGTATGACTACAATTACTGTCTTTTATTGATCTAGATGACTTAGCATAAAAAGTTCACCTTATCGTATATTACCTTATTTTTCTTCTTGAACCCGGTTTTGTATTCAGCACGGTTTAGAATCCATTTGGCCACTTAAGAGGATTTTTGGGTGTTTTCCTCTTTGTCGCTAACGTTGAATCTAACCACGGGAGCCGCCATCTTGCCGTTCTGTTGACAAAAAGCTGCTCTCTCATGGACGGAGAAAAAAGAACGGACAGCGGACACAAAATGGCGCCCCATTCATTCCTATGGAAAGCTGCTCAGTGGCGCAGGCTCCCCTAAGGACGGCGCCATTTTTCCTTCTCCTGAACGCGGGAAGCGAGATTTTCCCCATGACGATAGGGGAAGGTCCCGCCTTTCTCTCCTCTGATTGGCTGAAAGAGCTCTCCTCCGATTGGTTGTTTGATTTGGCAGTGAAACGTCATCACCCTTTCACGGTGTGCTGACAGCAGCTGGTCCGTTTGGATCATCTTTGCCGCCAACAGAGGAAAAGTAAAGTAACAAGTTTGATAAGTGCGCGCCATCAAAATGATATTCCAGTTTCGCATTTCAATAGCCTGTTTAGATTAGTCCGAGATATTTGAGGGAGGTTTGTGATAAGAGAGCGTGAGAGAGAGATGGTAGTGTCCGTGCAGAGGTGTGTGTGTGTGTAAGGAAAGCTTGTCGTACCAGAGAGCTGGTTTATTGTCTTGCAGTTTGAGAGGGAGAAAGACTGACCAACATTTACACTCATGGGCGGGGCTTTTTTCTAACAGCTGACTTTTTGTAAACAAAGCCGGCATGGATGTGACGTAGCAGCACATGGAGCCTTGTTTACGTTTTTAACCAATGATATAGCAGATATTTATCTGACGCTACTCTTATCTGTTATCCCTCATATAAAAACGATCTTTATTCATAATACGAAATTGTAAAAAATATATATATGTTATTGTTCTTCTTGGACCCGGTTATGCATTCAGCACGGTTTAAAATCCATTTGGCCACTTAAGAGGATTTTCAGGTGTTTTCCTCTTTGTCGCTGACGTTGAATCTAACCACGGGAGCCGCCATCTTGCCATTCTGTTGACAAAAAGCAGCTCTCTCATGGACGAAGAACAAAGAACAGACAGCGGACACAAAATGTCGGCCCATTCATTCCTATGGAAAGCTGCTCAGTGGCGCAGGCTCCCCTAAAGACGGCGCCATTTTTTCTTCTCGTAAACGCGGGAAGCGATATTTTCCCCATGACGGTAGGGGAAGGTCCCGCCTTTCTCTCCTCTGATTGGCTGGAAAGGCTCTCCTCCGATTGGTTGTTTGATTTGGCAGTGAAACGTCATCTCCCTTTCACGGTGTGCTGACAGCAGCTGGTCCGTTTGGATCATCTTTGCAGCCAACAGAGGAAAAGTAAAGTAACAAGTTTGATAAGTGCGCGCCATCAAAAGGATATTCCAGGTTCACATTTCCATAGCCTGTTTAGATTAGTCCTGGATATTTGAGGGAGGTTTGCGATAAGAGAGAGTGTGAGAGAGAGCTTATTGTGTGTGTGTTTGTGTGTGTGTGTGTGTGTGTGTGTGTGTGTGTATGTGTGAGGAAAGCTTGTCGCACCAGAGAGCTGGTTTATGGTCTTGCAGTTTGAGAGGGAGAAAGACTGACCAACATTTACACTCATGGGCGGGGCTTTTTTCTAACAGCTGACTTTCTGTCAACAAAGCCGGCATGGATGTGACGTAGCAGTACATGGAGCCTTGTTTACGTTTTTAACCAATGATATAAAATATATTTATTTGAGGCCGCTCTTATCTGTTATCCCTTATTACATATATTATGTTATATATAAATATATATATAATTTAAACAATATATTTATACAATTTTAAATTTCCTATTATTAATAAAGATCGTTTTATATTTGATCAGTGCTGTTTTTGTTTGTGGATAAATTGATGAATGAACAAACAAATAGTCAGCAGTATGAGTACAATTACTGTCTTTTATTGATCTTTATTGATGACATAACATAAAAAGTTCACCTTATTGTATATTTGCCTTATTGTTCTTCTTGGACACGGTTATGTATTCAGCACGGTTTAGAGTCCATTTGGCCACTTAAGAGGATTTTCGGGTGTTTTCCTCTTTGTCGTTAAAGTTGAATCTAACCACGGGAGCCGCCATCTTGCCATTCTGTTGACAAAAGCAGCTCTCTCATGGACGAAGAACAGAGAACGGACAGTGGACACAAAATGGCGCCCCATCCATTCCTATGGAAAGCTGCTCAGTGGCGCAGGCTCCCCTAAGGACGGCGCCATTTTTGCTTCTCGTGAAGGCGGGAAGCGACATTTTCCCCAGGACGGTAGTGAAAGGTCCCGCCTTTCTCTCCTCTGATTGGCTGGAACGGCTCTCCTCCGATTGGTTGTTTGATTTGGTAGTGAAACGTCATCTCACGTGGGCTAGCCCCTTTTTAGGGGTGCTTTAACACCACTAAATTGAAACTCAGCACCTCTAAAACCTGGAGTCAGACATGCTGTTATTCTAAATAATCGCTTCTGCCTTTGACATGCTTAGGTAATATCCAAAACTTAATCCATAGTTTGTGGTCTAAATGTTTATTTTGAGAATTAAATGAAAAAAACCCCGCCTAACAAATGGTATCATCCTCTAACGTTTTTTTTTCAAAAACTTTATTCAGAACATTTTGTAATCAACAAAAACATTACAAACATATTCATAAGGTTCTATTGACAAAACAATAAAGTACATACAAAAAAAACGAAAAAAACAAAAAAGAAAATAGAAATAAAATAAAGTGTGCAGTGCATATATAATAAAGTAAAATTATTTATGGCTTTCTTTTTTTCAACAAGGGGAAAAACAGTGTAATTAGTGAGCGGGCGCAGTGGGGAAGTGTTTAAATATGTTATATAATTTTTGTGCTTTAGTTTCATTCATTACTTTTAGAGATTTACTAATATTTAGAGATAGAACTAATATAGTTTAAATTCATTCAGGAAATACATTTAATTGGGGGATGATTTAAGAAATTATTCTTACATTTTCTGTTCAGAATTGAGATTCCCTGAATTGTAAGCGGGGCCAGTTGCGGCTGTATAGGTCGATGCGCCATAATATTTTCTTAGAAATACACATTCTTTGGGTGGTGCTTTATGCATTTTAACAAAGTCTGATTTTGAAGGAATGAAGTGGCGTTTAGTGCAGAACTGATCGTGGTCTAGTAAGGGACCCCTATCAACCATTAAATCGACAATGGACCATATATTCCCCCCAAACCAGTCTTCGTAAAATGAGGACTTATTTCGGTACAGTATATATCTGTTGTTCCAGAGTATAGTATTTTAAGCTTTAACAGTATGTTTACACAGTAACTATTTACACATTTATGTTTACAATTATTATTTTTATATTTACAGGTTTAAACATTTACCTTTGAACTTAAAATACAGTTCTGTTAATCTCCTGAATTTGGCTCTGTGGTTCTCCTCACATTTACTTAAGGTAAAGCCTTTCTAGCCTCTGATTGGTTAGTTCAGTGACATGTGATCCAGGAGGGAGGAAGTGTTGTTGTTGACGTGTGGACTCGAAAGAAGAGTAAAGTGTTGCTTAAGAAAGTTATCAGTCTCCATCCTGCTGTTTCTTCTCCTAAAGAGTGATCCAACCACCACATATCGAACCCTCACATTACATTTGGTGGCAGCGTGGTGTTATTTTGGTGGTTTTGCACATTTTGGTGAGTTTGATCCCCCTGAACTGTGGAACTCGTTGCCTTTTGTGCTACCTGGATTTTGCATTCTTTGAGAGCAGTTCATGAACTGAAAGCTCAGTTTTGGAGGTATTAAGGAAATTTTTTTTTGCAGTTTTGTTTTTGCTAATTTTTTTTTCCATGATTTGGTGATTTGGAACTGGTCTTTTTTTTTTCTCCTCTCTAAATATGTCTGAGGATGAGAGTGCATCTGTGCATGAACTGCAGCCTGCTCCCACACATCAACAAAGATCAGATGATGTTACAAGAACAAATGCTGCTCCATTAGCACTACATATGCTCTCCAGTGCCCTAAAAATTGACCTTCCCTCTGCTTTTAAAGGAGATGGGACAGAATCTTTCACAAGTTGGTCTCGCCGCTATGAAGTAGCAGTGCAGGCTACGATTTCGCCTGACGCAGATTTATCTACAGTGTTAGCCTCAATCCTTCCAATGTCTCACCGATGCTGCATTTCTGTACTGGGACAGCCTGCCTCCTTTGACCCAGAGAGACTATAAATTAGCGAAGGACAAACTCAGAGATGTTTTTGGGCCGCAATACTCCCTACCATTCTTCCAAACACATGTGAATGCCCGCCCTCGTAAACCAGGTGAAAGTTTGGATGTGTACAGTGCAGACATCACTCGTCTTGTGCTAGAAGCCTTTCCAGACTATGATCACAATGCACTAGAAGGTGAAAAATGTCGCCGCTTTGTTGCCGGCTTAGACTCAAACTTACAGTCAAAAATTCATGAGATGGGTGCAGGGAACCTTGAGGAAGCCGTGTGCATTGCCAGCCGCTGTGAAAGAGCATGTGCAACGCTGCAATTGACTACTACAGGATCTCCACACCTCCTACCTTCACAGCAGGTAGCTATGGTTCCCTAAACCTACTGATGGCAAACTACTTCAGGCTGTGGAGCAGCTTACACTTACTGTAAACAGTTTGAAATTAGAAGTACAGAATTTACAAGACAAACACAGCTACCTTGCTCAGCGTGTGGACTCCAGACCTGACAGACCCTCGTCCTGTGATGCTCGATAAAGTGCACGCAGTTCCTCCCCTTTGCCCTACAATGCCAGACAACGCCCCAGAGACTATTACTCACCTGAGCCGTATTATAGTCGTGACTCTGAGCCTCCCTACGGACGTTGTCCACCACCCTTTGATCACCAGAGGCGCGAGGAGTGGGACAAGAATAACAGACATGACCGGGGTCACTCTCCAGTTCGCCCATCCTACCAGCACTCCAGGTATGGTCGCCATGACGACACAAATAAATACAGACGCAGTCCTAGTCCAGCTCCACAGAGAAATAGAGATGCAAGCCCACACACTAGGAGCAGTGTTCGATTCCAGTCTCCTGAAAGGCACCTACACTCCAGCTCCGAGTGTCAGGGAAACTTTCATTAGCTGCTGTTGAGGGGCAAACATCAGCTACTGCATCGGCGCCCCAGGATGATACTCCACAATTTATACTGGATGACAATGACGCAGGACTTGATTGCTCTGTTTCTTCTAACATCTTGGCTATTGTTGAAGGCCTTGAAGTCTGCGCCTTAATTGACTCTGGCTCATTTGTCTCCATTGTGAGCGAAGATTTTCGAAACTCCCATCCAGCTTTAAAAAAACGCCCCATGACAGTCTCCTCTGTGCCAGCTCGTTCAGTGAATGGACAGCACTTGGACATTTTAGGCAAGTGAACGATTGGAATCAGACTTGGAAGACAGGTATGGCAGCAGGAATTTGAAGTCCTCAGAGATGCTTACCAGCCAGTAATACTAGGTTGGGATTTTCTGGAAAGGCACCATGCCCTCCTTGATCTCAAGAACAAAGTATTGCAACTGTGGGACATAAAAATTCCCCTAGTGCCCAAAAGACATGAAGTGGCAGCTTGCTGTAATGTGTCAGTGCTGGTACCCACTAAGATTCCAGCTATGAGTGAAACCCTCATCGCAGCCTGCGTGTCAGCACCTACACCTGCTTCTCCTGTGCCAACTGACTACTGTGGTGTTCTCATGCCCAACCCAGCCTGTGATGTCATCGTGGCACACTCTCTTAGTGATGTTCAAAATGGAACAACTGTTGTTAGAGTCTTAAATCCCTCCAGAGACGACATTAAGCTGCATTCTGGACAGATAGATGAAGGAAACCTGTCAGCTTCCCAAGGTCAGTCTTTGAAGTCAATGTTTCAGAAATATACAACAGTATTCAGTAAACACTCAGAGGACAGGGGTCGAACAGACATAATCAAACATCATATTCGCACCGGTGATGCTACACCCACTAAACAGCGAGCCTACAGAGTAACCCCGGAACAGAGAGCTGAAATACGGACTCAAGTTGAAAACCTGTTGAAAGCAGATGTCATTGAAGAAAGTTACAGTCCGTGGGCTGCGCCAGTGGTTTTGGTGCGCAAGAAAAATGGCACATGGCGTTTCTGCCTGGACTATAGGAAACTCAATGCAGTAACAAATAAAGATTCACATCCTCTCCCTAGAGTCGATGATGCACTGGATGCTCTGTCAGGCTCTGCCTGGTTCTCCACAATGGACCGTCAGCATGGATATTGGCAAGTTGAGCTGTAAGAGGAAGACTGTGAAAAAACAGCCTTCACAACAGGCAGTGGACTTTATCACTTTAAAGTAATGCCAATGGGACTGACCAATGCTCCAGCCAAATGTCAACGCTTAATGGAGATGGTACTTCGTGGCCTCCCTTGGGAAACCTGCCTAGTCTATTTGGATGATGTCCTCATATACAGCCGCTCCTTCAGCGAACATCTCCAGCACCTGGAAGAAATA
Source organism: Echiichthys vipera (assembly GCF_963691815.1). Lineage (NCBI taxonomy): Eukaryota > Metazoa > Chordata > Actinopteri > Perciformes > Trachinidae > Echiichthys > Echiichthys vipera. The sequence continues at coordinate 32,923,242 of NC_139825.1, read as the reverse complement.
CTCTTCAGATTCCAGTCAAGTGGTCTACAGTTAAATCCCTCAAAATGCTCTTTTGCCAGAAATCAGGTAACATTTTTGGGCCATGTTGTATCCAACAACGGCATTCAGCCAGATCCACAAAACGTGAAAAGTGTTCAAGACTGGCCTACTCCACGCGCAGCAACCGATGTAAGATCATTTTTGGGCCTTTGTTCATATTATCGGAAGTTCATCAGGAGCTTTGCACATCACAGTGTTCCACTACATGGACTCACGGAGAAGAATGCACACTTCCAATGGACTTCTCAGTGTCAGGATGCATTCACTTACCTGAAACATGCTCTTTCAAGCCCCCCCGTGGTTGCATTCCCAGATTTCACACTGCCATTCTCCCTCTACACAGATGCTTCGGGTGCTGCTTTAGGTGCGGTGCTGGCTCAGAGACAGGATCATCAGGAGAAAGTAATTGCATATGCTAGCCATGTTCTGACGAAGGCGGAGAAGAAATGGTCAACCTACGCTAGGGAACTCTGGGCTAATGTCTGGGCTGTACGTCAGTTTCGCCACTACCTCTACAAGCAACCTTTTGTTATTGTCACAGACCACAAACCTCTTTTGGGTCTCAGGAAAATACCCATTGAAAATGACAGAACTGGTCGTCGTGCACGTTGGGCTCTTGAACTTGATCCTTTTGAGTGGACTATAATTCACAAGGACGGCCGCAGCCACCTCAATGCAGATGCTTTGTCACGTCGCCATGCTAACACTAGCTCTACAGAGCAAAGCACCTCCTGTATTGCCCCTGCTAGTCCACAACCTGACAAGACACAGTCAAGTCCTGTAGGTCCATCTTGTCATGTCAGTTCAGTACATGACCAAAGCCCCCACAGTACTGATCCAGAGCCTGTTTCTGGTATGCAGCCTCTACTGCAGCCACCTTGTCCAGAAGTACAGTGTGCCACACAATCTGTCTGCTCCACATTTGTGCTTCAACTCCCAGAGAAGGATCTTAAAGAGGAACAGCAGAAAGATTCTGTACTGTCTGAGGTCATTAGCTGGAATGTTAAGGGTCTGAAACCACCATACTGGCGCATGAAAAAACGCACACCTGCTGAAAAAGCACTATGGCAAGAGTACCACAGACTTACCTTTCATAATGGGTTGCTCTGTCGTGAAGTTCTCAACCCTTATACTAAGTCAGTGCAGCACCAAGTGGTTGTTCCCCATGCCTTAAAAGACACTGTTCTGCAGTTATTACATGGAAATTCAGTAACTGGTCATCTGTCTGCAGAAAAAGTCCTTAAATGTGCTCAGCAATTCTGCTACTGGCCATTTATGTCACGTGACATCAAGATGTGGTGCCATCAATGTGTTCCATGTGATGCACAACAGAGTCCCATACCGCACCAGAGAGCTCCAATGAGAACAATCGTTGCTACTGAACCATTCCAAAAGGTTGCAGCTGACATACTTGAGCTTCCCATCACAAGTCGTGGCAACAGGTATGTGCTCGTGGTTCAGGATTATTTTTCCAAGTACGTCAACCTCTATGCCATCCCAGATCAGCGCTCCACAACAGTTGCAAAATGTTTGTTTGAAAACTTTATCTGTGAACACGGTATTCCAGAAATGCTGCATACAGATCAAGGGCGACAATTTGAGTCTGACTTAGTGAAACACCTGTGTGAACTGTTGGGCATCCAGAAAACACGAACCAGCCCATATCACCCTCAGTGTGACGGCATGATTGAGAGATTCAACAGAACACTCATTGATCAGTTAGCCAAGTTACTACTTCAGCAGCCGGGTGAATGGGATGACTGTCTCAACCAAGTTGCTTTGGCCTACAACACCAGCCCTCACTCTACAACAGGCTTCACTCCGTTCTTTCTCACACATGGTCAGGAAGCTAGGATGCCTGCTAACCTGCTTTTACCCAACAACACACCGTCCTCATCTACTCAAAGCTCACCTACTGACTATGTGGCACTGTTGACCCAGAAACTTCAGTTTGCCTTTGGTTCTGCTGCTTGGAATAGAGACTGTGCCCACAACCAGCAGAAACAACAGTATGACAAATATGTCAAGCACACTCCCTATGCTTCTGGAGACATTGTGTGGTTAAATGACCCCACTACATCTAAACAGAAACTCACTCCTCACTGGAAAGGCCCCTTTGCAATAGTGGAGTGCCTCGGATCTGATGTGGATTCTCCGGGAGTGACACACAGGATTTATTACCTCCTGGATCAGTCTGACAAGACCCAGATTGTCCATTACAACCGTCTCAGACCTTACAATGCTCCTGTGCCGGATCAAGGACATAAGACGCCTGATTGTGACTCATCTGTGCTGTCTCGACTCCCTTGCTTGACTGCATTATCAGGTGCTTTGCCCATTAAACCTTCCAGGCCTGCAGCAAAGAGGAGCTACAATGTACCTGGCTGTGGTGGTGCCTCCTCATTGGACCCACGGCTTCGACCTCAGCCGCAGCCGCAGCCCCAATCCCCGTCGCCTCAATCCATCTCGCCCCCAGCCCCAGCGCCTTGGACTCAGTGTTTTACTGCTCCCCCCTCTGACCAAGTCATGGTTGGGACATTTCCTGCTCTCCCCTCTGCCTCTCCTGGTCAGGGCTCTAGTTCTTCACTGCGCCCCAGCAGGCGTCAAGTGAGACCTCAGTTACCTTGTGGACTATGTTCTTAAGTGAGGCTGTTGCTTTGTTCTCTCTAGTAACAGTTCTTTGTTTTGCTTGCCACTGTGAAACGGGGACGTTTCTTTTGTGAGAGGGGGAGGAATGTAAGCTTTAACAGTATGTTTACACAGTAACTATTTACACATTTATGTTTACAATTATTATTTTTATATTTACAGGTTTAAACATTTACCTTAGAACTTAAAATACAGTTCTGTTAATCTCCTGAATCTGCCTCTGTGGTTCTCCTCACATTTACTTAAGGTAAAGCCTTTCTAGCCTCTGATTGGTTAGTTCAGTGACATGTGATCCAGGAGGGAGGAAGTGTTGTTGTTGTTGACGTGTGGACGCGAAAGAAGAGTAAAGTGTTGCTTAAGAAAGTTATCCGTCTCCATCCTGCTGTTTCTACTCCTAAAGAGTGATCCAACCACCACATATCGAACCCTCACGTTACAGTATTATGAGGTGTGAAGTTATGTCAATACTAACCAGCTGCAGCCCTGGAGCACAAGCCCCTGGCTTGACGGAAGTGACGCAGTAGTTTTTTTTTCCTACTTTATTGAAAAAGTACAAAACATAGCAACAGTTAAAGGAAATCATTTTATCAATGGCCTTTTTTCAAAAATACGTTCTTTTTTTTTTACTTCATTGAAAAAGTTCATACAATTCCCCTTAGTCAGGTCTCAGTCCTTCACACATACACACAGTTACTGTATATTCATCACTTAGTGTATGTTACAGTTAATTTACAGTCCTGAATATTGTCTCATCTCATCTTCAACCGCTTATCCGGGGTCGGGTTGCAGGGGCAGCAGCTCTAGCAGTGGACTTCCCTTTCCCGGGCCACATTAACCAGCTCTAACTGGGGGATCCCGAGGCGTTCCGAGGATAGTGTAGAGATACAATCTAAGAGTTGCTTTTTCAAAATGTTCAATTAATTTAATATACACATCCTTTTTATGAACATACCAGTTGCTGTTGCTTTGGGTGGTTACCCAAAGTCCAAGAGAGTCTGCATGGTTTTTGTGGAGGGTTGTGCCATGTTGAGGAAATAATTACATTTCTTCATTTGAGCGAAGAATTGTTCCACCACTTGTGTATTGATACAGCCTGACAGCTCTGGAACCAGACCTACACGTCTGAGGACATTTTTGGGGTCTTTTGAATTTCCCTCACGAAGAACGTCGCTGACAGCTAAGTGCTCTGATGAGCCTGTCAAAGGGTGACATTGTGCATCTGGTGGGTTTTTCTCTCCTGTCAACCATGACAGAGTCATTGTCAGGCTGCCTTCGTTGGCCTTCTTCACATTCTCTGCAGTTGGTGCTGCCAATCGTCCTTCATGTGGAGTGAAGGGTATGTTTTGCTGCTCCCTCAGATTCATGTGTCTGGACAGTCCACTTGGAAAATCATATATAACTATGTTGGGCATGTGTACCCACGACAGCAAGAGGTCTGTGTAATCTCTTGGGCTTTCTGCCCTCAGAAGCACTTTTACACTGCACACAACATCACATGGACAGAGTATTGCTGCCCATCCGCCTACAGGGAAAAGGTTTGCGTTCAGTTAGGAGCACAAATGACACGGGCTGGAAATATACAGATTTTTGGGTTTCGACAACTTTTACCGTCGTTTCATCCGAAACTACAGTCAGGTAGTTTCACCGATGACCAGGTTGACGTCCCCCTCAATTCCCTTTGCTTGGTCTCCTGCCGCCAACGTCACTTTTCTGACCCTGAAGAAGCTTTGGTCCCAAGGGTGTTCTGAATGTTTACAATAGTGTCTTTGTTTAGTCGCTCATTTCTGTGGTGGAGAATGTTCCGCAGCAAGAAAATGTTTTTTGGAGGGACGTGCCATGTTGAGGAAATAATTACATTTCTTCATTTGAGCGAATAATTGTTCCACCTCTTGTGTATTGATACAGCCTGACAGCTCTGGAACTAGACCTACACATATGAGGACATTTTTTTCGGGTCCTTTGAATTTCCCTCATGAAAAACGTCGCTAAGAGCAAAGTGCTCTGATAAGCCTGTCAAAGGGTGACATTGTGCATCTGGTGGGTTTTTCTTTTCTGTCAACCATGACAGAGTCACTGTCAGGCTGCCTTGTTGGTGCTGCCAATCGTCCTTCATGTTATGCTGCTCCCTCAGATTCATGTGTCTGGATGGTCCACTTGGAAAATCAAATCGTCCACTATGTTGGGCATGTGTACCCACGACAGTAAGAGGTCTGTGTAATCTCTTGGGCTTTCTGCCCTCAGAAGCACTTTTACACTGCACACAACACCACACCGACAGAGTGTTACTGCCCATCCGCCTACAGGGAAAAGGTTTGCGTTCAGTTAGTAGCACAAATGACACGGGCTGGAAATATACAGGAGTATTGTGTCAAAGAGATTAGAACACACAAACCTGAAGCACCCCATATTTTTGGGAACATCTTATCAAAAGATGCCTGTGTACTCATTTCATCTTTGAGCCGCAGAATGAGATCCATCCTTGTTCCAACTGTGTCAAGGCCATACTCTTTACATAACTTTCTGACTAACTCAACCTACAAAATAATTAACATTTGTCCTCATTGCTTTTACTTCAATTTTTAGTGTTAGAGTGTTTTTATAGAAAACCCTACAGCACATATCTTCTGATTAAGGAGCTAATTTAGGAGATGGTCCTCTGTGACCTTTAGTTCAGAATTTTCTGCTGGAGCCTTGGATGTCTGGATTTTCTTGTACTCACTGTTGAGCACCACCGCTGACCTTCGTGTTTTTCCACCGATCCATGGTGCCCAATACTCAAAGGAGGGTGGCACACTGTATGGATCTTTTCTGTTGCCTAAACCAAAAAAATTAAACAAGTCTTAATTTCTGTCTTATTTGAGGGGTTGAGGTGGCGGGCTTTACCATGAAAAAAGTATCAGCACTTAAGGTATGAACAATGATCAATGGAGATACAGTATTTGTATTAAAGACATATTTAGCTTACTTGTCAATAAGCTCCTTGGAAACAGAATCCCAGAAGTCCTTGATATTCACTTCCCCTTTGTAGTCATCAGGTGGTCTTCTCAATTCACTCGCTGCAGTTAATTTCAGCAATAACACGATCACAAGTCTATAAATGAGACTGACACTTTGAAAATGTGACAATATTTATGCTTTATCTAAAATAAACTTACTTGTCAGATGGAAGACGCCTTTTTTATGAAGGTCCATTACTTCAATGTGGGGATGGTCACCACAACATACACAGCTGAAGTCATAGGTATGGCTGGACATGGCTTCATAATGAAGATACCCGTGCATCACGCTAACAGCTGGGGGGAACTTGGTCTCTGTCAGTTGCTCAAGGGACTGTAGATGCTCGCAATAGCTTGGCCAGTCTTGACATTTAGAGTATAAACATTGCTAAGTATTTATTTATATCAATCACAGAGAGAATTTGAAGTAACTGTATCAAAAGATGCTACGCTGGAGCTGGGACCTGAAAAACAAACAGCAGTGTAGCCCAAGGAGGAGGTGATCATTAAAATTGTGAACTCCATCCATGACCTCCTGATAGTGATAAGTTATGCCGCAGTCCACACGTTTCCTGATAAATGTAGAGACATCTGGATATTTGAAACAGAGAGGACGTTGAGCATTATCACTTTAGCACATTGTTTGAACACAAATTTTACTTTCTTATACTGCACAAAAATTAAAGTAATTAAAGGACCTACCATTTATAGTCCCATCAATGGTAAGAATTTTGGCCTTTGCAGTTATCAGAGTCGGAGCACTTAAAGGAATAGACCCAGGGCAGACAGTGCAAAGAGTCTCATTCGGGATAAAGATTTGAGGGTGTGTGTTGTCTGAGGTGAACTGTCAGTGTTGGCGTATGTTTGAATATATATGCAACCATTTTCTTCAGCTCTTCTCCTTTTGGTGGGTAGTGTTGTGGAAATGGATTCTTCAATAAAGATCAACAAACAGGATCAGCTTTTTCTCAGTGGTTTACTTTGCCAAAGCATTTTTTTCTGCAGACAAAAATACGTTCACCCCTGCTTCCTCACAAAGCCTAGAGTGTAGCAGGAATGACAACAAGCCAAATCATGCCCAGTCTTTTAGGGGAAGAGACAGGACGCGATAAGCCTTGGTTGGGTGACGTCTTTAGACCAAACAAAAAACATGCCTTAGACTTTACAATTCTGAACATTCTGAACTCTCATCACAAGGTCTTTAACACAGGGTGAAGATGCACAAATATGCCATTATACCATGAGTCAGTTATTTGCATCATCCATTGAGAAGTTGAGAGAGGAGACACTGAACTGTGTCTGACCCTACAAAACTATGATTATGAATTACAAATATCCAAAATTCCCACAACAGTAGAGAGAGCCATCATCCTCTGCCTCACTTGTGTTTGATGGAGTGGTGTTTTCTATGGGTTGATCTTCTGGGATGTATTTACTGGATCTGACCTTTTTAAAAACAGTAGGACACTCCTGGAAAAGGTGTCACTTGGCAATGATTTTGTGTGGACATGACCGTCATGTATGACTGCAGCGGCAGTGCCAGGTGTTCAGCTTTCGGTTAACCACAAACATCCCACGCTGGAGTCGGCTGTAATAAGCCACAGATGGTTCATAAACAGACACACAAAGACTAGGCAACATAAGAGAGGTGGAGACAGTAAAGGAAATGTTGTTCTCCTGGGCTTAAGCTTGAGGCTTCAGACATTCCTTTTTTATCTTCACCAAACCTCCGCTTACTGACCATGTCTTCCAAAAAAATGTCTTTAAGATAGGTCTCTTTTGCAGTGGAAGCAGCGGAGCAGTAATCTATGGACTTGAGATGGACAAATTAGAAGGGTTACTTCTTCGAGCTATGTCAGCATCTTTCTGGCAGTCTAAGGACTCGCACCTGATGTTGTGGCATTGACCCCATGTCATTTGTTGGACGTGAAACGGGACACTATGACTGTGCATTGTTGATGCTGATGCTGCTCCTTCTCCTCCTCGTCCCCCTCCTGCTGTTGCTCCTTCTCGGCCTCCTCCTCCTCTTCAACAGCTTGTTGGACACACTGTCCCGAATGGTCTAAAAAACCTGTCTCTTCTTTCAAACAACTGTTTGCAGGAGGGACAGTGGAAGTGTGCAGTCGGCTTGCCCTCCAAATTTCATTTAAATATTGTGCAGTTTAAAAAAGAAATGTATTTCAAATGTCAAACTACAAAATATTCTTTCCACATGTTGATGCAGCATTTGCAGTTACCTACATGTATCAGCGAATACAATTACCGTTATGTTGCACTGCACGCTTTGCATGGCCTTGGAGATGTTTGTGGACCTTACTCCAAACTGTTGGTTTGAAGATCTGAGGCCCGCACAAAGGGCAGTGGACAGAACTGCAGCAACTGGTGCATCGCTCTGGTGTTGGTGTGACACCCCTAGGCTGTGTGGTGATATGTGGGACCGACTGCAGTAGAATACGTTCAAGTTGGGAGTACTGGAGGGGAGGGGAAGGGAAGAGAGGTAGAATGCTGTTAAATGAGTATTGTGTATAAAACTAAATTAATATTTGCTATGTATGGTGAGGACTTAAGTTAATAATGTTATCCATTAATAATATAAAATTAAAACTGCGAGCAGTGATGAAAGGGCCCTCGTACCCGGTGCGCGTCGAACCAGCCGACCCGACGTGTGTGGCCATGCGGTCACTATTTTGTGTATTTTTTTGCGTTCGAAGAATTTCCACAAAGCATTTTTTAATAGACGGTATATGGGTTAAAGTGAAATCTGCCGAGGCAGGCTTGTGTTTTCATCATTGTGGTGCTCATGGTTTTCATTAGCACTGGCAATTTAATAAGCCTTTAGTGACCAACACAACAATCTCAGTGCAGGAAAAACCCCTACACATCTCACAGGTTGCAAAAACACTTTATCAGAAATGTATTTGCCAAGGAGTGACAGCAGTTTCCTCAAAATCCTGCGTATCAAAGATGGCTAGTTAGCTGTTATTTAGCAACATTATCAACACAGCAAAGCTTAAGTTGTTTTTAAACATCTCCATTATCTCAGTTATTTTCCAAGCAGTGACAGCGAGTATCCTCAAATTCCTGCGTACTTTCTGGTATTATACGTCACTTCCGTCAAGCCCTGGGGGCTTGTGCCAAGTGAGGGGCTTGTGCTTCGGGGCTGCAGCTGGATGCTACTCAGTTATGTACGTATTAGGTTTTCCAGTACATTAATATTTGTTTGTGGAACTCTGATAATGAAACAGGGAGTTTATTAACATCAAAGTCTGTAATAAGAAAGAGTTTCAGTCCTTCAATTTTATTGAATATATGATTTGGGATACAGTACCAAAAAGAGTTGCTATGTTTTATCCAAGATTTTACCCCAATTTATTTACAAGTTCCATTAAGGCGATCAAAATCAATAACCTTAGGCCTCCTTCTGCTTTTTCTTTAATCATGCGGTTTTTTTCATATAGTGTGGTTTGTTTCTCCAATTAAAATTTAGATTAATTTGGTTCATGGATTTTATGAGCTTGTTTGGGATGGCATGAGAGTAGCTTGGGTAAATACATCTTGACAAAATTTCCATTTTTGTTAGATAAATTCTACCTAGTATTGATAAATGTATCTGGAGCCATAAATTTAACTTTGCTTTACATTCTTTTAGTTTGTTATCCACATTCAATGACTGACCTACTTTTATGTCCTTTGCTAGGTGGACTCCTAGATATTTGATTTCTAGCGCCTTGTCGTGAATGGAAAATAGTTCACATTTTTTTAAATTTAATGTTAACCCTGAAGTCTTAGAGAATTTTTTCATTTTTTCAATAGTTATTGGGATTTGATGTCTTTTTTTCAAAAAATAGTTGTGTCATCTGCCAGTTGACTGATGATAATATCTGTACCTAAGACATTTCGTTTTTTAATGTCATGGCAGTTTTTAATATGAATTGCTAACATTTCAGTGACTAATAGAAACAAATATGGTGAGAAGGGACAGCCCTGGGGGATTCCCACATCAATCTTAAAGCTGGGAGAAGTCCCGTTGGGTAACAGGACACAACTGTTAATATTTTGGTATAGTCCCCTAATTAGATTTCTAAAGTTAACTCCAAACCCAAAATGTTCAAGCACCATCATTACAAATGGAAGGTCCACTGAATCAAATGCTTTGTAGAAATCTAAGAAAAGAATACAACCATTATCTTCAATGAGATTTCTGTATTCGATTATGTCCATTACCAGCCTTATATTATTGTGGATTGATCTTCCTTTTAAGAAGCCTGATTGTGTTTCTGCAATAAGATGTGAGATCCCTGTTTGAAGACGGATCGTGAAAATGTAGGTTAGGAGCTTGTAATCTGAATTTCTTAGAGTAATAGGCCTCAGTTTTCTATAACTCTGGGGTCTTTATTGGCTTTGGAGTTGAGACGATAACACCATGTCTCATTGTGGGAGGGAGTATACGTGTCCTGGAAATTTCTAAGAAGGCTTGATACAGTACGTTTCTTATGTCTTCCCAGAAGTGTCTGTAAAAGTCTCCCGTGAGACCGTCTGAGCCGGGGCTTTATTGAGAGAGAGACGTCCTATTACTGCATCAAGTTCTGTGATTGTTATTTCATTTTCTCATGTTTTTTTTATAGTTGTAATCGATTTGGGGAATATATTCTGCTATATCCTTAAAAAATGTATGAAAATCCTCTTTAGAAAATGTGGAGCTGTAAAGCTGGCTATAAAACGTAAAGAGTTCGGAAGAGATTAACTTTTCATCTGTGATTTCTTTGTTATTAACTGTCAGGGATCTGATATTATTATTTTTTTGTCTTCTTTTTTCCAAACCACAAAAATATGCTGTGTTTTACTCTCCCTCTTCTATCCATTTAGCCCTGGACCGAACAAATGCCCCTTGTGCTCTATGAGTATACATTTCATCTAGTTTGGGTTGGAGGTTTAGTATTTTATGTCTATCGTCTTCAGTAGGGTTATTATTTATTATTTAGGGTTAGTATTTTGTATTTTAGGAACTCCCATTTAGTGACTGCTGTTGTTAACTCTTTTGAGTTCATAATCTCTATAATTAATAATTCTATTTTTGGCAATAATCACTTTTTTAGAGGAGGCTGGAGTTAAATTTCAAAAATTTGTTAAACTTGTTTTTTTTTGTTTTTGGGTTTAATACAAAGATATATAATACTATGATCAGTCAGCGGAGCAGCAGAAACATCAGAGGTGATTTCATGAAATAATAAGTGGTTGGCAATCAACCAGTGGTCAATTCTAGATTTGAGTTGGTAATTTGGGCTGAACCATGAGAACTTAATTATTATTGGATTAAGGTGTCTCCATGCATCAACTAGACCTTGTTCATTGCAGAAGTTAGTAAATGTAGTATTAGACTCGTATTGACTGCCAGAGTAGTTGGGAGGATATTTATAAAGACAATCATCCTGGACTGAATTAAAATCACCACCAATTATAATATTCTCTTTTGAATGTGATAGTTTCAGATTATCTAAATGTAAAGGAATTTTCTCAAGTAAGTTTTTGTTTTCTCTACTATCATTGTATCCATATATGTTAATCAAAATGAATGTCAAACCATCAAGGGTTATGATCAGAATCAGCCAATGGCCTTGTTCATCTGCAGTGTGTGTTACGATCTGGCCTTGGAAGTTTTTCAGAAGGATGGCGACCCCTGCTGATCTTGAAGTGCCATGACTGAAGTAAGAATCATCTCCCCATTGTTTGGACCAAAACACAGTGTCCTCAACCTTGGAGTGAGTTTCTTATAGAAAAATAATTTTACCATTCTTCCCTTTACAGAACAAAAATAAGCTTTTCCTTTTGATTATGTCCCTTAGACCCCATGCATTAATGGAGATAAGAGGGATGTCATTTCTTAAGTGAAACATAAAACACAGAACACAAAAAAAACAATGGAATTGTTTGAAGTGTTATGAAATTTGAATAAGTGTGTTACCTTATAGGTAGTAGGTAGTAAGACCTGAACATATTAACTTTCATAATTAAACTCACTTGTTTGTGGGACCAAGTATCCCAGACATAGATTTGAGGTTAGTTATGTCTGAGGTGTGACTCTCTGTCCGATAATGAAGGCATAGGGCCTCAGAACATGGTCTTCAGTCCTGCCTTCCTGCTCCAGCTCTGCAGCTCTCTTTTCAGTCTCTGTAGCTCTGTGTTCCAGCTCTGTATTCATCTCTTTTAGTTGCTTAATTTCTTTTCCTTACATTCTTTGATTTCAGCCTAGTTGAACTTGACCGCTTTGGCTATGTTGGATATGGTTAGCGTCGACTTCTTTAGCTAATCGCAGCTAGAATTGCATTCCTGCTTCCTCCAAAAGGGACCTCCTCTCCTTTTGAGTTTTTCTGAGGTTCTGGTGGCTTGGAAGGAGAATGTAAGGTTTTTTTATTCCGTTGGCGCTTATCTCCATGCCCTCATGTTTGCAGTAGTCATGTGTTATGAGAGCTGAAGTCAACGATTGATCCTCAGCGCTTCAGGCCAATTTAAACTAACCGAAATAAGTTCTTGTGAGTTGTTCAAAAATTTCAATTTCAAGGTCCCTTTACCCTGAGCTGTTTACGGCACATCTGCTCTCCCCGCCATCTTGCCGCATCATCCTCTAACATTACTTCTCCTTTTTTTTATTCAAGGTAACAATCAGCTTGATAGATATGGTAGGAGAACGAGATGTGCAGTCTACTAAAGCTTATATCACTGCCCCCAAAGGACTGCCCCCACAAAAATGAACATGCTAAAATAACAGAAGATGAAAGACAAACAGAGGTTGAAGAATGCAACATAGCATTATTGTCTAAAGACACATTGTCTGACACAGAGATTATCACGGTGGAGTATCTTGGATCTGCTGTGATTGATACAGCCTGCACCAGAACAGTGTGTGGCGAAAAATGGCTTGATCATTATGTCGGTCAACTAACACAGGATGAGTGTCCGAAAAGGAAGGACATGAAAAGTGCAAGACCCTTCAAGTTTGGTGATGGGAGAATTGTCCATTCCACAAAGAAAGGGAAAATCCCAGCTGTGATAGCACAAAATGTCAAATTGAGACAGAAGTTGTTCCAGCAGATATCCCTTTGCTTCTAAGCAAAACTTCACTGAAAAGAGCAGGTGCTGTTTTGGACATTGAGAATGACAAAGCCATAATGTTAAAGCAACCTGTGAAACTTGAACTGACATCATGGGGACATTATTGTGTGAACTTGAGGGATAAGAATACCTCAGATGAAAGTGACATCCAAAATGAAAACGACATCCTCATTGTGACAGAAAACATGACATGACAAGAAAGACAAAAAGTGATATTGAAACTGCACAAGCAGTTTGGACATGCCTCAGTTGACGGATTGCAAAAACTATACCTGCTCAGGTAATTCTGATGAGGAGTGGATAATAACCCTGAAGGATATTGTAAAGAACTATAAAACATGCATCAGATACACTAAACCAAAGCAGAAGCCAGCAGTAGGTTTACCCATGGCCTCATCCTACCATGAAACTGTAGCTATGGACTTACATGAGCTAGAGCCAGGGGTGTGGTATCCGCATGCCATTGACCACTTCACAAGATTCAGTGCAGGGAGCATTCTTACCACCAAGAAACCCAAAGAAAGAGTGAAGCACTTTATTCACTGCTGGATAAGTGTTCATGGTCCTCCGCACAGACTGTTCACTGACAATCGGGGGGAATTCAATAACAAAGAAATGAGGGACATGGCTGAAAACTTTAACATTGAAGTGAAAACGACTGCAGCTTATAGTCCATGGAGCAATGGTCTTTTGGAAAGGCACAATAAAACTCTCATTGAAATTCTTTTGAAAGTAAAGAGGGACAACGGATGTTATTGGAAGACAGCCCTAGACTGGCCCCTGATGGCAAAAAACTCCCTACAGTCCCTACCAGCTAGTGTTCAGGCAGAACCCAAATCTACCGTCAGTTCTCACTGATAAGCTGCCAGCTCTAGAAGGGACTAGCGTGTCTACTTGGATAGCCCAGCACATTTCAGCATTACATGCCTGTTGGAGCCTATTAATTCTTTATATTAATGATTAGGAAAATGGCACAAGGAGAGCATTAACTGAAGCAGAATGCTCTGAGCGGATCCGAAGGGACCCTTCGTAAACAACTGCGACCCACTGATGACCAATATGAAATGGGGGATAAGGTTTACTACAAACGGGTGGATTCTACAGAGTGGAAAGGTCCAGTTGTGGTCATCGGCCAAGATGGTGTGGTGATTTGTTCGCCCCGGGGCAATTATGTTTGTGTACATCAATCTAGACTTCAAAAGGTTGATGGCTCTGTGTTGAGAGAAAGAGATAATCAGCTAATGAGAACTGAGAATGCCACATTACCAGACACAGGACTCTATGAAAATGACATTGTAAATGAAAGTGAGGAAGAGTCAAGTCAAGACATCTTTATTTTCCCCGGAGGGCAATTTGCAGTACAGTCAGCAGCAAAAACAACAGTAAAATGCACAAAATAAATAATAATACACAACGACATGGGTGACATGGGACAACAATTACCAATTATCTATCATCAATCAATAAAGTGCAACAGTGCCACACTGGATGAAAACACAGAGTTAAAGTGACCCCAGTGCTATCAATTGTTAAGAAGGCCAACAGCCACTGGAACCCAGGATTTTCTAAATCTGTCAGTCCTGCATCTGGGCACATTAAATTTGCATCTTAAATTCAGGTGCTAAGGGATGGCTCGGGTCAGACAGGACAAGTCTCGCTTTGCTCAGGGCCCTGGTTTTCTTCAAGATGGTAATGTCCGTGAGTGGAATACCGATAATTTTACTGCACACTCTAACAATGCCCTGAAGTCTGTTGCGGTTCTTAAGGTTAATTGACCCAAACCAGCAGATAAAAGCAAATGTCAGGACAGATTCAATAAAACAAGAATAAAACATTTCCATGAACTTGGAGTCAATGTTTATGTTCCTGAGCTTCCAAAGAAAGTAAATGCGTTGATTGGCTTTTTTGCACACTGCATCGACCTGATGCTCAAAGGACAGCCTGTCATCAATTACTGTCCCCAGATATTTATACTGCTGGACACACTCTAAAGCTTGGTCATTGATGGACAGGGGAACGGTGGCTGGGCGGGTCTTACTGAAATCAAAAGTCATTTCCTTAGTCTTTGAGACACTGAGGGTAAGGAAGGACGACTACTAACTAATCCTCTACTACGGGACCAGGCACCGGGTCATCATGGCTGAGGAGGGACACGATCACTGAATTACTGAATCACTGAAGTCATTTAGGGTTTTTGTGCATTTATTTTCGGGCACAGGGACAATAATTCAGTCCTTCCACAGGCAGGGGACACCCGGAGCCCGGAGTGACCAGGAGAAGATAAAGCTGAAGATGTCTGCCAGCTGTTCGGCGCAGTTCCTCAAGACCCGACCTCCAATCCCATCAGGCCCCGGGCTTTTCCTCTACTTTACCCTCTGGAACACTCTCTGGACCCTCTCCTTTGCCGCCACTGTGCTGTTCGGCTCTAACACGGTGCTCTTAAACACAGACAGTTCATGGCTAAAATCATGGTAATTAAAACGGTTTGAATAAATATTTAGTTCATTTGCCAGTTCATAATCAGACTTCATATCTAAGGAGATATTATTCTTATGGGGCTGCGTCCCCAGCAAAGATTTCACCCGCTCCCATGCAGGGCGTGCGCTGCCAGTGCTGAACAGGTTCTCCACCCTGTCCTTATATTGCTGCTTGGCAAGTTTTATTGATTTCCTGACCTGCTTCTGTAGCTCCTTATATGTATCCATATCACCTGTATTAAAACTGATGTTTCTTTTATTAATAGCGTTTTTGACTGATTTTGAGACCCATGGCTTATTGTTAGGGAAAATGGAGATTGATTTTTTTAAAGATACATAGCTCCTCACAAAATTTAACATAGTCAGAGACCGTCTCTGTAATTTCATCCAGAGTCTCACACGACTTTTTGAACAAGTCCCAGTCCGTGCAATCGTAATAATCCTGGTGACGTCCGATATACTCCTCCATCCAGACCGGAACTAATCTTCGTTCCGGTTTGTGTCTCTTTGGGACTGATTTGTAGGACGGGACCAAATAAACAGTGTTATGGTCTGACGCACCCAGTGAAGCTCTCCGGAGGGACTTATAAGCCCCTTTTATGGAACCATAACACAGATCCAGGCACTTAGTAAGTCTAGTCGCACATGTCACATACTGGTAAAAGTTCCCCAGGTGTTTCCCTGGTTTACAGTTATACAAAGCAAGTGAAAGCCCGAACAGCATTATCCATATTAGCTTTGGGGTGAATATATACCAGTGTGACAAATAACTGAGTGAATTCCCTTGGTAAAAAAAGGGCCTAAGCGAAACAGAGGGAAGTTCAATGTCCGGGGCACAAAGAATCTCCCTGACCATCACGTTTCTACACAGTTCTGATTGACATAGAGAGCCAGACCACCCCCAAGTCACTTGCCTGTCACTGTGGGGTCTCTATCCAGGCGAAAGGGCTCTCCAAAGCTGTCAATCCTCAAGTCGGACTGTGAATCGTAATCCTTGAGCCAGGTTTCTGTAATCGCGAGGAGGCAAGCACTTCTATACTTCTCCAGAAACTTGACATAAGCTTGGAGCTCATCCACCTTATTGCGGAAGGATTGGACATTGGCAAGCATGATGGTTGGCAGGGCAATACGGCGGTGTCCTAGTCTTTTGAGGCGTTGTTGAATACCCCTGCATCTGCCCCTTGTCCTCGCGCCTGTCGACTTGGATGACCACCTCTGGCCCCCCTTGTGATCCTGCCGGATGATCTCCGCGGGGAGGACCGCCGAGGAGTCCACAGCACCTACTCCGGAGCTGCGAAAGTGTAGGAGAAACTCCCGGCCATATTGGAGCGGTTCCCTGTTTTCACAGAGTCCGTACACAAGGTGGAATAAAAGTATCCAAAGGACAGCAAGTCCCATCAAACTAAGGTGAGGCATAGTTGCAGTTTATCACTTGATAGTCAACTTAAGTGAGCGTTAGTAGCGACATAAAACATGAAAAAAAAAAAACAAGACAAGACAGGTTAGAAACCACGGAGTACACGGGAGCTAGTGCTACCAGCGCAATTCCCACACATGTTAAGCTGAGGCACCCATAAATGATGAAGATTCTGAGGATAACAATGAGCCCCCTCGTACATCAGCGAACTCAAATGCTACTTGTGAAGGACTTAAGCTGAAAACTGGACAAGACAGTGGAAGTGGCAAAGCACACACTGGAAAAATCCTCAGCTGGGCAGGAATGTCCACTGGAACATACAAAAACTGGTATAATTAAAAGTACAAAGAGCCTGAGGAAATTGCTGTCCAACTGAGCATGCTGAGTTATGTGCAAACTGTCATGAAGAGAATGTACTGATTGTGAATGATGATGCCTTCATGCCTTCCAAACACACTGCACTCAGCAACTGGAAACAGAACAATGTGTTTGAAGAAGTTAGAGATGAAGGTCAGAAATGCATCTCTACTAGGCGGTTGTGCACACTCAAGGAAACACCACAGGGGATTGCACCTAAAGCCAGATTAGTTGCAAGAGGCTTTGAGGAAAAGAAAATTGAGAAGCTCCTAAAAAACTCCCCTACGTGTGCCTCAGAGTCTCTAAAATTGATCATGGCTGTTATATGTCAAAAGAAATGGCAGCTGAACTCCATGGATATTAAAGCAGCATTTTTGCAAGGTAGCGCGTTAACTCGAAATGTCTACATTAGGCCTCCCTAAGAAGTTTAGAGTAATGGAACTGTGTGGAAGTTGAAGAAGTGTGTTTATGGCCTGGTAGACGCTTGGCTGTATTAGTATCATAGGGTGAAGGACATTATGCAGCAGTCAGGAGGTACTGTGTCAAAAGTGGACCCTGCAGTATTCTACTTGTTGGATGACTCTTGCAATGTGATGGGAGTCCTTGCTTGTCATGTGGACAATTTTATCTGGGGGGGTTCAGAAATGTTCTCCATGACAGTCGTCTCTTAACTGAGAGCTGCTTTTCAAATTGGACGTGAAGAACACAACAGCTTCAACTACATTGCAATGGAGGTTCTCTCTGTAGAGGATGAAGTACAGGTGCAACAATGGATGTACATAAAAATCTCCAGCCCATTCCTGTGAACCCCACCAGAGCCACACAGCGAGAGGCTTCCCTAACAGACACTGAACATGATATGCTTAAGTCAAAGATTGGCCAGATATTGTGGGCGGCGAGGCAAAGCAGACCCGACATACTGTGTGACATATCTATCCTAGCGTCCAGTACAACGCATGCCACTGTTCAGACTTTGCATTGTGCAAATAAACTGATCAGAAAACTGAGGTCAGAGGAGGTGACTTTGAGGTTTCAGTACTTGGGAAAAGACAGCTCCTTAAAGCTGGTGGCATTCAGCGATTCATCCATGGGAAATTTACCAGATGGAGGAACCCAAGGAGGGCATCTAAACATGCTCATGGGGGAGACTGGAAGATTCCCAATGATATGCAGGCAATCAAAGAGGATTAGAAGAGTTGTTCGAAGCACTTTAGCTGGAGATACCTTGGCACTAGGAGATGGCATTGACAGTACAGTCGTCTTAGCTACACTCTATTCAGAGCTCAGCACAGGTGACTGTACACGCAACACTTTGCCTATTGTGTGTGTAACAGACAACCACTCTCTTTTTGATGCTATCAAATCCACCAAATCAGTCACAGAGAAAAGTCTCGAGATCAGTGGTATCAAGGAACTTATCAGCTCTGGGACTATTCAGCAGATCATGATGTCAGCAACTAAGGAGCAACTCGCTGACTGTCTTTGTTGTTGTTGTGCAGAAGTTGGACTAAAGTCATGAAAACGCACAGTTGTCGTCGGAATTATTGAACTAACAATAACAATGTATCTGTTGATGGCCACGCTGGACGTGTTTAATTATGAAACCAAATTTATTTTATTTGAGACCAAAATACTGTACAGTATGTATAATTCAGGTCCGGTGTTGCCATCTAGTGATTGAACAGGATAACCAAATTAAACAATTCAATGTTACACTGTAAAGTAAACTATCTGACTTTTATTCATTATGATTTGACCTACTGAACGGGTTATCTTAGCCATCATCAAGAAATCTGTCAGGAGCCGCCACTGGCCAGATGGTAGCCTATGGTTGTTCACATTAACAAAGTCATACAATCAAACTGGACCTCATCATTTTGGCTTGGTGTTTAATGTGTAAAGCCAAGATGCACTGCCACTGACATTAGCTCAAACCTCAGTTGTTTAGTCACTTTGGGACATGTACCAATGTATCCAATTCTGAGTAATTTTACTAGTTTATGCCATGCTGTTTTTATATTTATCTATTGTTTAAAGTCTGCCCTTTCCTTTACACTTTGAGATAATTTGACTGCACTATCTTGTTGTATGTTTGTGGTAAAGGTTGTGGAAGCTCTTGATCCTTTTGATCCTTGGTCAGTTAATAAATACTTAATATGCTGCCCCTTTCTTTATGTGTTTGCTGGACATATCCTGTGTCCTGTTTAGCTATTTTACATCATACAACATAAGATTAATTTAAATAATTTATTGTGGAGCTACACCATTTTTGTTTATGGCGTTGCCCTCTAGTGGACAGACACAAGAAGGACTCTGAGTGAATCATCTAACAACAAACTGATACTGTCTTGCTTGATGCACCTATTGAATGGGTCATCTTAATCGCTATCAGAACAAAACAAAACCTTTTATGTTAAGTCAACTACATCAATAAAAGACAGTAAGTGAACTTATACAGTTGAGTATTCGTTTGTTCATTAATTTATCAAGAAACGAAAACAGCACTGATCAACCATGGAAACATTTACAACTGTAAAAAAATATAGATACTAAGGCATAACAGAACAGCCCAGAGCTAAGTATGAAATAAAAAACTGTACAAACTCAGACAGCAGTGTACACCAGAATCCTTTTGATGTCAGTGTCAGCTCTCACGGATCTATTAGAGAACAAAGGTGAAGACTGCCTGGTTTACATAGTTCCAGTGGATGGTGCCATTCTTTTGGATGGCATGGCAGTCATATGAGCCAGACCAGGTACATTTAGAGAGCTTGCAGAGACCACACTGCAGAAAGTATTTCAAGTGTACACATATTGACTTTGTCACTGACCAGTATCCACTCATCAGTATCAAAAACCTGGAATGGTCATGTCGTTTATGATCAACATTTTCTTTTCCCAGACAAATTTGTAGGTAGTCCTTCCCGTCCTGGAGCTTTTTCCACTGAAATGTTTGTAACTACTTTTTCCAGTTCTCACATTTCCATTTCAGAATCACACATCTCAACAAAGTCAGTATCAAGAGAAGCAACGTGTGTTATTATATTCTCAAAAAGAGCAATGGCACTTTCTCTGGAATATGAAGATGTAAACAGAACTGAATAGAATCTGTGTACTTCTTCAGATATCAGTTTATGATCTGTACACTCTGATTTATTACCATAAGAACATTAATAGCATTCCCCTCTAGTCTTTCTTATTTTTACTAGTGCACAGAAATAAGCTGTATTCTTTTCCCCTTCTTCCGTCCATTTTGCCCTGGATCTTATAAAAGCGCCGTGGGCTCTTTTTAAGTATAAATCATCCAATTTTCTGGGGAGAATCACAAAGTTAGACATATCTGCATCTGATATCAGTGACCTTTTATAGTATTTATCTCTTTCTTGAACTAAGTAAAGTTCTTGTTCTTGTGTCTCTTTTCTTCTTTGTTTACCAACTTTTATTGAGAATTGACTTACTTTATATTTAAAATGTCCCATCTATTACTTTAACTTCCATAGTTAATATCTAGTATTAATTCCTTGATTTTTTACAATATTTTTCAGACTTTAGTAAATCTGCATTTAAGTTTCATTTAATATTTATTTTATCAGGACTTTTTGGTTTCAGTTCCAGGTGAAGTGAACAGTGATCTGTTAGAGATGCACTTGACATAGAGACCTCGGAAACATATTTATCAATATTCAGTGTAGATAACCAATTCTTGAGGTACTTCCATTGGGTTTTACCCATGAGAACTGCTTAACCACCTTAGATTTTTATTTCTCCATATGTCAGTTAGAGTGTGTATCGCAAAATTAAATGACTAGTGTTTTAAAACGACGATCTGTAAATTTTGAGGGACATCTGTCCACCCAATCATACAATCATACAATATTGAGATCGCCTCCAGTCAAAATTAAATTTGTGTTGTAACAGTTTTAATTTTGATTTATAGCCTCAGAGACCTCTAAAATGAGAGTCTATTCTGACTAATGTTATTATGGCCATAAACGTTCATTTTAATAATACAACAAGCTTCAACATTTAGAGCAGCTGCCAACCAATGGCCTTTCTCATCTGCTTTGTGCATTATCACATTTCTGGGGACATTTATTAAAGCAGATAGCAACACCTGCAGATTTGTTTGATCCATGACTAAACAGCATCTTGTCTCCCCACTGGTTCGACCAGAAAGACTAGTCTGCAGCACTTAATCTGATATGATTTTATGAATTTCAGACATGTCAATAGAAAATATGCAAAATTAAATTAGTTTAACAAATAAGTGGGAAAAAAACAAAAAAACCTGTAACAACATATATACAATTAATTCTGTCTGAAAAGGAGTAGGAATACATTTTCATTTAATCCTACCCCTTTTTAACAATTCAGTGATTGCTGTAATCTGCATCTTTTATCCATTCTATAAATAACATATAATATATATAAAATAACATAATATAGCCCTTAGGTCATCACTGCCAGTGAATGGTGTGTCGGTCATCCTAGGAAATGATCTGGCTGGCGGTAGGGTGTGGGAGGGGGTTCCACCACCACCTCCCATAATGACATCTGGGCCAACGGTTTCATCTGGTCCAGACAGTAGTAAAAAGGAGTTTCCAGAAGTTTTCACTGCCTGTACGGTGATTCGCTCTATGGTGTTAGCAGGGTCTGAAGGGAGAGCTACAGAGCCACCTAAACAGAGTACTGTTCAATTAACTGATCTGCCTATTTCCCTGTCCAAAAGTGAGCTGGCCATTGCCCAGCAGGAAGACCCTGAGCTGAAGTCCTTATTCTGTGAGGTCAAGTCCACAGAAGAGATGGAGAGTTTGGCCCATGGGTATTTTTTATTGGATGAAGTGTTGGTTGGTAAATGGCTTCCTTATGGTGACTGTTCTCTAAATGATCCAGTGTTCTAGGTAGTCATTCCTACAAAGTTCAGGGACGCGGTTTTGGAGACAGCCCATGGTGATGTAGCAGGACATATTGGGGTTAAGAAGGCCTGTGATAGATTGCTACGTTATTTCTCCTGGCCGGGGTTGAGGGAGGAGGTTACTAGGTTTATAAAGACTTGCCACACCTGGCAGATTACTGGTAAGCCTAACCAGATCATTAAACCTGCACCTCTTTATCCCATTCCTGCAGAGAGCGAGCCATTCCATCATCTCATTGTAGACTGTGGGACCGCTCCCTCCATCTAAGTCGGGGTGCACCTACCTGTTAACGGTAATGTGTCAGACCACTCGTTACCCAGCGGTGTATCCACTACGCTTCATCACCAAACGGTGCATTGTGAAGGCTTTGACTCAGTTTATATCTATCTTCAGTATTCCCAGGGTCATACAGAGCGACTAGGGGTCCAACTTCACATCTCAAATGTTTGCCCAAGTTCTACACCAGTTGAGGGTAAAGCACAACAAAGCTAGCACTTACCATGCTCAGAGCCAGGGAGCTCTTGAAAGGTTCCATCAAACCCTGAAGTCGCTGCTGCGTGCTTACTGTACTGAACTTAAAGGGGACTGGGAGGAGGCACTACCCTGGCTTATGCTATCCACTAGGGAAGTGGTGCAGTAGAGTACAAGATTTAGCCACAGTTAGTTGGTGTTAGGACATAAAGTGAGGGGTCCCCTGGCGGTTTTGCAGGATGGTCTAAAGCCTGCAGAGCCACCTGTAAATCTCATTGATTATGTGAATGGTTTTCACCGTAGGTTACATCTGGCGGTTAAGATGGCAGGTAAACATCTGAACGTCATTCAGAGTAAGATGAAGCGGTACTATGACCACAGAGCAGAGCCTTGTGTGTTCTGTCCTGGAGACCAGGTGTCGACGTAACTGCCAATCTCTGCTTCACCATTCCTGGCCAGGTTAACTTGACCGTACACAGTGGTCCAACAGGTCTCTGAACAAAACTACCTGATACTAAGCTCAGTGATACTGATACTACCTGGGGCTGTAGTAGCTCAGTCCATAGGTGACTGGAGGGTTGCTGGTTCAAGTCCCTGTGTGGACCATGAATGGAGTGTGGACTGGTGGCTGGAGAGGTGCCAGTTCATCTCCTGGGCACTGCCGAGGTGCTGTTGAGCAAGGCACCAAACCCCCAACTGCTCGGGGCGCCGGTCACTGGCAGCCCCCTCGCTCTAACATCTGTCCATTGGTTGCATGTATATAGGTCCTGTCTGAGCATCTGTGTGTGTGTAAAATGAAAAAATAATAGAGTGAAAGAAAGACAAGAGAGGAATGCTCTCCAACTCAACTGTGTCATGTGAACTTGCTAAAGGCTTACTATGCCCTTTTTATCTAACTCAAGAGCAGGTACAGATCAGGAGGACAACCTCACAATTAACTAAGTGTGATTTTGCAAGCGCTACATTAACGTACCTGGGGAAAGTAGTGGGCAAGGGACAAGTGAAGCCAGTGAGGGCCAAGGTCCAAGCCATCGATCAGTTCCCACCTCCTGTTTCCAAGACTGAGCTTAGACGTTTCTTGGGGATGGTCGGCTATTATAGAAGTTTCTGTCCAAACTTTTCCACGGTGGTTGCTCCACTGACCGGCCTACTACAGCAGAAGGTTAAGTTTGGGTGGTCTTCTGCCTGTCAGCAGGCTTTTGACCAAGTTAAGATGCTGTTGAGTACAGCTCCTGTTCTGGCAGCGCCCAGACTAGATCAGCCATTCAAGTTACAGGTAGATGCTAGCCAGGTTGGGGCTGGGGGCGTCCTTATGCAGACTGATAGTGAAAGGGTGGATCGGCCAGTCAGCTACTTTTCAAGGAATTTTAACCGCCACCAGCTAAACTATTCAACGATAGAGAAAAAAAACATTAGCTCTGGTGTGGGCTCTGCAGCATTTTCATGTGTATGTGGGAGGGGGAGTCCATCCAGTAGTCGTGTATTCAGACCACAATCCCCTAAGCTTCCTTCCCTCCATGCAGAGTCCGCTGGCTCGGACTCTGCAAGGAGGGATGAGATGGACGCTGTTTCTACAGCCTTACAACCTGAGCATCCGGCACATACGCGTGTGGACAACGTCACAGCAGATGCGTTGTCACGTGCGCCAGAGGGGTCTGAGTGAGCCAGTTTCCTCCTCCTTCAATTTCTCCACGCAATATTCCATCTAACTGTCTTTCCTCCTTAAAGATGTTCTCCCTGTACCCGGATTGTCTGGAGGCTTGGTGTGTCCAAAAAGATGCTGAAACCACCAATGGGAATAGGCAAAGGTAAAAAAAACGTTTTTTGCTTAGTGAGGATGAAGCTTCAGGCTTGATAATTATCAAGTTCATGCACTCGTTTCTAGTCCCTTCATTTCTTTTCTCTATCCTCCTCAATCCTATCACAACTCAATTCTCCATTCTGCCCTGAACTTAGTGAATAGTCTCACTGATATACTGTAGTAGGTTGATGTTATCCTCCTAGTTAGGGGCAAGCCAAAGATTGGGACATTTTCCTCAATAATTGTGCATTTTGTTCAAGTGTTTAAATACTGAATCGCTTTTTCAACAGTGCAACAGGCTGTCGAAATTCTGCGTGTGCTGCCATCACTGTTCCCCGCCATGTCTGGTCCGCCGAAGAAAGTAAGAGATTTAAGTCAGGCTCTGGTGCATGTACTTGAGGTGAGCAATGCAAAATATATGGGACCATTTTGACTGCATTATTTATTTATTTTTATTTACTTTTATTTAAAGGGGTGCAGGTCGGATTCGAACCCATAACCGCTGCCTCAAGGACCTTTTGCCTCTTTACGTTTATATTTCCTGTTTATATGACTTTTCTTCCTTTGCTTTTGCATTTGGTTTGGTTAGAAAGTTATACCTTCCTCTATGCTGTAACCTTTATTATTTATTTGATTGCAGCCAACCTCTTTTCCTTAATGCCAAGGTTCCAGAGAAATATAACTATTATGGAAGGATAGCTCTTATGTGTTTTAGGAAAAAGAAGACCCCAATTCCTACTTGAGGAAGCGCCCTATCACTTGCCCGGTCCTGATTGTTAGTTCGTCCAACTGCTTTCTTGCGGTAGGAGATGTGCCGATAACTACCTTTTCCAAGGACAAGGTCACAGAGGATGCTTTATACCTGATGGCCTGATACTATTAGACCCTACATATTACATACCCAAAGTGTGTCGCAACTCTGCTGTCACTCATACAAACAGAGGTCCTAATGGACAACATTCATGAGAGTGATCTCACACAATGTAAAGCATTTGGCAAATATTAAGGGCTGTGCAAGTGTTTGGGTGATTTGTATATTTTTTGTATATACCACCCCAAAAAGAAGAAATTAAGAGTTGTTTTTGACTGTACTGCATCGTATCAGGGAGTATCATTAAATTATCAACTTTTTCAAGAACCCGACCTCACAAACACACTGGTTGGAGTTTTGACAAGGTTCAGAAAGAAAACGATAGGCATGATGGCAAATATTGAATCCATGTTTTATCAAGTAAGAGTGCCCGAAGATGACTCAAATTTGTTGCAGTTCCTGTTGTGGCCAGAGGGAAATTTTGAACTCAGAACCAGCACAGTATAGGATGTGTGTGCACCTTTTTGGAGCAACTTCCTCCCCTAGCAATGCCTCATTTGCATTGAGAAGGACAGCTGAAGATGTAGAGAAGAGGGCTGCCCCTGAAGCTGTTGAGTTGATCTTAAACAGGTGTATCAAGCCTGCAGGATTTGGCACCATCAAGTCAGTGCAACTGCACCACTTTTCCGACGCCAGCAATGATGGTTATGGCAAAGTAGGTTACCCTCTGTTGACTAACGAAGAGGAACAAAAATGCACGTCATTCCTGATGGGAAAGAGCGGCAGCACTCAAGCTTGTCACCGTTCCCAGGATGGAATTGACATTAGACGTAATAATGGATAAGATGCTTCAACAAGAGCTGCAGTTACAGAAAAATGACGCTTTTCGACATTTGTAGCTAACAGAGTTTCATTTATTCAAGAAGTTACTTAGTTGTCTCAGTGGAAGTATGTCACCACAGCAGAAAACCCTGCAGATCAGGCTTCAAGAGGGTTAAGTGCTGAAAGTCTGCTATGGAGCAAAACATGGATATGAGGACCAGAATTCATGGTAAGACCAGAGTGTTAAGGGCTAGAACACCCAGATCAGTCCATTCATTCAACAGAAGAAGACTCCGAGGTAAAAGGTCAAAGTATCTCTTATCCAAGCTGATGAGAAATTGAATGCAATGTTTAGGTTTGTGAATCATGTCTCAAGCTGATACAAACTAAAGAAAGCAACAGCTTGGTTCATACGCCTGAAAAAGATTTTGTTGATTCTGAAACAGAGGAGAAAAGAGTTTCAAAAAGCAATCTCAGAAAGCAGAAGTAACCCATCTAAAGCAGAGTCTACAATGCAAGGAAACATGCTGAAGCTTAAGCAAAGCATTGATAGACAAGTGCTCACCACTGAAGACCTTACTAAGGCAGAGTTGGAGCTAATTCGCCTGTGTCAGAAACAAAAACATGAAGGGGAAATTAAAGCCCTGCAAAAAGGAAAACTGTCGTGGCAGAGCAAAGAGATACAGTGGCTTTTTACATGCTTGACCAGCAGAGCTATTCACCTAGAAGTAGCACACTCACCTGACACAAGCTCCTACATTATTGCAGTACGCCGCTTTCTCAGTAGAAAGCACTCATTTTATCGGTGCTGAGAGGGAGTTGTGCGACGCACTTAAGGACCTGGATCAGTCCAAAATTCAAGAGAACATGTGGAGAAGAGGAGTTAAGTGGATATTTAACACTTCTGCTGCACCCCACGACGGAGGTACCTGGGAACGTCAAATAAGGACAGGAGAAAGGTCAGGAAAGTTCTGAGTCCCCTGTTAAAACAGCAGGTACTGGATGAAGAAGCACTGCAGACACTCTTATGTGAAGTGGAAAGCATTGTCAACCACAGACCCATGACAACAACCTCAAATGACCCTAATGATCTGGAGGCTTTAACCCCAAACCATCTCCTGACAATGAGGACTCAGCCAAATATTACCCCCGGTGTCTTTTCAAAAGACGACCTTGATGTGCACCGCCGTTGGAGGCAAATACAATACATGGCAAATATATTCTTGCATAGGTGGAATCTGCACTCTTGCGGGGAAGACATAACTGGAACTCGACAAGAAGGAACTTCAACCTTGAAGATGTTGTTCTCAATATAGACTTGTCTGCTCCACGAAATTCTTGGAGAATAGGAAACATTGTCAAAACAATGCCAGACTCAAAAGGAATTGTCCGCAGTGATTACCAAGATATGCTCTTGGAGCTGGCATCATGAAGACCAAAAAAAGACTGAATAAGTTAAAGACATAACCTGTTTCTTATAAGGCTAATGTGTAACTTGAACAAAATTGGAAGAAAGAGTTAGTCATAGAAAACAGTGGATCTAAGTGTTATGTGATAATTAATATGCTAGCAGCCTAGTCAATTAGGGGCAGGTTATGTTCGAGCCATTTAGAGATAATTGCTTACTTTACATTTTCTGGTATGATTGATTTCTTAACAAATAAGGTGAGCAGTTGTTTATATTACAATGTGATAAATTCAACCAATTGTAGCTGCCACCAGACTTGGTTTCTGATTGGTTAATAAGTGGATCAGGCTATCTGTGCATGTTTTGTTGTTAGCAGAAGCTATGGAGCCTGAAAAGCACACTAGTTTTTTACCTTCGCCTACTAAGACATTTATTCCATGTTAACGCTTTGCTGACGTTTTTTCCTTGTGAAAAACCCTACAGTTAACGTTAAAAACGAAGAACAATAAAAAAAGAACAGTTTTATTGAAGCACGCGTCAACTATATGCTCAGATTCTATAGTTAAAGTGGGCCATAACAGGACAAAGACGGATCCTCTCTTACAGATTCCTTTGATCTTATTTTACTTTTTTGACTGTTTTAACTCTATCAATTTTTAGCTTCTACTCTTTTTATCTTATTTTACTGTTTTAGCCCCTCGGTTTTACAGTGTTTCCTACCTCACGAACATAATACTCTTTGGAGCTGAGCAACACACTTTTTTTTTCTCTTACTGAATCTGAAACAATAACAATGTTGCCTCCCTCTGACGTCACAACCGTGCCCCGCTCTCACAATAGCACCCTTTTCTGGAGCCTATCCTCCATTTTAAACATCAACCATGAAAAATGCTTTCAGTCCAGGCCAGGTGGAGCAGGTAAAACTTTGTAGCAACCAGTGCCAAAGCCTACAGAGATCTGTAGGGGGCAGCATAACACCATGACTGTCTAGAGTCAAAGAGAGCAGAGGAGGTAACACCAAGACTGTCTGAAGACTACAGACAGATTCAGATACCACAAAGATACATTTTATAGATGAAATTTGCTGATAAACTTGCAACTGGGTGATTGTGTGAAGGCTTAGAGTTTAACATAGTTTTTATCCTTTTGTTTAATGTTTGAGATGCACTGTAGGAATATTCACATTTTCCCTCCATTGTCTGACAGAGACATACAAGCAAACACATGTGCACCGATTAAGTTTCCTCATCAACCCAACTCCAAGAAGAGAGACTTGTACAGTCTATTTTCAAGAACCAGCTCAGGGTCAGTGCCTCTTTTTCAACACCAGAGGGCACATGTGCGCAGAAAATCCCTCTAGTCCACCACACCAGCTAATCAAGTCTAGAATTCATGTCACTTTTGCTGATTTAAAACACTACCTTAGTTAGTCATACGTCACTTGAAGAAGCAGTTTGAGACTGCATGTCCTTGTAAATTCACAGTCTTTGAAAAATATCAGTGATGGATGTAATGAAAATCCAAAACATATCAAGTATATTTATAAAGTGTAAAGTAAATTAACTGATATGGCTTCAAGGATGTTCGTCAAATACATTATTGTAACAGTCTGTAAACATGTTGCTTTAAAAAAATAATATATATATATATATATATTTATATATATATATATATATATATATATATATATGTTTATCATAAATAAGTCATAGAGTGTGGTCTTTACCTAGTTTGTAAAGTGTCCTGAGATAACTTTTGTTATGATTTGGCACTATAAATAAAATTGAATTGAATTGAATATATATATCATTTATCAGGGAAAGGGATTTGAGAAGTGACGTAGATTCCACTAAAAAAAGGAGGCATAAGGGTTGAGAACCTAAAAACCTTTGGTTATGATGAACATACATTGATTTATGCTTAGTTATGCTGCTATAGGCCTAGTCTGCCGGGGGATAATACTGTTCCTGATACTCTGAGCTTCTCTCCTCTCTGTCTGTATCATTCATGTCTCATCAATGCATGTTACTATTTCAACTTCTTCCCCGGAGTTGTTTGTGCTTTGTCATCTCTCTGCTGATCGTTGTGGTGCCTGCTGCCTTGGTCCGGCATGATGCTTCCTGCTGCTTCTATAACTATTAGTCATATATACTGTCACTAGTCTTATAAACTATAAAATTTCTAGCCATAAAAACACCATCAGTGGTATGTCTCGCTGTATCGCAGATGTTATTACCTCTACTCATCATTGATCATGTTTGCCACCATAATTATTATCATTTTCATATTCTATCACCGTAGCTGAGCTTGTTTCTTACTATTCTGCTGTATTAACTGCCATAACATATAAGTCATATTCACATTACTGTAGATATTATTATAGTTACTATTACTTTAGTGGTTGCTTGCATCTCTGGAAGTGTGTCTCTGTCTGTTATGATTTGCACTATAGAGAAAAAATAAGACAGCCCTTTTTCTCAATTGTCATACAACTGCACTCAATGAATAAGAATTTAATCATTCAGGACAAGGCTTTGCAAGGGTTTCTGTTGGTGGGTGTTGTAGTGTGTGTGTGTGTGTGTGTGGGGGGGGTAGTTTGCCAGGAACCCATTAAAATGGGCTCTATTGAGATTGTACAAAATGAATTGTAATTTATTGAAACGCCTCTTTTACAGGACAGCATACTGGCATTGCATGGCACACAGCACAGGCTACTATCAGGAAAATTATGTCTACAGGAAAAAGGCGACAAAATGTACTAACTCTTCGTACTTACTAATGCGAACAAAGTAATCCCCTGTATAGCCTTGCATCTATGGTGAAAATAAACACATGAAACATAGAACTGCTAAAAACACCAAAATAAATGACATAAAACTTAATTATTGACACTTCCGTCATGGGCCTACACAACGCAATTTTTTTAGGCTACATCAAACTGATCCACATATCACATATGTACAACAAATACTATAAAACATCAAAAACGCACAAAGTAGCCTTACAGTTGCAAAAATACCCAAAACATATACTTAACGAAACAAATCCATTAAAAGACCAGACAAGAGAAATAGTTATTGAGGTCATCATAAGGCATACGCTGCTCGGTGGCAGCTGATAATAAATCCATCACTTAGCATAAGACGACAATCTGGTCTTTAATGAATAACACCAAACACTGCTTGACGTTCAGGGTAGTGGAGACAAAGTCCTTCATGAGGGCTTTGATGTCTAACGCATTCAGGATGTCTGAGTGCACATTCATGAGGGACAGGTGCGTGAGTAATTTCTGTGTCATCGTGGACCTCAACCATGTTTTTAATCTTCTCAGATTTGAGAAAGATTGGAGGCCACTGAAAACAGGGACGCAAAGACACAGATGAATAAGTTTATCCACTTCGCTGAAGAGAGCTCTCGTTTGTGGATGAAGCTCACTCAATATCGATACCACACCTTTCACTGTGGTGCACAGAGACTCCCTGGTAACACTGTGCATCATTTTAAGCTGGAGAGTGAGGCAGCTCATGTCCAGCTCCTTGGGAAGCTGAAGGGTGTCCAAGTCAATCGGGAATCCACCTGCTGCCACTATGACCGACCTCTCTCGATTCGTTGCTAACGTCATGGTGTCTTGGTTAAACCATTTTTCCAATTCTGATGACACTAAATCCACAGCCTGATAGAACTCACGTCTCCAAGTCAGAATGGGAGTGCCTCTGGTTGCTCTCTCTCGCAGTGGTGTTAGGCATCCTCAGGTCATTTGTTCACGTTCACTTTTTCAAGGATCTTTTCCACATTTTCGTCACATCGAAGTGCTGCTATCCCCTGTTTGAGCACATTTGCACATTCAAGTGCACTGAATGCTGTTGCTTTGGAGCTCTTCAACCTTCTAGCCACTGACTCGCAGGGTTCAAACAGTGCTTGGCAGCTGAGCAGCCCAAACAGAGCCCTACAGTTTCTGGCCTGCTTATGTGTACAGTGCACATGCATGAACTGAGGGCACAACTCTTTCAGCCAGGCCCTGACTCCAGAGAAAAATCCTGACATGTTACTAGTGCCATCAAAACAGTATGCGACAAGGCGCTCTATTGGAATGTTTAGCCTTAAAAACACATCCACAATGCAGGAAAAAAGAGTTTGCCCGGAGGTGTCGTGCGCGCTTTAAACCCCCAAAACATACAGTGTAATTGAAGGCTATTGTCAACATACTGTAAACTGCATGAGAACTGCTCTGTTGTGTTCACATCAGTAGTGCCGTCAGCCATTAATCCAAGGTGGACTCGGATGAATGCGAGACTATGTTCCTCTGTACAGAAAACTGCTGGATGATCTCTAGTCAATTGATTTTGTATGGTGTTGGACATCCAGTTATCCCTTCCCTTTATCCATTCTTGCTCTTTCGGTTGGTCATATGTGCGTTCCAACATCATTTCATAGAGGTCCCCCTCCCTAGTAGTGTCCCCTCTGAAGGGAATCCCCTTGCTGCCCAAGAAAAAAATTGTCCTGAACAGCAGCTCAAAAAACATGTTGCTCAGTTGCCTGACGTTTGGAAATTGCATCGGACAGTAGGGCATTAATAGGCACATTCTCCAAGGCAGCGATCCTCTGAATCGAGTCGGCCTGTAGTTTAGATTTTTTTTTGTTCATTGAATTTTGATGTGGCTTTATGCCAATTTCCAAATCCGTTTGACAGGAATGGGTTGTTTAACCTGAAAGTGTCCTCGGGTATGAGTTTTTTATCTTTAGCATTCAAAGAAGCGAAACAAATAACTTGATCATCTTAGTGTCATAATGTAGCCATCTCCACTTGTTGAACCAGGCCGGCGTCAGTGATCGACAAAATCTTTCTGTCCCAAAACGGTGACCAGGGAATTTGTAGTTGACGGGCTGAAAAATTGCTGTTCCAGTGCTACGTAGCCTGTTGGCAGCAGTGATTGCCTGTGGAATTGAGGTAAGCTCTTGGGCTCTTTCACTTTCAACATCATTATTATTACCCAAATGTTTATCCAGGGTCGGACTTGAAGCAGACAGCGGAGGTGTCGTAAGTTATGTTGGGTTTTGTTTGGACCTCCTTTGGAAGATTGATTGAAAAAATCAGAAATTCTTACGCTTGGCATAAATCAGATTTATTTTGTTATAATTCTTTTTTTGGTTAGATATCCCAGGTTTAATGTAACATTATATCTAGTCAATAGTCTACAGTCATCTGGACAAGCCTGCAAGCACTGTGAAAGTCATTTTCTTTGACTTCTCCAGTGCATTCAACAACATCCATCCGGCTCTACTGGATGAAAAGATGGCTGTGATGTACGTGGAGGCCCCCATCGTTGTGGACACTGGGGCCCCACAGGGGACTGTCCTCTCTCCCTTACTCTTCACCCCAGACTTCAACTCTTGCACTGAGTCCTGCCACCTTCAGAAGTTTTCTAATGACTCAGCAATAGTTGGCTGCATTGGAAAGTGGTATAAAAGTGAATACATGACTGTTGTGGGAACCTTTGTCACATGGAGTGAGCTGAATAGTAAAGCAAAGGAGCTCGTAGTGGATCTGGGGAGGGGGAAAACACCTGTGGACATTTTGGAGGAGTATAAGTACCTGGGTGTGTATATATATATATATATATATATATATATAAATATACTGTATATATAGAATCTGTATATAGATACTGTTTTATATTTCTGTTTTTACAACTTTATATGTTATCTGTATAATATTGTTGTTAAGTATGTTGTCTGTATAGCTGGAGTTGGCAACAAAAACAATTCCCCTGTGGGATTAATAAAGTATTTCTGATTCTGATTGATTCTGATGATAATGCAAAGATATTTAACCTCCTTTATGATACAATGCCTTGAATAGACACCAGGGGGTGATCATGATTTGCCATTCATTCGCACTCACTTAGATTCAGATGGAGCCCTGAAGCCTTAGAGAAAACAGAAATAACTTTTAGAGCTTCTGGTATCTGTGTAGCATTTTTTAAAGAAGAAAGTCTTCTCGTCTGCCAGTTGGCAGCATAACATTTAAATGCTTTATATTTTCTGAATGTAAATCAAAACTGCCAAAACTGCTGCAACTAAGATAAAAAGTAAAGGTGAGGCCGGACAGCCTTGACGGATTTCCCTTTTCACTGTAAATCTGTGTTCCAGTTGGTAGTATTACAGTGCTATTTATGTCTTCAAAGAACATCTCAATAACTTCTTGGAAGCATTCACCAAAACCAAAATATTTAAATGTATCTATAATAAAGTGAATGCTTTACAGAAGTCTAAAAACAGAATTAAACTAGCGGTGGGACACGATTTAAAAAATCTATTTAATTAGAGGCTTTGTAATTAATGAATCATGATTAATCGCATTTCAATATTTGACACAAGTAGCAACATTTTTCAAGTTAACGAGGTAATATGGGGAGTGTCCTGTTGTGGCATGGGGAGTCACATTATATGCATAGACTAGCTCTGTCAGAAACTCGGGCCACCTGTGCTTCTTCTCTGGTGGCAGTGTGCGTAAGAGGTCATGTAGAGTCCTGTTAAAATGCTCGCATTGTGCGTTACCCTGAGGGTGATGGGGTGTGGTGCGGGTCTTCTTAACCCCATATCATTTACACAGTTCCTGTAAGTTTCTGCCCTGATCTGAATTTAATCTCTCCGGTACACCATATTTCATGAACCATTCTCTGACAATAACTTGAGCAGTTGTGTCAGCTTTCTGGTCACGAGTGGGGAACGCCTGTGTGAACTTGGTGAAAACATCTGTGATCATTAAGATGTTCTCGCGGCTATCAGACGCAGGCTCCAACAGAGTAAAGTCTACTGCAACTACCTCAAGGGGCCGTGTGGCTAGAAAGGGCTTCATAGGGGCATGTATCTTGGGCTGTGGCATCTTCGTTAGTACACATCTCTGACACGGTTTAATCCACTGTTTTACATCCTCATACATCCCCACCCAGGAACATCTCTGTCTCAATAGGTTTTGTGTGCGCTCAATTCCCTGATGCCCCATTTGATCATGTACACTCTCAAATACAGCCTCTTTTAAACATGCTGATAAAATGAGCTGATGCCACTCACCTGTGTGTACATCATCAATTACACGATATAGCAGTCCCTTAACCTCCCTGACTCTGGGCCACTACCTGAGTAGAGAAATAACAGGTTTGGACAAACTTTTTCTCTGCTGGAAAGTAGCCTTTCTCTTCTGATCCCAAAAGTGTCTGAAGGACTTAATTGTTAGGTCAGTGTCCTGAAACTGCTTTATCTCATCCTTAGAGTAACCTGGTAGCGTTGGTGTATTACCCTGTGAGTCAGTGACATCAGTACCCTGCTCTACCACTGTGACACGAGCCTGTCGTACCTGACAACACCTGACACCTGCACTGACCAAACATGGCTCTAAAGATGTTCCTTTCCTGACCATATTGCAGATTGATACACAACCGTCAAACTCCTCATCTCCGTTTGGTTGGGGCTCCCCTGCTAACGGCTGCCTAGAGAGGGTGTCTACTGCTGTGTTACATCGACCAGGGCAGTACTGGACTTCAAAGTCAAATGGAGCTAGCTGAGCTACCCAGCGTTGCTCAATTGCTCCCAGCCTTGCTGAGTTCAGATGACACAGAGGGTTGTTATCTGTTACCACAGTGAACTTAGATCCTAACAAGTACCCCCTAAACTTCTCAGACACCGCCCATTTTAGAGCAAGGAGCTGGTGCCCACAAACTGTTTAGCAGGTCTTTGGACCTAGCTGGGCTGTTTTATTTGCCGCATGCATTGACAAAATCATGCAGGGGACCTGCCAGCTGAGAAAACCCACATAAAAACTTCCTATAGTAGCTGCAAAATCCCAACCGCAGCTACCTTGTCTGGATCTGTGCCTATACCCTCCACTGAGATCTGGGGACTAAGGAAGCGCACACTGGACTGGAGGAAATTACATTGCCTGCATGAGCCTTTGGAAAGTTGCTGGCCCATTACAAACACCAAAAGGCAGTCTAGTGTACTCAAACAGCCCAAAGGGGGTCGTAAAGGCTGTCTTAATGTTTTTCTCATTGACTGCCACCTGGTGATAGCCGCCGGCAAGGTCAATGGTTGAGAAAAACTTTGCACCATGCAGGGCATCAAAGCATTCATCAATGCGTGGCAAAAAGGAAATGAGTCATGTCTTGTCTTGGAATTTAGTCGCCTGTAGTCTACGCAGAGTCTCAAACTGTTGTCTGCCTTTCTCACAGTACAAGTACAATGCGTGATGCGTAGGCACTGGTGCTCTCCTTAATGACACCCTTCTTAAGAAGTTGCGTTATATGGTATCTAACCTCTTTGTACTGTGTTGGAGGCACACGTCGGTAAGGCTGGGTGACTGGCCTAGCATCGACTAAATGTATCTCATGTTGGACCTTATCAGTACAACCTAGATCTTCCTCTTTAAGAGCAAACACATCTATGTACTGAGCCAGCAGTACAGCTAGCTTGGCCTGTTCATCTGATGAGCCACCAATGTATAGAATTATGAATTATGTCTGCTCAGGGTATCCCCATTGAGTCTGTGGCCACTTACAAATATCTAGGCATCACAGTGGATGATACCCTTTCTTTTAAATGTCATGTTGACCAGTTACTGAAGAAATTGAGGTTAAAGCTGGGGTTTTTCTTCAGAAATAGAGCCTGTTTCTCTTTTAAAGCCAGGAAACGTATTGTTGCGGCCACTTTCTTGCCACTCCTGGATTATGGGGATGTGGTATATTTAAATGCCTCTGCTCACTCCCTGCAACTACTGGATGCCGCATATCACGGGGCCTTGAGATTCATTACTGGCTGTAAACCCCTCACACATCACTGTACATTGTACTCTCTCACAAACTGGTCTTTACTCTCCATGCGCAGAACCACTCACTGGTATTTATTTGTCTATAAATCTATCACCGGGCTGCTCCCATCTTATTTGTCAATGTATCTGGTACGGAAACAGTCCCATCGCAGCCTCCGGTCCCTGGACTACATCTTGTTTGCCGTCCCGTCAGTCCGTACTGAGCTTGGCAAGAAGGCTTTTTCCTATGCTGCGCCTGCGACCTGGAACCAGCTCCAGCAGAGGCTGAAGCTGTCTAGCTTTATTTCTTTAGGGGACTTCAAACTGCTTGTAGGAAGGCTGTTGAGACAGTCTGTGGGGGTCTGCACTTGTACATAATTTAACTTGAACTTATCATGTTCTTTGCCCTTTGCACTGTATTATTTTACTGTTTTACTGTTTGTGTTCTGTGTTGTGTCTCCTGTGTGTTCAGTTAGTCTGTAACTCTGTGTTTTGCTGCTGCTGACCTGAACAGGTCTCTCTTGCAAATGAGACCCTGGGTCTCAATGAGATTTTACCTGTATAAATAAAGGTTAATAAAATAAAAATAGGCGCTCTAATGTGGACTGCACTGTCTCATCTGAGGTGCGAGCATCTTTCCTGTCCACTGCAATTCCTCATGGTCGGCAGAGATACGATTGAAGTGCACCTCAGCTGCCTCTTCAACGCACTCAACTGTATTAAGAACCCCAAGCCTAGTTCTAGGCACTAGCCACAGATCTTCTTGTGAAAAGTTCACTACTTACACTGGGAAAACATGCTTGTCAGACTCTACTAGAGAAGGGAGCAAAACAAGAAGAATGGGGTAAAGGTGTGTTATTAGGCTCAAGTAACATCAAAGTCTGATCTGGGTGTTTCTTGAGCCCCTTAGCATAGACTGTGGCCACCGAAGCTGCTGGCACATGAACTGTATTATTACCTGCTATCCTGGCTGCAGATGTCTTGCCTAGCATCTCACAAGTTTGCACTCTCTGAAAAACTTTTCTCCAAGCTGTGTCTCACTCTCCCCCCATGGTAGAGTCAAAACTGGCAATAGCCAACTCCCTGCATCTCTTAATCACATTCATCAATGAGCACAGGGAGATGCTCTTCAGGTCTGTGGTATTTGCCTCTGTCTTGCTGTTCTGAATGTGTCCCTTCTGTCTGAGAATAAGCTTGAACTTGCTCTCGACTTTCTGATCCAGTCTGCTCTTCCACACGATCCCTGACTACCAAAAACCCACACTCAGGTATAGTTAACCCCATAGTCTGTACATCCAGCTCAATGTAACCTATGTAAGGGATTGGCAATGAGTTAGCTGCTGTTAGCTTAAGCCATTTGGCTGTAGAGGTTATGTCCTCATCTATACCTAGTAGGTGCTGTCGGAAAATGACTCAGAGATGGTGCTAACCTGACTCCCAGTATCTAACAAGGTCTTGGTTTTAATCCCGCCAACCTCAACTTCCACCTGTGGACATACATTTACTGCTCGTTCAAAAAATCTCTCACGTGTGAGAGTATGGGAGCCTTGAGTCTCACCTCGGATTGCTTGGCTCTTAGCAACCGAGGAAGCTAGTTTCCCTGAGAAGGTGCACTACGGTAGACTGACATTCTTGTGGGGATGGTCTGCACTCTCTGGCAATGTGTCCAAATCCCTTGCACTTAAGACAGACAGGTCTTCCGTCTTCTGTGAACTGAAACTTTAGTCTTTGCTTTCCGCCTGTTTGACTTTTCTCTGAATGTGACACCTTCTCTCATAACATTTACTAATTCGCCTATAGCCTTGCCTTGCTCAGCGACTACCTTAAGGATTTCCTCTAGTGTAGCAGAAGACTTCTCTTGTTCACTTGCTGTGATTTGGTCTCTATCACAGGCTATGCTCCTGCTCTTTACAACTTTAATGCCACTAGGTCTGTCCTCTAGAGACCAAGAAATAGCATCCTGCCGCAGATCAAAAAGTGAGGATTCTGGCTTGTCCCAAACCATTTTGCAAAGCTCTCTTCTGAGGGCAGAATCTCTAACTCCCTCCACAAACTGGTCTCTAACTGCCACTTTAGTGTCAGACACTGCATCTGGCTTTTGCTTAAGGGCAGAGCAAAGGATCTGTCAGTGTGTGAGAGTACTCAAAGAAATCTTCATCTTCCAGCTGGTGACAACTATAGAAAGTCTGTAACAGTTGGGCTACACTACGGTTCTCTCTATAAGCATCTCTGAGAAATTTGAAAATTTCATCAGGTCCCTTTAATTCCCATTCTGTACATAGCCTGACCTCTTCAAGTGCTGATCCTCTGAGGAGAGAGAGAATGAAATCGACCTGGTCATCGCCACCTAGGCCCCTAACTCTTACAGCTCTCTGTACGTCATCCAGGAACTCATCCACAGAACGACCATCAGCATTAGAGTCACCACTAAAGGGTTGGATAGGGCGTTCTCTTGGCAAATACACATAGGATTTGTGAGACCCAATACCGCGAGCAGATATTTTGGCCATAGCCTCCTCATGTTTGTCACTCAGTTCAGATAATTTGGCCTGAAGTGCAGCCACCGGACTGATCTCTGTATCCTCATCTGGGCTATGTTCCGAGTCATTTTCTATCTGTGACATGTTGAAGTGTCTATGTGTTACTCAATGCAACATCAAAATATCAACTGTTTCTCCAAAACTTGGTCGTCTGGGTCGCATTGATGTCCTCACTTGTCCTGCGAAGATTCTCCACCCACGCAGCTGTTGTCTGGTCTTTAGAGGTCTGGTCACGGTTTCAGACAACACCACCAGGAAAGCCCAACCGTCTGAGATCCTCTCTGCACCAGGCGCCGTGGGTCGCTGCCACTATAGTTATTCTATGCGCTCTTACCCTCTAATCTAGCTTACTAACAAAATCTGACATAAAAAAAATTCTTGAGTCACCGAAACCGATATGGTAGGCTCATTTTAACAATGTTTTGTGCTTTTTAGATGAGATACAGCCATTGGGACGAACAATCCATGTGACAGAAGAGAAGTCACGTTCAGTCGCTGCGTTGTGGCTGCTTTGCTGCTGCTTTGCCGCTGTTCGCGGCCAGGTCACTTTTACCATGTGTGCCTTCATGGATGTGTTTAGCTTCATTTTGACCCCTTAACATGTTTTTTGTTAATTTGTTTTCTTCATCCCACCTGTCTTGACTTTGACATCCTTTTGGTTGATTTGATTTAATTAACTAGTGCAATTCCTTTGTTTAGGGCAGGTGGTGTTTAGTTTTGTTTGCATCCAATTGGTGCTATTTGCTTTCTTTTCTTGGTTTATTCCGGGCAATAGATATTTTGTTTGGTTTAATCATAATTTGCCCAGTTTCCATTTTTATACTAGTTTTTTTCCACTATGTGACTATTCTTTTGTTGTTTGTTTTCTTTGCAGAGGCCGGTGGTGGTGGTGGTGCTGGTGACCGGGGTGGTGGTGTCCCTTCCTTCCCTGTGTGCTGTGCTTCCCTCGGTTTTTTCGTTATTCACAAAGTATGCGTGAGTGTGTGATTATCACGTCCCCGGGTGATTTATGATATTTTGTTTGGACCCCTTCCCTCACTAGTTTCCCCACACCAGCGAGCCTCAGGCTGAATAGTCTCTTTTATAATTTGCGGGCGCTGCATTGTTTTAATATTTAATAATAAAGATGTATTTGATTGTGAACCACGTCTCATGCCTAATGAGTGACCTTACTTGCGTGTCCTGAGATCAATGACGGAGTTAAATCTTTGGTTGAAAGTCCCATTGTGGCGTTGTTGCAGTCCTACCCTTTCAACACAGGCCGTTTGGTGTTACTGTGTCTTGTGTCCTCCCTACGCGCGCCACAGAATGTTTTTCACAAACTATAAATTTAACTTAGAACTCCAGTTGAATGTACTTTGCAATTAATATCAGAAATTACAGTTTTCAGGCTATTCCTTGAGTGCAGAAATACCTGTGGCAAGTTCAAAAAACAGTGGCTTAGACTCGGACTTGACTCTGTACAAAACAGCCCCCGAATTCACAATCAGCAAGATACATTTTAAATTCAGGAGTGAAACAATGTAATGCTAAATTTGTGCACAACATATCCGGGAAGTACAGCGTGGTTGTTTGATACTGCATCAGTTATCAGACTCAATACTCAGAACACATTTATGTAGGTCTGCATATCTGTTGACATCCATCACAAACAAAAGTTATTTTGCATTCTGTTCACATACATCACATTAGCAAATTATACTGCATCTCTTTATAACACAATTTCCCTGCTAATGAACATTTTAGGAAGTTATTCTCCTTAAAAATCTTCCGTTAACTCCGGGGAAACACTGCATGTTCGCATCGCGGTAGAAAACAAGATGGCGCTTACCCAAAATCTGTTGCCCTCACAGGGTTACAGCGAGAGTGCCATCTAGTGGCGTTAATGAGTAAAGTAAAGTAAACCTGGTTTATGCTGTCCAATGCAACGAGGAATGCAAAGATCTTTACATTGGAGAAACAAAACAACCACTGCATAAACGCATGGCCCAACACAGGAGAGCTAACTCCTCAGGCCTGGACTCCGCTGTCCACTTACACCTTAAGGAGAAAGACCACTCCTTTGATGACAGCACTGTCCAATTCTTGGACAGAGAGGACAGATGGTTTGAAAGAGGAGTAAAAGAAGCCATCTATGTAAAAGTGGAGAAACCATCGCTAAACAGAGGAGGGGGTTTGAGACACCACTTATCTCCAATTTACAATGCCGCCCTTTCATCCCTTCCCAGGAGATTCAACAATCTAACCTCAAAGGACAACTGTTCACACATGGCCCGGGTGACCCCAACGACTGTCGTTCAGACTCAATAGAGCACTAACGAAGTCGAAACCAACTGCCCACCAACGACTGTCACTCTAACGACGGGCGTGGGCACTTGGAGCACAAAGGGTGTCAGTGACATCATCGGCCTTGTGAGAGGTTAAATACCTGGATCTCCACACCAGTTAGTTGGACCAGTCCCAGCCTGGTCAGATGCGTACATGAACTGATGAAGCCTCTTGGATGAGAGGTGAAACGTCCTCCTAGACAAACAACCAGTCCAGTTGTTTTTTGACTGAAATTGCTTTGCGGATAACGATGACCTGGACGAATGAGAACATTCACAGGCTTAATGAGTAATAAGCTTTCCTACTCGGCTACATGCACTTGACATAGAGACCTCAGAAACATATTCAGCAATATCCAGTGTAGATAACCAATTCTTGACATACAACTTCCATTGGGTTTTACCCATGAGAACTGCTTAATCACTAAATTTTTGTTTCTCCATATGTCAGTTAGAGTGTATATCGCAAAATAAAATGAATAATGTTCTAAAATGATAATCTGTAAATTTTGAGGGACATCGGTCCACACAATCATCAAGTGCAATATCGAGACCGCCTCCAGTCAAAATTAAATTTGTGTTGTAACAGTTTTTATTTTGATTAATAGCCTCAGAGAGAGTGTTATTATGGCCATAAACGTTCATTTTAATACAACAACCTTCAACATTTACAACAGCTGCCAACCAATGGCCTTTCTCATCTGCTTTGTGCATTATCACATTTCTGGGGACATTTATTAAAGCAGATAGCAACACCTCTAGATTTGTTTGATCAGTGACTAAACAGCATCTTGTCTCCCCACTGGTTCAACAATAAAGACCAGTCTGAAGCACTTGAGTGAGTTTCTTGAAGAAAAGTGCAATGTGCTTTTCGTCCTTTACAAAAGAGAAACATAGCTTTGAGGCCCCTTTTGTTCGATGAAACAAAAGATAAATGAGTGTTTAAATAGACCATCTGCTGGAAAACGTCACATCAGTGTAAACATCAATTACCAGTTTAACAAAGGTTACTTTAGTACTGTAAACTAGTAAGAGTCAATTTCAGACAATTTCCCCTGTATACCTGTTCATTGTAGGTGTGTCAGAAGTTTAGTGTTTATCTTCAGCTTGGATGAGGTGACCATTTATAAATCCAAAAGGGCCGCGGAAGTAAGCTTTTTCTCGATTCCTCCTTGTCTGGTCAATGCAGGGCCAGAGAGCCTCCCGTTCTGTCCTTCTTCGTTAAAATCCTCCATAAACCGGATCCTGCTTCAGTACAGACCCTGGATTCCTCGGTCATCTTCCAAAACGCAGCTCTGTGTTGACGTCGTGTAAACTGGATGACGATTTGTTTCAGAATGCTTCAGGATCGATTTTAAGTTTCTTTTAATATTTTTTAAATGTCTTAATGGTCTCGGGCCTTCTTATTTATCTGCAATACTTTTACCCTACCGACCCTCGCGGACCCTGAGGTCCTCCGGTGCTGGCCTTTTAACCATACCACAAGTAAGGGCGTGATCACACTGTCCTCCCGGACCACGACCCGGACTTTAGGGTACTTGTCCCCCCTCCCTCTCCCCCCCGCGCCCCAACCCCGTTTGTACTCACACTGCCTGGGCCACGGCCAATGCTTCTTGTTGTCCATACGCCATCACGCCGTAACACGTCACAGGCATTGATCGCGTGTGTGTGGCTTTGTTTACAAATCTTTCCATAGACCTCAGAGTTTTTGTGCGTCTTGTCGACTGTTTTTGAATATTTTCATCCGACCAAATCTGCAGTAAACACAACGTGAACCTTTCACCACCATTGTTGTTGTTGTTAAATATCCGCGCATGGTCCGTCCTTCTATTTACATGTCCGAACAGGCGGACATAACGCTACTGCCGTAGGGCTCGTGCTCGTGCTCGTACACGTGCGCACGCTCGTGCTCGTACATGTGCAAACGGCTCCGCTAAAGCCCACCTATTTCAAGCGGGCCGTGGAGGGCCAGCTGGCCCCAGTTGAGCGCGGAGCTGGTGCGCTCACACTACTTAAAGGTACTAGACTTTAGCTGAAAAAACGGTTTTGGCCGCGGCCAAAAGGATAGTGTGATCACGCTCTAAGAACCAAAACACACGGGTAGGCAAAATTCAGTTGTCATGGCCCCCGACTGTGGGACTGCCTGCCGGAGAACGTCGGGGCTCCAGATTATGTTTTTAAAAAGAGGCTCAAGACCCACCTTTTTAATCAGGCTTTTACCTGACTTGTTTAATTCTTTCTAATTCCTTTTATGCTTCTTATATATATATTTTTTAAATTATTTTTAGCTTCTATTCCTTTTATATTATTTTACTATTTTAACAGTTTTTGCTACCTGAATTTCTAGCCTCTATTCTTTTTATCTCATTTTACTGTTTTTATTCCCTTGATTTTTAGCGTCTATGCCTTTTATCTTATTTTACTATTTTAGCCCCTCGGTTTTCCAGTGTTTCCTCCAGGGGGCCGACCGGGAGTTGTCTTTGGTCCAACGATGAAGATGCTGTCCTGTGGACGGCCCTACCCCGGGTGGCTTGAGAGCTCTACATTGTGGCTTGGGTGGTCACTGTGTCTTAATTAGGTTTTAATTTACTTGTGGTTTATGCACCATGTTAGCACATGGTAAATAATAAAGGCATTAAAACTAAATTTTAAGGGCTTCTCAAGGTTACGTCATATTGCAGGTGTCACTGTGGCAGTAGCAGGTGGTTAATCCACCTTTTGTTCACGGTGACATCTCTTCAAACTACTTCTCCACCTTCTGCACACTTTTAACGATTATAACTCAAATCTACAGTAGTGTAGCGTTTTTCTCTTACACCCGCAAACTGTGAAACAATAACAATGTTGCCTCTCTCTGACGTCACAACCGCGCCCCGCTCTCACAATAGCACCCTTTTCTGGAGCCTATCCTCCATTTTGAGCATCAAACATGAA
Organism: Echiichthys vipera; assembly: GCF_963691815.1. Taxonomy (NCBI): domain Eukaryota; kingdom Metazoa; phylum Chordata; class Actinopteri; order Perciformes; family Trachinidae; genus Echiichthys; species Echiichthys vipera. The sequence continues at coordinate 32,879,364 of NC_139825.1, read as the reverse complement.
AAAAGCTTTCAGTCCAGGCCAGGTGGAGCAGGTAAAACTTTGTAGCAACCAGTGCCAAAGCCTACAGAGATCTGTAGGGGGCAGCATAACACCATGACTGTCTAGAGTCAAAGAGAGCAGAGGAGGTAACACCAAGACTGTCTGAAGACTACAGACAGATTCAGATACCACAAAGATACATTTTATAGATGAAATTTGCTGAGAAAATTGCAACTGGGTGAATGTGTGAAAGCTTTAGAGTTTAACATAGTTTTTATCCTTTTGTTTAATGTTTGAGATGCACTGTAGGAATATTCACATTTTCCCTCCATTGTCTGCCAGAAACATACAAGCAAACACATGTGCACAGATTAAGTTTCCTCATCAACCCAACTTCAAGAACATAGACTTGTACAGTCTATTTTCAAGAACCAGCTCAGAGTCAGTGCCTCTTTTTCAACACCAGGGGTCACATGTGCACAGAAAATCCCTCTAGTCCACCACACCAACTAATCAAGTCTAGAATTCATGTCACTTTTGTTGATTTAAAACACTACCTTAGTTAGTCATACGTCACTTGAAGAAGCAGTTTGAAATGGCATGTCCTTGTAAATTCACAGTCCTTGAAAAATATCAGTGATGCCGATAAACATATATTGATATAGTATATATGAAAAGACAAAACATATCAAGTTATTTATATATATATATAGTTATGTTTAATGATGCTGCTATAGGCCTAGTCTGCCGGGGGATAATACTGTTCCTGATACTCTGAGCTTCTATCCTCTTTGTCTGTATCATTCATGTCTCATCAATGAATGTTACTAAACATCATCAGTAATATATCTCATTGTATCACAGCTGTTAATGCCACTACTCATCATTGATCTTATTTACCGCCATAACTATTATTATTGTCATATTCGCCTGCAAACAGTAGGCAAAATGCACTGCTTGTACATCACATATAAAGATCAATGACAATGTGTGACTGTTATGGAGGGTGTACAGTTGAGTGTAGTTTAAGACCTGCAGTGTGATCATGAAGAATGTGACACACGGGTGTTTTTATAACATACTGCACAGGAGCATAAAGCTGTCATTATCAAGAGCTCTGACACTGATGTGGCAGTCATTGCTGCAAGTCTGCAGACAGATTTGCCATGCAGCTTATATGTTTTCACAGGGACTGGCAACAGGACACGTATCACTGACATTACCAAGGTGTCATCAGCTCTGGAACCAGCGTGTGTTCAGCCTTGATTAAGGTTCACACATTCTCTGGGTGTGACTCCACAAGTGCCTTTTATGGCAAAGGAAAAAGAAAGACATTTACTGTTGCATGTGAGAAAGATGAGTACCTCAAGGCTTCCAAAAGTTTAGGAACCAACTTTAACTTGGAGCAGTCAACATTTGCTCTTCTTTACTAGTATGTATGGCACCTATATGATCAGCCAGCTGCCAGAAATGTAAATGAGGCTAGGTACAAGGCTTTCTGTATGGCATCATCGGCCGTGCCAGAATTATGCATTCGCCCTACTACTGATGCCCTCCACCAGAACTGCAACAGGGCAAACTACCGGGCTGCAATAATGAGGTCATGTCTCAAAAAAATATAAGTGCTCCATCACCTGCTGGATATGGTTGGCAAATAGAGGATGGGGACATACATGTCACCTGGATGAAGAAATCCGGCCCCTGACAGTGTTTTGCATGTGATACACTGCAGCTGTAAAGAAAGTGCCTGTGAGGCAGGAAGATGTTCCTGTTTCTCTGCAGGACTGTGTTGCACAGACTAATGTCACTGTACAAATTGTGCCAATAAAAAAGAAAAAGAAGAAAGGAAGATGACAACTGTCCTGACACTGACAGTGAAGATGAGAAGTGTCCTTATTTCAACACTGACATCAAAATGATTCTGGTGTACACTGCAATCTGCGCCTAATTCACTAATTCTATTTTGTACAGTTTTTTTATTTCATATTTAGCTAGGGTGACCATTTCCATGACCACACAAAGGAGGACAGTATGAGGCATATTGAGAGGCAAGTATAATTACTACGGAGTAAAGGACTCTGTTATACTCTCATTTAATACAATTTTGCATGGTTTAGAGATGATGTTTGTGAAGCTGAATGGGAAAAAAATATTAATGAAAAGTCAAAAAGTGTTCGTTGACAAGATTTGTATTAATTCAACACATTGTGGTGTTCACAAACTGCCCACTGATACAGGCGTGGACTTAAATGTAAAATACAAATAACAGGTAACATACTTAATACATAACGTTTTATGTAAACATCAAAGGAGATTGTGAAAGAAACGAAAAACATTCACATTCAACTGCTGGGGAAATAAAGCATTTCTAGTGTGTGCAGCAGTCCACCTGTATTTAAGAAAAATCCAGCTTCACCCTCTGTAGCAGCTCAGGAGACCACAGCACCTCTGTCATCATGGCTTCAAGCCCCCACTGCCCGGACATGTTTATCTCCTGCAGGGAGTGGTACGAATAACAACATAGCAACAAAACTGTTAGCATCCTTCAAAAATCTGTATTGATTTCAACCCAATAAATAAAAAATATTTAATTAGCCCATCTGTGAAATCAAGAGCTTCCTGTAGGAAATAAGCAGCCGATGCTCAATGAAATACCCTGCAGACAAACACCATATCAAGAGGATGCCATTGACACAACATTAGCATATATTTCAGATATGTGAATAACACAGAAGACTAGTGTACTCACCAAAATAGTTGACTGTCTATCTTCAATACTTCTGTTCTTTGCTGGCTGCATCCAAGAGTTTGTTGTTTCTGATTAACTTCTTGTTAACCTGGCACAGCTCAGCAGCGGTTATTTTATTATCCAGGGGCGACGAAGCTTCACGAACAAATGTTCTCACTGAAGAGGTAGCTACCTGCAGCACGGCTGCTGCTTTAGTGCTTCTCCGTGCGTTAACATCAACATCACAACGTGCAGAAGCCATGAAAGGAGTCTCGGCTGCTTTTTGATATAAAATGCTGTTCTTTCGTCCATTCCGGATTGAATGAAGTTGGACGTTTTGGCATGATGGCATGCTAACAGCTGACTTTCTTTTCTTTTTTTCTAACAGCTGACTTTCTGTCAACAAAGCCGGCATGGATGTGACGTAGCAGCACATGGAGCCTTGTTTACGTTTTTAACCAATGATATAGCAGATATTTATCTGACGCTGCTCTTATCTGTTATATAAATATATATATTACTGTCTTTTATTGATCTAGATGACTTAGCATAAAAAGTTCACCTTATCTTATATTTGCCTTATTGTTCTTCGTGGACACGGTTTTGTATTCAGGACGGTTTAAAATCCATTTGGCCACTTAAGAGGATTTTTGGGTGTTTTCCTCTTTGTCACTAACATTGAATCTAACCACGGGAGCCGCCATCTTGCCGTTCTGTTGACAAAAAGCAGCTCTCTCATGGACGGAGAAAAAAGAACGGACAGCGGACACAAAATGGCGCCCCATTCATTCCTATGGAAAGCTGCTCAGTGGCGCAGGCTCCCCTAAGGACGGCGCCATTTTTCCTAACAGCTGACTTTTTCTAAACAAAGCCGGCATGGATGTGACGTAGCAGCACATGGAGCCTTGTTTACGTTTTTAACCAATGATATAGCAGATATCCCTAACAAAAATGAAATGAATGAATGAACAAACTAATAGGCATCTGTATAACTACAATTACTGTCTTTAATCTAGATGACATAACATAAAAAGTTCACCTTATCGTATATTACCTTATTGTTCTTCATGGACCCGGTTGTGTATTCAGCTCGGTTTAGAATCCATTTGGCCACCTTTGGGGTGTTTTTCTTTTTGCCGCTAAAGTTGAATCTAACCACGGGAGCCGCCATCTTGCCATTCTGTTGACAAAAAGCAGCTCTCTCATGGACGAAGAACAAAGAACGGGCAGCGGACACAAAATGGCGCCCCATTCATTCCTATGGAAAGCTGCTCAGTGGCGCAGGCTCCCCTAAGGACGGCGCCATTTTTGCTTCTCGTGAAGGCGGGAAGCGATATTTTCCCCATGACGGTGGGGACGGTCCCGCCTTTCTCTCCTCTGATTGGCTGGAAGGGCTCTCCTCCGATTGGTTGTTTGATTTGGCAGTGAGACGTCATCTCCCTTTCACGGTGTGCTGACAGCAGCTGGTCCGTTTGGATCATCTTTGCCGCCAACAGAGGAAAAGTAAAGTAACAAGTTTGATAAGTGCGCGCCATCAAAATGATATTCCAGGTTGTCGTACCAGAGAGCTGGTTTATGGTCTTGCAGTCTGAGCGGTAGAAAGACTGAACAACATTTACACTCATGGGCGGGGCTTTTTTTCTAACAGCTGACTTTCTGTCAACAAAGCCGGCATGGATGTGACGTAGCAGCACATGGAGCCTTGTTTACGTTTTTAACCAATGATATGGCAGATATTTATCTGACGCTGCTCTTAACTGTTATCCCTTATTAGATATATATTATGATGTACTTATTATTTTCTTTAAATTTTACATTCCGTATCATTAATAAAGATCGTTTTATGTTTGATCAGTGCTGTTTTTGTTTGTGGATAAATGAATGAACAAACTAATAGGCAGATGTATAAGTACAATTACTGTCTTTAATTGATCTAGATGACCTAACATAAAAAGTTCACCTTATTGATATTTGCCTTATTGTTCTTCTTGGACCCGGTTATGTATTCAGCATGGTTTAGAATCCATTTGGCCACTTAAGAGGATTTTCGGGTGTTTTCCTCTTTGTCACTAACGTTTAATCTAACCACGAGAGCCGCCATCTTGCCATTCTGTTGACAAAAAGCAGCTCTCTCATGGACAAAGAACAAAGAAAGGACAGCGGACACAAAATGGCGCCCCATTCATTCCTATGGAAAGCTGCTCAGTGGCGCAGGCTCCCCTAAGGACATTTTATCTTCTTGTGAACGCGGGAAGCGATATTTTCCCCATGACGGCAGGGGAAAGTCCCGCCTTTCTCTCCTCTGATTGGCTGGAAGGGCTCTCCTCCGATTGGTTGTTTGATTTGGCAGTGCAACGTCATCTCCTTTTCACGGTGTGCTGACAGCAGCTGGTCCGTTTGGATCATCTTTGCAGCCAACAGAAGAAAAGTAAAGTAACAAGTTTGATAAGTGCGTGCCATCAAAATGATATTCCAGGTTCACATTTCAATAGCCTGTTTAGATTAGTCCTAGATATTTGAGGGAGGTTTGTGATAAGAGAGAGTGAGAGAGAGATGGTAGTGTCCGTGCAGAGGTGTGTGTATGTGTGTGCGTGCGTGAGGAAAGCTTGTCGTACCAGAGAGCTGGTTTATTGTCTTGCATTTTTAGAGGGAGAAAGACTGACCAACATTTACACTCATGGGCGGGGCTTTTTTCTAACAGCTGACTTTCTGTAAACAAAGCCGGCATGGATGTGACGTAGCAGCACATGGAGCCTTGTTTACGTTTTTAACCAATGATATAGCAGATATTTATCTGACCCCGCTCTTACCTGGCTTCCTTTATTACATATTATGATACATATATATTCTCTTCTTACAATTTTAAATGTTCTATTATTAATCAAGATCGTTTTATGTTTGTTCAGTGCTGTTTTTGTTTGTGGATAAATTAATGAATGAACAAACTAATAGTCAGCTGTATGAGTAAAATTACTGTCTTTTATTGATCTAGATGACTTAACATAAAAAGTTCACCTAATTGTATATTTGCCTTGTTCTTCGTGGACCCGGTTCAGCTCGGTTTAGAATCAATTTGGCCACCTAAGAGGATTTTCGGGTGTTTTTCTCTCTGCCGCTAACGTTGAATCTAACCACGGGAGCCGCCATCTTGCCATTCTGTTGACAAAAGCAGCTCTCTCATGGACGAAGAACAAAGAACGGACAGCGGACACAAAATGGCGCCCCATTCATTCCTATGGAAAGCTGCTCAGTAGCGCAGGCTCTCTTAAGGACGGCGCCATTTTTGCTTCTCGTGAAGGCGGGAAGCGATATTTTCCCCATGACGGCAGGGGAAGGTCCCGCCTTTCTCTCCTCTGATTCGCTGGAAAGGCTCTCCTCCGATTGGTTGTTTGATTTGGCAGTGAAACGTCATCTCCCTTTCACGGTGTGCTGACAGCAGCTGGTCCGTTTGGATCATCTTTGCCGCCAACAGAGGAAAAGTAAAATAACAAGTTTGATAAGTGCGCGCCATCAAAATGATATTCCAGGTTCACATTTCCATAGCCTGTTTAGATTAGTCCTGGATATTTGATGGAGGTTTGTGATAAGAGAGAGTGAGAGAGAGAGACTGTAGTGTGTGTAAGGAAAGCTTGTCGTACCAGAGAGCTGGTTTATTCTCCTGCAGTTTGAGAGGGAGAAAGACTCACCAACATTTACACTCATGGGCGGGGCTTTTTTCTAACAGCTGACTTTTTGTCAACAAAGCCGGCATGGATGTGACGTAGCAGCACATGGAGCCTTGTTTACGTTTTTAACCAATGATATGGCAGATATTTATCTGACGCCGCTCTTAACTGTTATCCCTTATTATTGAATATCTTTTGATATATGACACTATTGTGCTGGGAACTCTTCATCCATGTGCTTATTCCGGTAAGAGAATACGAGGGACACCGTCGGAGTTTCACTTAGTTTATATAGAGCAAAAACGCTTTGCCGCTAGTAGCGTACACACATGTAGACACGCTCACTGTCAGGACCCAACCCTCACAACATAGCTGTCCCCTATACAGCCTGACCCAATAACGGGCTAACTAAAAGATGCCTGACTAAATTCACACACTTAGGTCAGATTATATTCAACAAATGAACATCTTATTAACCTGTATTTGCATACTCTTAAGGGAATTATATTCTTTTCTTACAATTTTAAATTTTAAATGTTTTAATAAAGATCGTTTTACGTTTGATCAGTGCTGTTTTTGTTCGTGGATAAATTAATGAATGAACAAACTAATAGTCCGCTGTATGAGTAAAATGACTGTCTTTTATTGATCTAGATGACTTAACATAAAAAGTTCACCTAATTGTATATTTGCCTTGTTCTTCGTGGACCCGGTTATGTATTCAGCTCGGTTTAGAATCCATTTGGCCACCTAAGAGGATTTTCGGGTGTTTTTCTCTCTGCCGCAAACGTTGAATCTAACCACGAGAGCCGCCATCTTGCCGTTCTGTTGACAAAAAGCAGCTCTCTCATGGACGAAGAACAAAGAACGGACAGCGGACACAAAATGGCGCCCCACTCATTCCTATGGAAAGCTGCTCAGTGGCGCAGGCTCCCCTAAGGACGGCGCCATTTTTTCTTCTCCTAATGGCGGGAAGCGATATTTTCCCCATGACGGCAGGGGAAGGTCCCGCCTTTCTCTCCTCTGATTGGCTGGAAGGGCTCTCCTCCAATTGGTTGTTTGATTTGGCAGTGAAACGTCATCTCCCTTTCACGGTGTGCTGACAGCAGCTGGTGCGTTTGGATCATTCACTCACACTCATGGGCCGGGGCTTTTTTTCTAACAGCTGACTTTTTGTCAACAAAGCCGGCATGGATGTGACGTAGCAGCACATGGAGCCTTGATTACGTTTTTAACCAATGATATGGCAGATATTTATCTGACGCCGCTCTTAACTGTTATCCCTTATTATTGAATATCTTTTGATATATGACACTATTATGCTGGGAACTCTTCATCCATGTGCTTATTCCGGTAAGAGAATACGAGGGACACCGTCGGAGTTTCACTTAGTTTATATAGAGCAAAAACGCTTTGCCGCTAGTAGCGTACACACATGTAGACACGCTCACTGTCAGGACCCAACCCTCACAACATAGCTGTCCCCTATACAGCCTGACCCAATAACGGGCTAACTAAAAGATGCCTGACTAAATTCACACACTTAGGTCAGATTATATTCAACAAATGAACATCTTATTAACCTGTATTTGCATACTCTTAAGGGAATTATATTCTTTTCTTACAATTTTAAATTTTAAATGTTTTAATAAAGATCGTTTTACGTTTGATCAGTGCTGTTTTTGTTCGTGGATAAATTAATGAATGAACAAACTAATAGTCCGCTGTATGAGTAAAATGACTGTCTTTTATTGATCTAGATGACTTAACATAAAAAGTTCACCTAATTGTATATTTGCCTTGTTCTTCGTGGACCCGGTTATGTATTCAGCTCGGTTTAGAATCCATTTGGCCACCTAAGAGGATTTTCGGGTGTTTTTCTCTCTGCCGCAAACGTTGAATCTAACCACGAGAGCCGCCATCTTGCCGTTCTGTTGACAAAAAGCAGCTCTCTCATGGACGAAGAACAAAGAACGGACAGCGGACACAAAATGGCGCCCCACTCATTCCTATGGAAAGCTGCTCAGTGGCGCAGGCTCCCCTAAGGACGGCGCCATTTTTTCTTCTCCTAATGGCGGGAAGCGATATTTTCCCCATGACGGCAGGGGAAGGTCCCGCCTTTCTCTCCTCTGATTGGCTGGAAGGGCTCTCCTCCAATTGGTTGTTTGATTTGGCAGTGAAACGTCATCTCCCTTTCACGGTGTGCTGACAGCAGCTGGTGCGTTTGGATCATTCACTCACACTCATGGGCCGGGGCTTTTTTTCTAACAGCTGACTTTTTGTCAACAAAGCCGGCATGGATGTGACGTAGCAGCACATGGAGCCTTGATTACGTTTTTAACCAATGATATGGCAGATATTTATCTGACGCCGCTCTTAACTGTTATCCCTTATTATTGAATATCTTTTGATATATGACACTATTATGCTGGGAACTCTTCATCCATGTGCTTATTCCGGTAAGAGAATACGAGGGACACCGTCGGAGTTTCACTTAGTTTATATAGAGCAAAAACGCTTTGCCGCTAGTAGCGTACACACATGTAGACACGCTCACTGTCAGGACCCAACCCTCACAACATAGCTGTCCCCTATACAGCCTGACCCAATAACGGGCTAACTAAAAGATGCCTGACTAAATATTCACACACTTAAGTCAGATTATATTCAACAAATGGACATCTTATTAACCTGTATTTGCATACTCTTAAGGGAATTTATAAGCTTTATATATATTTATATATTCTTTTCTTACAATTTTAAATTTAAAATGTTTTAATAAAGATCGTTTTACGTTTGATCAGTGCTGTTTTTGTTCGTGGATAAATTAATGAATGAATAAACTAATAGTCCGCTGTATGAGTACAATTACTGTCTGTTATTGATCTTGATGACTTAACATAAAAAGTTCACCTAATTGTATATTTGCCTTGTTCTTCGTGGACCCAGTTATGTATTCAGCTCGGTTGAATCTAACCACGGGAGCCGCCATCTTGCCATTCTGTTGACAAAAAGCAGCTCTCTCATGGACGGAGAAAAAAGAACGGACAGCGGACACAAAATGGCGCCCCATTCATTCCTATGGAAAGCTGCTCAGTGGCGCAGGCTCCCCTAAGGACGGCGCCATTTTTTCTTCTCGTAAACGCGGGAAGCGATATTTTCCCCAAGGAAGGTGGGGGAAGGTCCCGCCCTTCTCTCCTCTAATTGGCTGTAAAAGGCTCTCCTCCGATAGGTGTTTTTATTTGGCAGTCAAACGTCATCTGACGTTGGCTAGCCCCTTTTTAGGGGTGCTATACCACCACTAAATTGAAACTCAGCACCCCTAAAACCTGGTGTAAGACATGTTGTTATTTTAAATAATTGTATCCGTCTTTGACAGACTTAGGTAATATCCAAAACTTTATCCATAGTTTGTGGTTTAAATTTATATTTTAAGAATGAAATGAAAACACCCCGCCTAACAAATGGTATCATCCTCTAACGTTTTTTTTCAAAAACTTTATTCAGAACATTACGTAATCAACAAAAACATTACAAACTTATTCATAAGGTTCTATTGACAACACAATAAAGCACATACAAAAGGTACAAAAGAAAATAGAAATAAGATAAATTGCGCAGTGCATATATAATAAAGTAAAAATATTTAAGGCTTTCTTTTTTTCAACAAGGGGAAGAAACAGTTTAAATAGTGAACTGACGCAGTTGGGAAGTGTTTAAAGATGTTATATAATTGTTCTCCTTTAGTTCCATTCATCAAATTTAAAGATTTAACATATAGTTTAAATTCATTCAGGAAAAAAAATTCAATTGGGGGATGATTTCAGAATTCATTTTTGGGGTCTTTTAAATTTTCCTCATGAAAAATGTTGCTGAGAGCATAGTGCTCTGATAAGCCTGTCAAAGGGTGACATTGTGCATCTGGTGGGTTTTTCTTTTCTGTCAACCATGACAGAGTCACTGTCAGGCTGCCTTCGTTTGCCTTCTTCACATTCTCTGCAGTTGGTGCTGCCAATCGTTCTTCATGTGGAGTGAAGGGTATGTTTTGTTGCTCCCTCAGATTCATGTGTCTGGACAGTCCACTTGGAAAATCATATATAACTATGTTGGGCATGTGTACCCACGACAGCAAGAGGTCTGTGTAATCTCTTGGGCTTTCTGCCCTCAGAAGCACTTTTACACTGCACACAACATCACATGGACAGGAGTATTGTCTTTTTTTATTTTTTGCTGTAGCACCTTGAAAACTATGAAAAGTAAATACAGAAAGAAAATAAAGAGGTTAGATTATTCCCATGAAACATTTGATTTACAATATCCAAATCCTCAATACAATCGCCCCCATTAAATAATAGAAAATGTTTACACTCATTGTTAAAACTTGATCAACCAAAAATAAATCTAGACACCTCAAGGATAAAGTAATTGCCCAAAATTTGAGTTTCACATACCTCGTTCAGCTTCACCAAGGGAGCTAATTGTTTGTATGTTGAAGGTTCTGTTTGGAAAGCCATCTGCCTCCTAATAACAATAAACAAACTTAAGACAGACTGCAGCAACCTAATCAACATAAAGATGGTACATGATTACAATACATAGATCAAATCAAACTTACTGGGAGTGCCACAAAGAATCCAGACAAAGAAAAGGCTCGCCAGCACAGATGCAGCGCCAGCCCAGCGGAGACAAAGGAGAAGGCGATTGAGATGCGCACAGGTGAGCTTACAGGGCTCATAGTCTCCTCCCTTTTATACCTTGCTAGAACTGGCCAGTAGTTGGCAGTCCAGGGTCATTCACATGCTCAAACAGACAGAGTCTGAGATGACAGCCTAAAACAATGAATTGTTCTTTACACTCCCACCAATCATGTCATGATGAATTTATTACCACAAGAATCATACATGGTTTTGAAGTAATAAGTGACAAAATTTAAATGTTAACAGATTGGCATACTAGCAACAGTAAGTCACTCGTTCTCTAAAAGGAGCACCAGCTTCTGAATGGGTCTTTCAATAACTGAAAGTCTCCCTGATGATTTTCGATCTCCCACTTGCACTTTGACCTTTTGAACTAGGTCATCATTTCCCTGAAGGGTTCAACCACATGTCCCAACTGCCACTGGTTTCTGGGGAGAAAGTCCTCCTTGATGATGACAACATCATTAACTTTTAGGTTGCATTGAGGCACATGCCACTTCTGCCGTGTAGAAATATTCAAGAGGTATTCCTTCTTCCAGCGACTTCAAAACTGTTCGATCAAATACTGCACTCGTCGCTACTGTTTTGTCGCATACATGTCTTCCCTTACAAATTTCCGAGGGGGTGGGAGAGCAACCTTTGACTTCATCAGGATGAGATGGTTGGGCGTCAATGGCTCTAGTGATGTGGGATTATTGATTCCATCTGTATTCAGGGGGCGACTGTTAACAATGGCCATAGCTTCATAGAACAAAGTTTGAAGTGAAGCATCATCTAGTCTGCCAAGACAGAGAGAAAGAGTGGCCCTCAACACATTTCTCACGGTTTGGATTTGGCGTTCCCAAACACCACCGGCATGACTTGCTTATCAGCCATGTAAACCTTGAGTTGAGTGATGTCACACTGTTTGAGTGCTTCTCCGAGCTCATTCCTGGCTCCCATAAAATTTGTTCCATGGTCACAATGGAGTTGACGCACTGCTCCTCTGAGGCTAATGAAACACCTTAAAGCATTGATAAATTTGTCTGTTGACAGATCCTCCAACATTTCAATGTGAACAGCTCGGGAAGAGAGGCAAGTTAGGATCAATCCATACCTCTTATATTCCTTGCGTACTCTCTTGATGATGAATGGGCCAAACACATCCATACCACAGTGTGTGAATGGTGCTGATACCTCAACTCGTTCCGTCGGAAGCTCAGCCATACATTGCTCCTCTACTGGGCGTCGGAGTTTCCTACACCTCACACAGTTGTATATCAACTTGGCGACAGATTTACTCCCACCAATAAGCCAAAACCCATTGGCTCTGAGCTCCATTTGAGTTTGACTTTGACCTTGATGGCAAATTCTGTCATGATAATGGGACAGAATGAGCTTGGTAATGTGAGAGGATTTGGAAGGATGACTCGGTGTTTTAGTTCTTGACTGAGAGATGATTGCTTTAGCCTCCAACCAATTCAAAGTAAGCCCTTATCCACAATAGGATCAAGGCGGAAAAGAGGACTGGAACTAGGGAGACTACATCCTCTTTCAAGGGTTTTTATCTCTTGGGGAAATGCTTGCTGCTGAGCGAGTTTAATGACCACCTCAGCTGCTCTCTCTCATTCTTCAACAGTCGCATGATTACCTTGATGTCCTCGCTTGGATGCTAACCTAATTCTTGCAACAACCTTAAGGAGCCTTATCCAAGATGAAAATCGGCTCAAACTGCTGAGCATGTTGTTCGAGTCACTGGTGGTGGTAGTGGCTACATTCACTTGAACTGCTCTAACTTCAGGGTCACCCACCAGCAGTTCAGTAGAAAAGTTAGGTCTAGGTTTCACTTTTTGCTCCCACGGGAATTTGGGTCCTGACATCCAGCTTGTTGAGGAGATGCCAGAGACATGAAGGCCTCTAGAGGCATGGTCGGCTGGGTTTTCTAATGTATCAACATAATGACATTGACCATGATCAGTTTTTCCTTTATAATTTTAAGGCGATTTGCGACAAACATGTGAAACCTTCTTGAGTCATTATGGATGTATGCCAACACAACTTGAGAGTCCGTCCAAAAGAACTCATCATCAATTTTCATAGTTCCGTACTCTAGGTGTAACAAAACTGATGGAACATCCTTTCAATATCACATACCACAGCCACAGCTTCCTTTCGGAAAAGACAAAGGACTCCCACCAGTGAGTTAATGAGGTCCGGACCAGTCAGGAGACTGTCATTGAGGGACACTCCATGGAACTTTGCTGAACAGTCAAAAACCACCCTCACTTCCACCACTGTGGGTGGTATACAGCGTGATGAGGTATGTACCACACAATCTCTCCCTCAGCCATGGGAGGGGCTGGCTCTGCATCGCCTCTGCTGATAATTTCCTCCATAAAGGTCTTATAATGATTATAATACTCTTTCATTGATGACAAAAATACAGGTACAATATTAGAGGTAGAGAAAGAACTTTGAATGACGGCATGGGACATTACATTGTGGACTTCCTGACTTCTGCCATCTTCTGTGGAAGTAAGATTTTGCTCCAAGGCTGCCATGGATGCGTTTCCCTTCTCTTCATGCAGGCAGGTTGGATGACGCCGGCCACATGTACTGCATGTGTGTCGCCTTTTGCAGTCCTTTGTGAAATGTCCCTTCCACAGGCAGCTAAAGCAAAGTTGGTTTTCTCGAACGAATGCCCTTTTTTCTTCAATGGGTCTTTCTGCAAAGGTGGGGCACTTAGCTACGCCATGGGTTTCATCCTTGCAGACTGGGCAAGGTGGTTTTGATTTAAAATAGGCCATTCTATGCATCCAGCAGAAGAATTATTAGACATGGTGCTAGTATTCAGAGTATGTGCTCTTTTAGGTACTCTGTCATCCATGGCTTTTGAGTTCATCAGAAATGGGGAGGCGATGGGATTGCATGCTATCTGGGCTTCCTTTTGCATGAAATCTGTAAAATTTGAAAAGCTTGGATATTCACTAGATGCCTCCAACTCATCAACAACAATCCTACTCCATCGGCGCACGATCCAGTCTGGTAATTTCTTCAGTAATTTATGGTTTTCCTCACAATCATTTAAGATGGCTATCCTTTAACATGGGGCATAGCCTCAGCACAGCCTTTTAAGAAGTCTGCAAATTCTCTGAGGGCTGGAGGGTCACTTCCACTGATTTTGGGCCATTTCATAAGCTTGTCCCTAAAGGCCTTTTGAACGATGAAAGGATTTCCATATCTTTCCTGCAACAATGTCAAAGCGCTGCAATAGGCATCTTCAGAATTCCTACAAAAGAATCCCTCCACAGCCTTGCGTGCTTCTCCTGCAAGATAGTGTTTAAGATAAAGCATCTTTTCACAAACTGGGAGGGGCTTCTGATCAATAAGGGCCATAAAGGAAATCTCCCAGTCAATAAATTTTAAAGGGTCACCAGCGAATGTTATCGGCTCAGGGGGAGACAGCCTGCTTACACTTAGGGCGTACTCACACTGTCCTTCCGCACCGCGACCCGGGCTTTAGGGTACTTGTCCTCCCTCCCTCTCCCCCCGCGCCCCAGCCCCGTTTGTACTCACACTGCCAGGGCCGGCCAATGCTTCTTGCTGTCCATACGCCATCACGCCGTAACACGTCACACGCATTGATCGCGTGTGTGGCTTTTTTTACAAATCTTTCCACAGACCTCTGAGTTTTGCGATGCTTGCAATGGCTTGGGCTAGATTGGCTGTCTTGACTTGTTATTTTAGGAGGTGTCTGAGCTTGGAATGGCACAGCCCGTGGGTTTAGTGAATAGCTGGACTCCACCTTTTGGTGCAGAGAGAGGATCTCAGCAGGCTCACCCTCTTCTCCATGATTCTGCACACTGCCTTCAAGATTTTTATAGGCTCTCACCCGGCCAACTGCCACTTCCACCTCATTTTCAGCTTCTAGCTGTCTTAACCTCAACTTCTCTTCTTCTCGTTTTAAGTGCATTTCAGCCTCCTTCTGTTTTATTTCTGCCAACATTTTTACTTCACTCTGTTTCCATTCATTTTCCATTTTGCACAGCTTTGTTTGTTGAGCTTGAATCTTTTGCATTGCCTTTGCCCTTTTCAGTTTTACTGCGAGCTCTGCTTCAGCCTCGGCTCGTTTGCTAGAGACTGTGGAGAAAGCAGAATGGATTGAGGGTGTCTCGGTTTTCTGCTTTGCCTTTCCCAGTTTTAGTGAAGGCTCTGCTTTGGCCTCAGCTTGTTTGGAATGAGTAGAGGAATGGACTGAGGAAGCCTCTGAAATTACTGTCTTACTGAAGTTTTTCTCATATTGTTTAGCCTTCTCTTCCCGCAACTCTCGGCCCTTATCTGTTAAAGTTCTTTCACAGGAGCTGGACCTGGATGGTTGACCCTTGGTGTTATCCACCCCTTGTGATATAACTGACATTTCGTCCCCCATTCAATAATAAAATACGAAAGAGATACATTTATTAGAAAATGTTTACACTCATTGTTAAAACTTGATCAACCAAAAATAACTCTAGATAATTATTATGCAGTCCGTGAGATCATTAAGGTCCTCTCCATGTGAATCACAGGGGAGGAGTACAGGGGCGTTGTGGACTCCTTCATCGACTGGTGTGCAGCTAATCACCTGATTCTAAACGCCACCAAGACTAAGGAGCTAGTGGTGGATTTCCGCAGGAGTAAATCTGCCCCCACACCCATCTCCATCAACGGCGTGACTGTGGATAATGGCCAGGATTATAAATACCTTGGAGTATACCTGGATAACAAACTGGACTGGTCCAAGAACACTGAGGCTGTTTACAAGAAGGGCCAGAGTTGTCTCTGTTTCCTGAGGAGGCTCCTGTCATTCAATGTATGTAACACCATGCTGAGGATGTTCTACCAGTCGGTGGTAGCCAGTGCCATCTTCTTTGCTGTTGTGTGCTGGGGCAGCAGACCCCAAGAGGATCAGTAAGATCATCAGGAAGGCTGGCTCCGTCCTGGGGGTCAAACTGGACTCTTCGGTGGTGGTGTCTGAGAGGAGGATGCTGTCTAAACTGCACAGCATCCTAGACAACAACTCTCACCCTCTCCACCATCTGCTGACCTCCAGCAGAAGCACCTTCAGTCATAGACTCATTCTCCCCCGGTGTAATACTGAACGCTGGAGGAAGTCTTTTCTTCCGATGGCCATCAAACTTTATAATTCATCTCCCCCTGGTCAGGTAAGAAACAGTGGAGACAGTGTATCCTGAAAATGTCACTTTGTCACTTTATATCATCACTGCATCACTTTATTCGGTTGTACTGTCACTTACTTCAGTAAGAAATGCTGCTATACTACACTGTCATTTTATACCACCACTACATCACTTTATTTAGTGTTACTGTAACTTACTGCTGCTACACTTACTGTACTTTACTGTAACATAGTTCTGTAGGAAATGCTGCTACATTTCACTGTGGTTTACTGTAACGTATCTCAGTAAGAAATGCTGCTACACTGTAACTTACTGTTACTTAGTTCTGTAGGAAATGCTGCTACATTTTTAACACTGTTATCACTTACCGCTCCTTCTCACTTATTTAGTTTGTACTTATTTTATTTCAATCTGCTGCTAAACTGCACGCTGAGTATTATTTTATATTGTATATACCTACGCTTAACCACAATGTCTGTTGCACTCTGTCACGCTTAGTTAGTTAATTGTTTGATTTATTTTACGTTTGCTTTATTTTGATTTGATTTATGTTTATGCTTATTGTTACTCTGATCCTTTTCCATCTTTGTATTGAAACTGTTGCACAATAATTTCCCTCGGGATAAATAAAGCTTCTTGAATCTTGAATCTTGAAACAGAATCCCAGAAGTCCTCGATATTCACTTCCCCTTTGTAGTCATCAGGTGGTCTTCTCAAGTCACTCGCTGCAGTTAATTTCAGCAATAACACGATCACAAGTCTATAAATGAGACTGACACTTTGAAAATGTGACAATATTTATGCTTTATCTAAAATAAACCTACTTGTCAGATGGAAGACGCCTTTTTTATGAAGGTCCATTACTGCAATGTGGGGATGGCCACCACAACATACACAGCTGAAGTCATAGGTATGGCTGGACATGGCTTCATAATGAAGATACCCGTGCATCACGCTGTCAGCTGGGGGGAACTTGGTCTCTGTCAGTTGCTTAAGGGACTGTAGAGTGCTCGCAATAGCTTGGCCAGTCTTGACATTTAGAGTATAAACATTGCTAAGTATTTATTTATATCAATCACACGGAGAATTTGAATTAATTGTATCAAAAGATGCTACGCTGGAGCTGGGACCTGAAAAACAAACAGCAGTGTAGCCCAAGGAGGAGGTGATCATTAAAATTGTGAACTCCATCCATGACCTCCTGATAGTGATAAGTTATGCCGCAGTCCACACGTTTCCTGATAAATGTAGAGACATCTGGATATTTGAAACAGAGAGGACGTTGAGCATTATCACTTTAGCACATTGTTTGAACACAAATTTTACTTTCTTATACTGCACAAAAATTAAAGTAATTAAAGGACCCACCATTTATAGTCCCATCAATGGTAAGAATTTTGGCCTTTGCAGTTATAAGAGTCGGAGCACTTAAAGGAATAGACCCAGGGCAGACAGTGCAAAGAGTCTCATTCGGGATAAAGATTTGAGGGTGTGTGTTGTCTGAGGTGATATGTCAGTGTTGGTGGAAGACGCTTATGTTTCAATATATATTCAACCATTTTCTTCAGGTCTTATACTTTTGGTGGGTAGAGAGAGCCGTCATCTCACCGGATCTGACCTTTTTAAAAACAGTAGGACACTCCTGGAAAAAGGGCCACTTGGCAATGATTTTGTGTGGACATGACCGTCATGTATGACTGCAGCGGCAGTGCCAGGTGTTCAGCTTTTGGTTGTACACAACATCACACGCTGGAGTCGGCTGTAATAAGCCACAGATGGTTCATAAACAGACACACAAAGACTAGGCAACATAAGAGAGGTGGCGACAGTAAAGGAAATGTTGTTCTCCTGGGCTTAAGCTTGAGGCTTCAGACATTCCTTTTTTATCTTCACCAAACCTCCGCTTACTGACCATGTCTTCCAAAAACATGTCTCTAAGATAAGTCTCTTTTGCAGTGGAAGCAGCGGAGCAGTAATCTATGGACTTGAGGTGGACACACCTAAAATTAGATAGGTTACTTCTTCGAGCTATGTCCTGTAAGCATTTTCCTGGCGGTCTAAGGACTCCCACCTGATGTTGTGGCATTGACCCCATGTCTTTTGTTGGATGTGAAACGGGACACTATGACTGTGCATTGTTTTGGAAACTGCATACACACCATGTTGATTATCTTAACATTCACTACGTAAATGTGACTGTTTGTTAACATCAATGCAGCCTGGCTTTGTGTGTCATCTTTGGATGTGACGTTTTTATCGATATTTAGAGAACACTGCGGACAAGCCACTGAAAAAACCTTGCCCCTCCTCACTTTTGCACTGGCATCGAGATTACTTATGTTGACCTCCTGCTCCTCTCCTTTGGCCTCCTCCTGCTGCTGCTGGTGCTCCTCCTCCTCTTTGGCTTCCTACTGCTGCTGCTCCTCTTTCGCCTCCTGCTGCTGCTGGTCCCCTTTCGCCTCCTGCTGCTGCTGCTCCCCTTTGGCCTCCTGCTGATGCTGCTGCTTCTCCTCCTCCTCCTCCCCTTTGACCTCCTGCTGATGCTCCTCCTCCTCTTTGGCCTCCTGCTGATGCTGCTCCTTCTCCTCCTCCTGCTGCTGCTGCTCCTTCTCGGCCTCCTCCTCCTCTTCAACAGCTTGTTGGACACACTGTCCCGAATGGTCTAAAAAACCTGTCTCTTCTTTCAAACAACTGTTTGCAGGAGGGACAGTGGAAGTGTGCAGTCGGCTTGCCCTCCAAATTACATTTAAATATTGTGCAGTCTAAAAAAGAAATGCATTTCAAAGGTCAAACTACAAAATATTCTTTCCACATGTTGATGCAGCATTTGCAGTTAGCTACATGTATCAGCGAATACAATTACCTTTATGTTGCACTGCACGCTTTGCATGGCCTTGGAGATGTTTGTGGACCTTACTCCAAACTGTTGGTTTGAAGATCTGAGGCCCGCACAAAGGGCAGTGGACAGAACTGCAGCAACTGGGGCATCGCTCTGGTGTTGGTGTGACACCCCTAGGCTGTGTGGTGATGTTTGGGACCGACTGCAGTAGAGTCCATTCAAGTTGGGGGTGTATTGGAGGGGAAGGGAAGAGAGGTAGAATGCTGTTAAATGAGTATTGTGTATAAAACTAAATTAATATTTGCTATGTATGGTGAGGACTTAAGTTAATGATATTATCCATTAATAATATAAAATTAAAACTGCGAGCAGCGATGAAAGGGCCCTCGCACCCGGTGCGTGTCGGGGGAACCAGCCGACCCGGCGTGTGTGGCCATGCAGTCACTATTTTGTGTATTTTTTTGCGTTCAAAGAATTTCCACAAAGCATTTTTTAATAGACGGTATATGGGTTAAAGTGAAATCTGCCGAGGCAGGCTTGTCTTTTCATCATTGTGGTGCTCATGGTTTTCATTAGCACTGGCAATTTAATAAGCCTTTAGCGGCCGACAAAACAAACTCAGTGCAGGAAAAACCCCTACACATCTCACAGGCTGCAAAAAAACTTCATCAAAAATGTATTTGACACGGAGTGACCACAGTATCCTCAAAATCCCGCGTATCGAAGATGGCTAGTTAGCTCGTAGTTAGCAACATTATCAGCACAGCAAAGCTCAAGTTGTTTTTAAACGTCTCCATTATCTCCATCGTTTTCCAAGCAGTGACAGCGAGTATCCTCAAATTCCTGCGTACTTTCTGGTATTTAACGTCACTTCCGTCAAGCCCTGGGGGCTTGTGCCAAGTGAGGGGCTTGTGCTTCGGGGCTGCAGCTGGATGCTACTCAGTTATGTACGTATTAGGTTTTCCAGTACATTAATATTTGTTTGTGGAACTCTGATAATGACACAGGGAGTTTATTAACATCAAAGTCTGTAATAAGAAGGAGTTTCAGTCCTCCAATTTTATTGAATATATGATTTGGGATACAGTACCAAAAAGAGTTGCTATGTTTTATCCAAGATTTTACCCCAATTTATTTACAATGTTCCATTAATAGAATAGAATAGAATTATTTTAATGATCCCAGACTGGGAAATTATTTTGTAACAGCAGTAGTGGGTCAGCAAATAAACACTTTGTACATAACATAAATACAATCCAATATATACATAGTGTATATATACAGTGCACAGTGTGCTATAAACAATAATAATATATTCAACAACATATGCAAAATATACTATAACAATAATAATATATACAACAAAACAGTAGAGAGAGCAGAGTTCTCTGCCAGGCAGAGGTGAGAGAGTTATTATATACAGTGATGGAAAGATTTCCTGAATCTGTTGCTACGACAGCGAAGCTGAAGCAGCCTTCTGGAGAAGGTGCTCTGCTGTCTGACCAGTGTGAGTTGGAGAGGGTGGAGAGGATGATCCATGATGGATAACAGTTTGTTCAGTGTCCTCCTCTCCACCACAGCCTCCAGAGTGTCCTGTTTGCAGCCAATCACAGAGCCAGCCTTCCTGATCAGTTTGTTGAGTCTGTTGGTGTCGCTGGCTCCAATGCTGCTTCCCCAACAAACCATAGCAAAGAAAAGTACACTGGCCACCACAGACTGATAAAAGATCTCCAACATCTTGCTGCACACGTTGAAGGATCTCAGCTTCCTCAGGAAGTAAAGTCTGCTCATCCCCTTCTTGTAAACAGCTTCAGTGTTTGATCTCCAGTCCAGTCTGTGGTTGATGGTAACACCCAGGTACTTGTAATCCTCCACCGCCTCCACATCCTTTACCAGAATGCACAGATGTTGGAAAGCAGTCATCCTCTTCTTCCTGAAATCTATCACCATCTCTCTGGTCTTGCTGATGATTCTGTCCAGTCCACTTCACAAAGTTGTCTACCAGTGCCCTGTACTCCTCCTCCTGTCCCTCACTTATACACCCCACAACAGCTGAGTCGTCAGAAAAATTTTGCAGGTGACACGACTCAGTGTTGTACTGAAAGTCAGTGGTGTATAAGGGGAACAGGAAAGGAGACTACATTCTCCTGTTGAGCTCCTGTATCACTAACCACCACATCAGACAGAACACTGCCCATACGGACAAACTGTGGCCTGCCTGTCAGGTAGTCAGTAATCCAGGAGATCATTGTGTCGTCTACTCCCATCACCGCAGCTTCTCCCCCAGGAGCAGTGGCTGAATGGTGTTAAAAGCACTAGAGAAATCAAAAAATGTGATTCTCACAGTACCTACTCCACCATCCAGGTGCAAATGGGCTCGTTGCAGCAGGTAGATGACAGCGTCATCAACTCCCAAGTGGGGCTGGTAAGCAAATTGCAGAGGGTCTAGCAGGGCTCTCACCTGCGGCCTCAGGTTGACCAAAACCAGTCTCTCCAGCACCTTCATGACGTAAGATGTGAGGGCCACTGGTCGATAGTCATTGAGGTCTGATGGTGTCGACTTCTTTGGAACAGGAATTAGGCAGGAAGTCTTCCAAAGCACTGGTATTCTCTCCTGACCAAGGCTCAGGTTGTAGAGGTGTTGTAGGACAGGAGACAGCTGGCTGGCACATGTCTTCAGGATCGACAGAAGGCTGTGAGCTGAACCTATTGAAGAATCTGTTCAGCTCGTTTGCCCTGTCCAGGCTGCCTGATGACTGTCTGCCGCTCACCTTACACCCAGTGATCTGCTTCATACCAGTCCACACATCCCTCACATTGTTCTGCTGGAGTTTGGCCTCCAGCTTCGTCCTCTAGACGTCTTTACAGGTCCTCAGCATATCCCTGAGTTCATGCTGCACTCTCCTCAGTTCTTCCCTGTCTCCAGACCTGAATGCCCTCTTCTTCTTGTTAAGGAGGGCTTTCAGGTCATTGGTGATCCACGGCTTATTATTAGGGAAGCGGAGTACAGTCCGGGTTGGCATGGTGGTGTGTTCACAGAACCTGATGTATTCTGTGATGCAGTAGGTCATGCTGTCCAGATCTTCTCCATGTGGCTCAACAAGTGCATCCCAGTCTGTCGACGCAAAGCAGTCCTGTAGTGCGTCACCAGCCTCCTGAGTCCACCTCCTCATGCTCCTAGTGTGGACAGGCTGCCGCTGAACAAGGGGAATATACTTAGGGGTCAGCAGAACCAGGTTCAGGAGTTTGTAATCTGAATTTCTTAGAGTAATAGGCCTCAGTTTTCTATAACTCTGGGGTCTTTATTGGCTTTGGAGTTGAGACGATAACACCATGTCTCATTGTGGGAGGGAGTATACATGTCCTGGAAATTTCTAACAAGGCTTGATACAGTAAGTTTCTTATGTCTTCCCAGAAGTGTCTGTAAAAGTCTCCCGTGAGACCGTCTGAGCCGGGGCTTTATTGAGAAAGAGACGTCCTATTACTGCATCAAGTTCTGTGATTGTTATTTCATTTTCACGTTTTTTTTATAGTTGTAATCGATTTGGGGAATATATTCTGCTATATCCTTAAAAAATGTATGAAAATCCTCTTTAGAAAATTTGGAGCTGTAAAGCTGGCTATGAAACGTAAAGAGTTCGGAAGAGATTAACTTTTCATCTGTGATTTCTTTGTTATTAACTGTCAGGGATCTGATGTTATTATTTTTTTGTCTTCTTTTTTCCAAACCACAAAAATATGCTGTGTTTTTCTCTCCCTCTTCTGTCCATTTAGCCCTGGACCGAACAAATGCCCCTTGTGCTCTATGAGTATACATTTCATATGGTTTGGGTTGGAGGTTTAGCATTTTATGTCTATCGTCTTCAGTAGGGTTAGGTTTATTGCAGTATTCATTTAGTTGTCTGATAATATGGATTTATTTTTTTCTAAATGAAAGAGTAATTTGCCGTATTTTGTATTTTAGGAACTCCCATTTAGTGACTGCTGTTGTTAACTCTTTTGAGTTCATAATCTCTATAATTAATAATTCTATTTTTGGCAATAATCACTTTTTTGGAGGAGGCTGGAGTTAAATTTCCAAAATTTGTTTAACTTGTTATTTTTGTTTTTGGGTTTAATACAAAGATATATAATACTATGATCAGTCAGCGGAGCAGCAGAAATATCAGAGGTGATTTCATGAAATAATAAGTGGTTGGCAATCAACCAGTGGTCAATTCTAGATTTGAGTTGGTAATTTGGGCTGAACCATGATAATTTAATTATTCCGGGATTAAGGTGTCTCCATGCATCAACTAGACCTTGTTCATTGCAGAAGTTAGTAAATGTAGAATTAAGGTGACTGCCAGAGTAGTTGGGAGGATATTTATCAAGGAAATCATCCTGGACTAAATTAAAACTGATTATAATATTCTCTGTTGAATGTGATCGTTTCAGATTATCTAAATGTAAATAAATCTTCTCAAATAAGTTTGTTTTCTCTTCTATCATTGTATCCATATATGTTTTAGTTTAGTTTAGATAGTTTATTTTGAATATGTGAAAAAAACAAAATTATCATACATTAATGGGCGGTCATAAAGAAAAGGAAAAAACAAATGTACAATAAAGTATAACAAAGTAAACTGAAAAAAATATAAATTCTATTTACATATCCGAAAAGGAGTGGGAAGAAGTATAAACTTATTTAATTCCACCCCCTTTTAATAAATATTACTGAAATAACACGTACTGAAATATTTTAATAACTTCCATTTGTCATTCTTCAATTATCCTTGTTCTATATCTAACAAAGCATAATTCTATGACAAAGATATTTATCTTAATAAAATATTATATTATTCTTTATATTATTATATTATAACATACACACACATACTGAAGATGACGGTACAATATAGCTGCCTATATAAACATACATACACACGGACGTACAGTGCATCCGGACACTATTCACAGCGTTCCACTTTTTCCACATTTTATTACGTATCTAGTAATAATAACTTCCATTTGTCATTCTTCAATTGTCCTTGTTCTATGTCTAACAAAGCATAATTCTATGACAAAGATATTTATCTTAAAATATTATTCTTTATATTATAATATATAACACACTCACATACTGAAGATGACGGTACAATATAGCTGCCTATATAAACATACATACACACGGACGTACAGTGCATCCGGAAAGTATTCACAGCGTTTCACTTTTATTACGTTACAGCCTTATTCCAAATTTTATTAAATGAATCTCTGTCCTCAAAATTCTACACATAATGCCCCATTATGACCACGTGAAAAAAGTTTTCGAGAGTTTTAAAAATGTATTAAAATTAAAAAACAAAGACATCACATTTACATAAGTATTCACAGCCTTTGCTTGATACTTTGTAGAACCACCTTTGGCAGCCTCTACAGCCTCAAGTCTTTTTGAATATGATGCCACAAGCTTGGCACACCTCTCTTTAGGCAGTTTTGCCCATTCTTCTTTGCAGTACCTCTCAAGCTCTATCAGGTTGGATGGGAGACGTCTGTGCACAGCCATTTTCAGATCTCTCCAGAGATGTTCAATCGGATTCAAGTCTGGGCTCTGGCTGGGCCACTCCAGGACATTCACAGAGTGGTCCTGAAGCCACTCCTTTGAGATCTTGGCTGTGTGCTTGGGGTCGTTGTCCTGCTGAAAAATGAACCATCGCCCTAGTCTGAGGTCAAGAGCACTCTGGAGCAGGTTTTCATCCAGGATGTCTCTGTACATTGCTGCATTCATCTTTCCCTCTATCCTTACTAGTCTGCCAGTTCCTGCTGCTGAAAAACATCCCCATAGCATGATGCTGCCACCGCCATGCTTAACTGTAGGGATGGTATTGCCTCGTGATGAGCAGTGCCTGGTTTCCTCCAAACATGACGCCTGGCATTCACACCAAAGAGTTCAATCTTTGTCTCATCAGACCAGATCATTTTGTTTCTCATGGTCTGAGAGTCCTTCAGGTGCCTTTTGGAAAATTCCAGACGGGCTGCCTTGTGCCTTTTACTAAGGAGTGGCTTTCGCCTGGCCACTCTGCCATACAGGCCTGATTGGTGGATTGCTGCAGAGATGGTTGTCCTTCTGCACGGTTCTCCTCTCTCCACGGAGGAACGCTGGAGCTCTGACAGAGTGACCATCGGGTTCTTTGTCACTTCCCTGACCAACGCCCTTCTCCCCCTGATTGCTCAATTTAGATGGCCGGCCAGCTCTAGGAAGAGTCCTGGTGGTTCCAAATTTCTTCCATTTACGAATGATGGAGGCCACTGTGCTCATTGGGACATTCAAAGCAGCAGATATTTTTCTGTATCCTTCCCAAGATTTGTACCTCGAGACAATTTTGTCTCTGAGGTCTACAGACAATTCCTTTGACTTCATGCTTGGTGTTTGCGCTCTGACATGCAGTCAACTGTGGGACCTTATATAGACAGGTGTGTGCCTTTCCCAATCATGTCCAATCAACTGGATTTACCACAGGTGGACTCCATTTAAGCTGTAGAAACATCTCAAGGATGATCAGTGGAAACAGGATGCACCTGAGCTCAATTCTGATCTTCATGTTAAAGGCTGTGAATACTTACGTAAATTTGATTTCTTTGTTTTTTAATTTTAATACATTTTCAAAACTCTCAAGAAAACTTTTTTCACGTGGTCATAATGGGGCATTATGTGTAGAATTTTGAGGACAGAGATTAATTTAATACAATTTGGAATAAGGCTGTAACGTAATAAAATGTGGAAAAAGTGAAAGGCTATGAATACTTTCCGGATGCACTGCACACACACATATATAAACATACACACACACGTACGTACACACACACACACACACACATATATATATACACACATATACATACATACACACACACACACACACACACACACATACTGAAGATAACACATAGAAACATAAATGACAAAGTAAATAAACAATATACACACAGTAATAATCACACACCCTCCTCATTTTTGTACCTTGTAAAAATCATCTCCCTATATATTTTTTTAAACTGGTTTATGTTTGGACGTTCTCTAAGCGTCCCCTCCAGACTGTTCCATAATTTAACCCCACATATTGAAATACAAAAAGTTTTTCTTGTGCGTGCCTTCAGTGTTTTGAATTTAAAATCCCCCCCTTAGATTATAACCCCCTTCCCTTCCAGTGAATAGTGTCTGAATGTTTTCTGGAAGTAGATTTTTTTTTGCTTTAAATGGTATTTGTGCTGTATAAAAATCCACCATATCTTTGAATTTTATTAGTTTTGAATGTAAGAATAGTGAGTTTGTGTGATCCTTGTATCCAACCCCATGAATGATTCGTATTGCTTTCTTTTGTAAAATTAAAAGTGGATGTATTGGAGTCATATTGTTGTTGCCCCAAACTTCTACACAGTAAATAAGGTATGGCAGAACTAACGTACAATATAGAATACATAGTGATTTATGGTCTAGTGCATGTTTTGTTTTATTTAATACTGCGATGCATCTTGACATTTTGGTTTCTACATGTTTAATTTGTGATTTCCAACTAATCTTCTCATCTATGATTACCCCTAAAATTTTTATTTCACTCACTCTTTCAATACTAACCCCATCTAATAGTATCTCTGGTTGTACATTAGTTCTGTGATTTTCCAAAAAGTCATCAGTCATTTTATGTTTATTTGGATAAAGGAGATCAATATTGAAGTCTCCACAGATAGCAATTGCTTTATGACTCTTATTTGTGAACATTTCCTCCATCCATTCCTTGAACAGTTCAATATTTGAGCCCGGTGTTCTATATATACAACTAATGATTACTGGTCTATATTTGTCTTTGCACAGTTCAATTGATATGCATTCAAGCATGTTGTCCAAAACCATTGACATATTTTCCAACACCTTAAAGTTAATGTTTCTGTCCACATATATAGCGACTCCACCTCCACCTTTATTTTCCAATTCAAAGTCCACCTTTTTTCCTGTGTTAATCCATGTTTCAGATATTGCAATGATGTTCAATTATTGTTTAAACTGATTCACGTAGCTTCTTTGTAGCTGGTAGCTAGACAGCTCACAGTAGCTGTGTGACAGGTGTGTGACAGGACGTCAGGTGACCATGTGACAGGTGACAGGTCAATCTATGCTGAGTGCAATGTTAATCAAAATGAATGTCAAACCATCAAGGGTTATGATCAGAATCAGCCAATGGCCTTGTTCATCTGCAGTGTGTGTTACGATCTGGCCTTGGAAGTTTTTCAGAAGGATGGCGACCCCTGCTGATCTTGAAGTGCCATGACTGAAGTAAGAATCATCTCCCCATTGTTTGGACCAAAACACAGTGTCCTCAACCTGGGAGTGAGTTTCTTATAGAAAAATAATTTTACCATTCTTCCCTTTACAGAACAAAAGTAAGCTTTTCCTTTTGTTTATGTCCCTTATACCCCTTGCATTAATGGAGATAAGAGGGATGTAATTTCTCAAGTAAATCATAAAACACAGAACACAAAAAGAACAATACAATTAATAGAACATTTTGTCCATGTCTCAAAGGGCACTAATCGCAGCTAGAATTGCATCGTTGGAGGTTTCTCCGGCACAGCTTCCTCCAAAAGGGACCTCCTCTTGTTTTGAATTTTCTGAGGTACTGGTGGCTTGGAAGGAGAATGTCAGTTTTTTGTTCATTTTGCGCTTGTCTCCATGCCCTCATTTCCGCAGTAGTCATGTATTATGAGAGCCTTAGCTCTAGCGTTAGCACTAGCTTTAGCCATGTTAAGGTTTAGAGTGCAGCTTTTAGAGAGTGATTTAACTGAAGTCATCGATTGATCCTCAGCGCTTCTGGACAATTTAAAACTTACCAAAATAAGTTCTTGTGAGTTGTTCAGATCATTTCAATTTCAAGGTCCCTTTACCCTGAGCTGTTTACGGCACATCTGCTCTCTCCGCCATCTTGCCACATCATCCTCTAACATTACTTCTCCTTTTTTTTTATTCAAGGTACCAATCAGCTTGATAGATATGGTAGGAGAACGAGATGTGCAGTCTACTAAAGCTTATATCACTGCCCCCACAAAAATGAACATGCTAAACTAACAGAAGATGAAAGACAAACAGAGGTTGAAGAATGCAACGTTGCTTTATTGTCTAAAGACACATTGTCTGACACAAAGATTTTCATGGTGGAGTATCTTGGATCTGCTGTGATTGATACAGCCTGCACCAGAATAGTGTGTGGCGAAAAATGGCTTGATCATTATGTCGGTCAACTAACACAGGATGAGTGTCCGAAAAGGAAGGACATGAAAAGTGCAAGACCCTTCAAGTTTGGTGATGTGAGAATTGTCCATTCCACAAAGAAAGGGAAAATCCCAGCTGTGATAGCACAAAATGTCAAATTGAGACAGAAGTTGTTCGAGCCGACATCCCTTTGCTTCTAAGCAAAACTTCACTGAAAAGAGCAGGTGCTGTTTTGGACATTGAGAATGACAAAGCCATAATGTTAAAGCAACATGTGAAACTTGAACTTACATCATCAGGGCATTATTGTGTGAACTTGAGGGATAAGAATACCTCAGATGGAAGTGACATCCAAAATGAAAACGACATCCTCATTGTGACGGAAAACATGACATGACAAGAAAGACAAAAAGTGATACTGAAACTGAACAAACGGTTCGGATATGCCTCAGTCGACATATTGCAAAAACTACTGACCTGCTCAGGTAATTCTGATGAGGAGTGGATCATAATCCTGCAGGATATTGTAAAGAACTGTAAAACATGCATCAGATACAGTAAACCAAAGTAGAAGCCAGCAATAGGTTTACCCATGGCCTCATCCTACCATTAAACTGTAGTTATGGACTTACATGAGCTAGAGCCAGGGGTGCGGTATCCGCATGCCATTGACCACGTCACAAGATTCAGTGCAGGGAGCATTATTACCAACAAAGAAACCCAAAGAAATAGTGAAGCACTTTATTCACTGCTGGATAAGTGTTCATGGTCCTCCGCACAGACTGTTCACTGACAATCGGGGGGAATTTAATCACAAAGAAATGAGGGACATGGCTGAAAACTTTAACATTGAAGTGAAAATGACTGTAACTTATAGTCCATGGAGCAATTGTCTTTTGGAAAGGCACAATCAAACTCTCACTGAAATCCTTTTGAAAGTAAAGAGGGACAACGGATGTGATTGGAATACAGCCCTAGACTGGGCCCTGATGGCAAAAAACACTATGCACAATGTGCATGGCTACAGTCCCTACCAGCTAGTGTTCGAGCAGAACCCAAATCTACCGTCAGTTCTCACCGATAAGCCGCCAGCTCTAGAAGGGACTAGCGTGTCTACTTGGATGGCCCAGCACATTTCAGCATTACATGCCACAAGGAGAGCATTCACTAAAGCAGAATGCTCTGAGCTGATCCGAAGAGCCCTTCGTAAACAACTGCGACCCACTGATGACCAATATGAAACGGGGGATAAGGTTTACTACAAACGGGTGGATTCTACAGAGTGGAAAGGTCCAGGTGTGGTCATCGGCCAAGATGGTGTGGTGATTTGTTCGCCCCGGGGCACTTATGTTTGTGTACATCAATCCAGACTGCAAAAGGTTGATGGCTCTGTGTTGAGAGAAAGAGATAATCAGCTAATGAGAACTGAAAATGCCACATTACCAGACACAGGACTCTATGAAAATGACATTGTAAATGAAAGTGAGGAAGAGTCAAGTCAAGAGATCTTTATTGTCCCCGGAGGGCAATTTGCAGTACAGTCAGCAGCAAAAACAACAGTAAAATGCAAAATAAAGACACACACAATGACAAAGAGCTATTAATTAAATTAGATGGAATACACAACAACATGAGTGACATGGGACAACAATTAACAATCATCAATCAACAAAGTGCAACAGTGCCACACTGGATGAAAACACAGAGTTAAAGTGACCCCAGTGCTATCAATTGTTAAGAAGGCCAACAGCCACTGGAACCCAGGATTTTCTAAATCTGTCAGTCCTGCATCTGGGCACATTAAATTTGCATCTTAAATTCAGGTGCTAAGGGATGGCTCGGGTCAGACAGGACAAGTCTCGCTTTGCTCAGGGCCCTGGTTTTCTTCAAGATGGTAATGTCCGTGAGTGGAATACTGATAATTTTATTGCACACTCTAACAATGCCCTGAAGTCTGTTGCGGTTCTTAAGGTTAATTGACCCAAACCAGCAGATAAAAGCAAATGTCAGGACAGATTCAATAAAACAAGAATAAAACATTTTCATGAACTTGGAGTCAATGTTTATGTTCCTGAGCTTCCGAAGAAAGTAAATGTGCTGATTGGCTTTTTTTGCACACTGCATCGACCTGATGCTCAAAGGACAGCCTGTCATCAATTATTGTCCCCAGATATTTATACTAATGGACACACTCTAAAGCTTGGTCATTGATGGACAGGGGAACGGTGGCTGGGCGGGTCTTCCTGAAATCAAAAGTTATTTCCTTAGTCTTTGAGACATTGATGTCAAGGAAGGACGACTTACACCACTGGGTAAAATCCTCTACTACGGGACCAGGCACCGGGTCATCATGGCTGAGGAGGGACACGATCACTGAATCATCAGCGAACTTTACAATGTGGCGTTTCTCGTGTAACCTCCGGCATGCATTGGTAAATAAAACAAATAAAAGAGGCGAGAGAACGCATCACTGAGGAGAGCCGGTGGAGGAGAAGAGAACATCTGACAGGACGCTATTGGCTCTGACCCGCTGTGATCTGACAGTTAAAAAGTCCAATAGCCAGTAAATCAGACCCCTGTCGATATTATAATTTGAGAGACGCTCGGCTAAAATATGGGGCTGGATGCAGTTAAAAGCAGATGTAAAATCAATAAAAAACAGACAAACAAAACTTTGGTCCCTTCTAAGTGCGACACAATCATATAAAGAAGAGTGATTATTGCATCATCAAACCCCCTCCCCGCTTGATATGCAAACTGGAGAGGGTCCAAGTTTGCCTGGACATTGTTCATGAGCTCGTCTTTCACGATCCTCTCAAAAGACTTCATTACCAGGGAGGTAAGAGCCACTTAAGTCATTTAGGGTCTTTGTGCATTTATTTTTAGGCACAGGGACAATAATTGAGTCCTTCCACAGGCAGGGGACACTGTGAGCCCGGAGTGACCAGGAGAAGATATAGCTGAAGATGTCTGCCAGCTGTTTTGCGCAGTTCCTCAAGACCCGATCTCCAATCCCATCAGGCCCCGGGCTTTTCCTCTACTTTACCCTCTGGAACACTCTCTGGACCCTCTCCTTTGCCGCCACTGTGCTGTTCGGCTCTAACATGGTGCTCTTAAACACAGACAGTTCATGGCTAAAATCATGGTAATTAAAACGGTTTGAATAAATATTTAGTTCATTTGCCAGTTCATAATCAGACTTCATATCTAAGGAGATATTATTCTTATGGGGCTGCGTCCCCAGCAAAGATTTCACCCGCTCCCATGCAGGGCGTGCGCTGCCAGTGCTGAACAGGTTCTCCACCCTGTCCTTATATTGCTGCTTGGCAAGTTTTATTGATTTCCTGACCTGCTTCTGTAGCTCCTTATATGTATCCATATCACCTGTATTAAAACTGATGTTTCTTTTATTAATAGCGTTTTTGACTGATTTCGAGACCCATGGCTTATTGTTAGGGAAAATGGAGATTGTATTTTTTATGGATACAGAGTTCCTCACAAAATTTCACATTGCCAGAGACCGTCTCTGTAATTTCATCCACAGTCTCGCCTGACTTTTTAAACAAGTCCCAGTCCGTGCAATCGTAATAATCCTGGAGACGTCCGATAGACTCCTCCATCCAGACCGGAACTAATCTTCGTTCCCGTTTGTGTCTCTTCAGGACTGGTTTGTAGGACGGGACCAAATAAACAGTGTTATGGTCTGACGCACCCAGTGAAGCTCTCGGAAGGACTTATAAGCTTTTATGGAACCATAACACAGATCCAGGCACTTAGTAAGTCTAGTCGCACATGTCACATACTGGTAAAAGTTCCCCAGGTGTTTCCCTGGTTTACAGTTATTAAAATCTCCCATAATAAAGCTAGTAGCGTCTGGCGATATAGCTTGTAGCTGTAGAACTTTGCGAGTGATAGCCCGAACAGCATTATCCATATTAGCTTTGGGGTGAATATATACCAGTGTGACAAATAACTGAGTGAATTCCCTTGGTAAAAAAAGGGCCTAAGCGAAACTGAGAGAAGTTCAATGTCCGGGGCACAAAGAATCTCCCTGACCATCACGTTTTTACAGCAGTTCTGATTGACATAGAGAGCCAGGCCACCCCCAAGTCACTTGCCCATCACTGTGGGGTCTCTATCCAGGCGAAAGGGCTCTCCAAAGCCGTCAATCCTCAAGTCGGACTGTGAATCATAATCCTTGAGCCAGGTTTCTGTAATCGAGAGGAGGCAAGCACTTCTATACTTCTCCAGAAATTTGACATTAGCTTGGAGCTCATCCACCTTATAGCGGAGGGATTGGACATTGGCAAGCATAATGGTTGGCAGGGGAATACGGCGGTATCCTAGTCTTTTGAGACGCTGGCGAATACCCCTGCATCTGCCCCGTTTCCTCGCACCTGTCGACTTGGATGGCCACCTCTTGCCCCTGTCCGATCCTGCCAGATGAGCTCCGCAGGGAGGATAGCAGAGGAGTCCACAGCACCTACTCCGGAGCTGCGAAAGCTTAGGAGAAACTCCCGGCACATGTTAAGCTGAGGCACCCTCAAATGAGGAAGATTCTGAGGATAACAATGAGCCCCCTCGTACATCAGCACACTCAAATGCTACTTGTGAAGGACTTAAGCTGAAAACTGGACAAGACAGTGGAAGTGGCCAAGCACACACTGGAAAAATCCTCAGCCGGACCCAGATCTGTTTCACAATCTCCGTGAATAAGTGATCAAATGTGGCAATACGCGTCTTTCAGATTGACAGAAGTGAACCAATCGTTCTGTTGCACCAGGCGCAGCAGGGATGCGTGTGTAAGCATCCTGAACTTGTATTTCCTGAGATATTTGTTCAGAGCACGTAGATCCAGGATAGGGCGAATACCACTCCCCCCCGTTTGGGAACCAGAAAATACTTGGAGTAAAAACCGCTCTGACACTCCCAAATAAACTCCCATGCCACTGGGTAAGCCGTGAGCAGCGAGAGGACGTTGAGCGCTCTGGCCGAGAGCGCTGCTGCTTTGTACCCCTTCTCAGTCAGGGCTGACTGAAAACGGTCGGACTTGGACAGCAGGCTGGGGCTCTGGGAGGACACTGCTGACAGCTGGGGGTGAAGGTGCGCTGCAACGAGTTGCTCCATCGGAGGCATATGGAGCAGACCCAGGCTCTCCATCGCCTCACAATCGAGGGGCGAGGCCCCGGGAATCGGGCTCCGGCTGCTGTAGGGATGGTCTCTCAATGAGCTCGCCACCTCCTCCAGCAGCTCCCGGAAGACGGGGAGAAGTTGCTTCGGACCTGCGGCTAGCTCCAGCTGGGAGCTCCAGCTCCGGTGCCGCCATAGGGGTTATGTCCAGACAGGCTAGCCTGGCTGGCTAGTCGTCTGTGGAGACTCTTCTTGGTGAACATGAGCCGGGGACACCCATAGCCGCCCGGGCGTGTGCCAGTCTCAGAAAGCTCGTGCATACCTGGTGTGGATCCATGCTTGATATCTTATTCCCGCAGCGACAGAGTCTAGCTCCGGAGTCTCCGTGCCCTCTGGTAAGAGAGTGTTCAGCCTCCATTCCATGCAAGCTGGTTTGCAGGCAGGGAGTCGAGGCAGTTAGTAGCTAATGATCGGCGCTCGAACAACCGTGGTGAGACGTCGATAGCAGTGCTGACCAAGCCTTGGAGGAGCAGGAAAGCACCGACTTCGATCTTGTGTGACAGACGAAGCAGAAACATATCCAAAGCTAGCAGCGCCCAGTGACAGAAGCAAAATAAGATCTGTCTGTGGACAGTTAAGCTAGCTAGCCCTGGACGCGAGATATGCTCCGAGTGAGAAGAGGTGTTTGAATGAGGTGGTACCTTTCACCAGCCAATCAGGATTTGTGTAATGAGATAAATGCTTCTGAGGGCTGCAGCGAGGCGTGCATCCCATAGTGAGACATCGAACGAAATATTATGAAAAACAACAGCAAGTTCCACTATCTCTTTTAAATACAAAATTATCTCCCACATTGGTTCATCATCAGGTATAACATCTCCAATCATGAAAGGCAGCAATCTTATGAGGGTCCAGTTTTCAGCTGCATTGCCACCCATTGTCTTTTAGCTTAAAAGTTTTTGTGGCAGAACAGTGGGGCGGTTTGTTTTATTTTCTCCTTTGTAGGGGAAATTGAGAATGACCTTATTTAAAGTGTCCAACGAGAGGTTTTGTTTGGATATCAACACACCCAGGCACTGTTCAAGTTCCACTAGAACAATACCCTCCAACAGATCGGGGAGTACATCAGTTGTTACATCAACATGAGAAAGATTTTCTGTCAGCACACATGGCCTTTTCAGACCAACACAAGGCTTTCCACTTTCCACTGCATGTTTGAAATGTTTTTTGTGTTCGTCTTTGGATCTAAGACTAGACTCACCCGACAGAACCTGCTTGGTCTGAAAATCACTGGAATGCCCTGTGCAAAATCGACAAACATACTCTGCTGAAAAACTTTCCACAAAGCCCACAATCCCATTGGCACCCAGATTGTCTCCAGCAGCACATTGTACTGTGCCTTGAATATTTTTTTCCAATCTGTAGGACAAAGACGCCATGCTCTTCCAAGACAACCATATCACGCAAAAGAGGTTCAAGCACTTTCCCATATCCGTATTCCTTGATGTAGTTACTTTTACACAGTACTGCCAAGTAGATGGATGACAAAGAAGAGTGCTAGTCTGGGGGCAAGTTGTTTAAAATCCAGTACATAGCGCAAAGTTTATGCTTCTTTCTGGAAGTGCCCAGAGGGTTGCACACTTCAAACTCATCAATATACAGGGTCACACTTATTCTCAATCCCCCCGAAGATAGGTACTAATTTTGCTTGAAAAACTCTCCATCCTGAAATGACTTGTATTCTTGTTGTGCAGTTTCATTTTGGTAAGCACTGCAGTTTTCTACTACATCATCAATTATACGATCTCTTCTAAGTAGCTGCTGCAATGACTGCAATAATGGTACATATTGGTAGGTATGGTTGCGCACCTTATCCAAAACATATTCAACTGGTTCAACTACTTGGAACTTGTCTTTGAAGTACTGTTTACGCTTAAAAGCTGTGCCAAGTGGGCCCTGATCTTCAATTGCTTTGGTCAAGGGATTAGCAAGATAGAAGGCAGAGGACAATTCCTCAGTTTCTTTTGCATCAACAGCAAGATTATGCTTAGTTCAAAAATCTGACACAATGGTATTGAATGTAGTCTGGGATGCAGAACTTATTAGGAAGTGCAAGTCCTGTAAAAGTCCATCGACTGCATTACTGGGAACATGGAGTATGTTTTCCAGCTTAAGCAACACTGCTGCAAGTTTCTCTTCTATCATCTTCTCAAGATTTTCTGAGCAGTCTCTCTGAAAACTAGACTGCACTTCAAGCTGGGCTGCTTCTGATTCTTCAATGTTCACCTGAAACACTTGAGCTTTCAAAACTGTCTCTTTCTGCAACTATGCCAGGTTTAAAGTCACTGTAAAAATATCCAAGGTGCTTTCTATTTTTATGTGATTTAAATTACCCATAAATATTTGTCCTCAATTTACAGCACTTGAACATGCAGGGGACTGTTTTATTGGCTTTGAGATGCAAATTTATATGAGTGAAATACTCATTTTCAGACATGGCAGCTGAATGTCGCCGATGTCAATGTTCGCTGTGATGTTTCTCTAGTGTGGACTCTACACAAATGCGAAATGAGCGCATTCCATGACTGAGATGTACATGGACAACTACTATATGGGCAAGGATATGGGTGCCTGTGCACATAATGTGGATGTTTTAATCTGTAATGTTTAAGCAACTGTCCCTGCGATAGACTGGCGTCCTGTCTAGGGTGTACCCCGCCTCACGCCCGATGTCAGCTGGGATCGGCTCCAGCCACCCTGCGACCCCGATAGGGACAAGCGGTTGAAGATGGATGGATGGATGTTTAAGCAACTGGCCTCTAGTTGAGGTTCCTTGAACTGCAACCCTTACACTGCCACATTTAAATCTGGGAGGGGAGGGGGGCAAAAAACAAACACAAAGGATATATTGGTAAAGGAAACTCAATTTGTAAAACAGTTTTAAGAAAGAAAAGTCTGACTGCTGACATACTCATGTTAATCCATAAACCCACCCATTTATGTGGATCCATACATTAATGTAGTTCATTACTTGTTTTAAAGAGAACTAGAAATCTAAAAAATAAAAACACATTCAGAACGAGAGCAAGAGAATTAATCTGTCACCTGATAAATATTTCTTAAAATAAAAATACTGGCAACTTAAGTCACAGTAATTAAAGTCACTAGTTGTGATCACACCTGTTATGAGTACAGTGCTATGGGCAGACAGGAGGAAGGAGGAAGCATGAATCAGGACTCACTCTCCAATCAGGACCTGAAATATTGAAACATGATTATTACAAAAAGAGAGAAAGAAAAAAATTATAAAGAGGTTAATTATTGGTGTGATTTGTACAAGGTCCTACAATAGATACACTTCCTTTAAACCTACTTTCATGTCAGTCCTCACCATGACTTAAATGCACTCAATCTAAGTAAAAAAACATAACAAAAAAAACAAAACCCTAACTGACTGGGCCAGGGGGGACCCCAAAAGACTCCATTGTGTACATAAATATGCAACGTAAACTTTCAAATCCATCACAAAGTGGATCAGTCCTGACGTACTGCTTTGAAACGGATCAGTGCCATGCACTGTCACAGCTTACCATACCTTAGGTCCACAAATTGGTAACTTTCCCATGTGTTTTTTTCTGTATTAAATGCAGCTAGTGGGCTTCAATTTGTTTATCATTCTTTGAAAGAATATGAACAAACCTTTTTTGACAAAAGATATACTGACTTTATCTGTACAAAGTATAGTAAAACATCAGACAACGTGTGCTACTATATCATAGCTGAGCCCTAAATCATAAATTCACAGCAAATGCAACTCACTGATGTGGGAAACTTCACTTACTGAGTAAAAAACAGTAGAGGTACATTGTTTGTTGTGTTCATTTGAGCTGATTTCTGCAGCTGTAACTCAAAACTAAATTCACACCAATGGTGAACTGTGGTAATAGGTACTTCTACTCTTCAATGACAGCTCAACATTTCAGGACCACAATAGCTCCTCCTTCGGACTGTCTGTGTCACACTGAGAATAAGCCTGAAGATCCTTAGCAAAGCATTGTAAATTTTAAAAAAAGAAAAGTAAAAAACAAAAACAACACTGTTAGTTAACAGTTAAGGTTAACACAACTAACATTAAATTTAAAAAGGCAGAGCCTGGAGGGTTTTTGTCCAAAAATAAATGCTAGACTCGCAGAAAGGAATGAGGGCTTCTAGCCCCAGTAAGTTAGTTGTCCTGGATGTTTACACACTCTCTCTCTCTCTCTCTCTCTCTCGCTGGTACCAATTATGTGGGCCGTTGTGCTGAGCTAGCTCGATTCTCATGATCAGCTTTTTGCGCTGGGCACACCGCGAGGTTGGGCGCAGAGACCCGGTAAACGGCTAAATCAACGTTGGTATTAAAACAACCATTAGCTGCTAACTGCCTTTTCACAAACCTGGTGTGACTGCTTATAAACCTCCAAGCATTACGTTTTCATCCGAGATCGTGAAACGACTTTAATGGACCGTTAAATAGTCCGGAAAACTCCAATAACTTCTTCCTCCATCTTTCTAACCGGCTTCACCTGATTCGAACTTTGAGCGCAGCGGCAGAGAGGCAAATCTGAGCAGTGCACGAAGAAAAAGCAGGAAACGAAGAAAAATCGTGATCGTTGGCAAATTCACCGCCAAAAACAAGGAAGTTGTTTTTTAGAGTTTGCGCATATGTAGTGTGAAGCACTTGAATCTTCTTCTTACTGCCTCCTTCCGGGTGTAGTAAGTATTTACATCATAATTCACTTAAATTAAATGGTTTGTGATTAACCAAAACAAAATTATTTTGTACACTGATCCAAAGACACAAGTACATGGACTTAATTAGAAAAAAATATATATAATATACAGT
Source organism: Echiichthys vipera (assembly GCF_963691815.1). NCBI lineage: Eukaryota > Metazoa > Chordata > Actinopteri > Perciformes > Trachinidae > Echiichthys > Echiichthys vipera. The sequence continues at coordinate 32,841,038 of NC_139825.1, read as the reverse complement.
GCACAACACACCTCATTCACTTTTTTTGAGTATACATATGGATATATAACTGTAAATATACATATGCAGCCCATATTTCTACACAAAACGATCTTTTGTTTGTTTGTTTTAAAGCTCTTCCTCATCCCAATACCTTCTGAAAATCATTCCTCTGTACCTTTTTTTAAAACTGGTCCATGTTTGGACGTTGTTTTAGCTCCGTGCTCATTCCATTCCACAGTTTCACACCAGCCACTGAAATGCACTGACTTTTTTAAATTTGTGCGAACTGCTGGCTTCTTAAAATTAAACTTTTCCCTCAAATTATAACCCCCCCTCTCCGTCAAAAAAGTGTTGAATATTAGTGAATATTATCTGGTAACAGTTTGTTTCTTGTTTTAAACATAATTTGGGCCGTTTGATAGTTAACCAGGTCACTGAACTTTAAAGTACGGGAATGTAAAAACAGGAGGTTGGTGTAATAACCAGCTTTATTGATTGTTCTTATTGCTCATTTTTGAAGTGTGACTAGTGGTAGCAGTGAGCTTTTGTAAGTGGTCCCCCAGACCACCACACAGTAATTTAAATGCTACGTGACAGTTTAGATTTAACGTGTTTTATGTGAGGTTTCCAGCAGAGTTTGTGGTCTATTGTCACACCTAGGAATTTATTTACATACACTCTTTCAATATTAACACCGTCTATCTTGACATTTACGTCATTATTTAAACAGCATGATTTTGTTTTGCTTAAATTCAAGGGTAAATTATTATTGTCAAACCACCTTTTTAATTTACTTATTTTCAGGTGAAATTAAATCCAGAAGCTGCTTCTAATCCTCTCCCGTACAAAAAATATTTGTGTCATCTGCAAATAACACAAATTGTAGAAATGGCCCCAACACTGACCCCTGGGGGACACCACAAGCAATGTCCAAACAAGATGACATGTGTTCACCCATCTGCACAAACTGTTGCCTGTTTTGTAGACAATTTGAATATTTGTCTTATTTCTAGTCAAATTGTGTCTATGAACTTAATTTCATACAATATCACTCATAACCAAAGTTACACAAAGATGGAAGGCCTTGTTTCAAGACGGTGCATCTTGAATATCTTGTTAGGTGAGAAAATCTTGAAATTATCTTGTTTTGAAAAATATTTTAGATGAAATTAGCTTTTTTTTGACGTGTCATGATGTTTTTATGCTCATAACATGTATAAGATGAGACAAGATAAGTCAACCACAGACCCATTACAACAACCTCAAATGAGCCTAATGATCTGGAGGCTTTAACCCCAAACCACCTCCAGACAATGAGGACTCAGCCAAATATTCCCCCTGGTTTTTTTTCGAAAGACGACCTCTGTGTGCGCCGCCGTTGGAGGCAGATACAATACATGGCGGATATATTCTGGCATAGGTGGAATCTGCCGCTCATGCAGGAAAGACATAAATGGAACTTGACAAGAAGGAACTTCAACCTTGGAGATGTTGTTCTCATTGTAGACTCGTCTGCTCAGCGAAATTCCTGGAGAATAGGAAAAATTGTCAAGACAATGCCAGACTCAAAAGGAATTGTCCGCAGTGTCTACATCAAGACGAAGGCGAACATAGTGCAGAGGCCCATTACCAAGATATGCTCTTGGAGCTGGCATCATGAAGAACAAAAAAGACTGAATAAGTTAAAGACATAACCTGTTTCTTATAAGGCTAATATGCATCTTGAAACAAAACTGGAAGAAAGAGTTAGTCATAGAAAACAGTGGATCTAAGTGTTATGTGGTAATTAATATGCTAGCAGCCTAGTTAATTAGGGGCAGGTTATGTTCGAGCCATTTAGAGATAATTGCTTACTTTACATTTTCTGGTATGATTGATTTCTTAACAAATAAGGTGAGCAGTTGTTTTTTTTTACAATGTGATAATGTGATTTAACTAATTGTAGCTGCCACCAGCCTTGGTTTCTGACCAAGCTCAGCTATGGAGCCTGAAAAGCACACTAGTTTTTTACCTTTTTCTGCTAAAGGCAAAGACAAATTTATTTGTATAGCGCATTTCATACACAGGGCAACTCAATGTGCTTTACATGATCAAAAGGTGCAGCAGAACATTAAAAAACATTAAAATTCAGGAATTAAAACATTCAAATTATTCAGAAATAAAAAACATTTTAATTCAAAATAAAAATAAAAACATTTAAATTCATCCGTAGAAACCTTTGAATTAAACTCCATCAACATGACCAAAAATCAACCTGTCAATCATACGCAGTAGAGAAAAATAGTGCCTTTAACTTTGATTTCAAAATGTTTACATTAGATGCTGACTTCAGCTCTATTGGCAGTTTGTTCCACTTCTTTGCAGCATAATAACTAAACATAGCATCACCATGTTTACTGTGAACTCTGGGCTCTACTATCTGACCTGTGTCCATAGATCTGAGAGACCTGCTGGGTTCATACCTGACTAACATCTCACTGATGTATTCTGGGTCAAACCCATTCACAGATTTATAAACCAGCAGCAGAACTTTAAAATCTATTCTGAGGCTGACTGGTAGCCAGTGTAAAGATTTTAAAACTGGAGTAATGCGTCCTGATCTCTTTGTTCTGGTTAAGATCCGAGCTGCAGCATTCTGAACCAGCTGTAGCTGTTTGATGCTCTTTTGGGGGATTCCCGTTAGAACACCATTACAATAGTCCAGTCTGCTGGAGATAAATGCATGGACCAGTTTCTCCTGGTCTTTCTGACTCATTAAACCTTTCACTCTGGAGATGTTCTTTAGGTGGTAAAGGCTGTTTTTGTGATAGATTTGATCTGACTGCTGAATGTCAGATCTGAGTCAATCACAACACCAAGGTTTTTAACTTTGTCTTTTGCTTTTAAAGATCTATACTCTAGATACTCACTGACAGCAGACATATCTTTATTGTCACCAAAGACAATCACCTCCATTTTGTCATGATTTAGTTGAAGGAAGTTTTCACTCATCCAGTGGTTTACTTTTTCTAAACAGTCACACAACCCCTCAATGGGACCATAGTCATCTGGGTTCAGTGCTAGATATAGTTGTGTGTCATCTGCATAGCTCTGATAATCAATCTTACAGCTCTGTAAAAGCGGTCCTAATGGAAGCATATAAAGGCTAAATAGAAGGGGCCCAAGAACCGAGCCCTGAGGAACCCCACAGGACATTGGTAATCTATCAGATTCAAAGTTTCCAATACTTACAAAATAGCTTCGTTCCTCTAAATAGGACTATTGCATTACTTTTCCATTTAGTCCAACCCATGTTTGCAGTCTATGTAACAACATGGTATTGTCCACAGTGTCAAATGCAGCACTGAGATCCAACAGAACTAGAACAGATACTTTTCCTGAATCGGTGTTCAACCTTATGTCATTGATCACCTTGATCAGAGCGGTTTCTGTGCTGTGATGAGAACGAAAGCCTGACTGAAATTTATCAAATATTTTGTTGAAGGTTAAGAATTGGCTGACCAATGGTTACTAATTGGTCTATAGTTAGCCAGTATGGAGGCATCCAGTGTCCTCTTTTTTAACAGAGGTTTCACAGCAGCTACTTTCAGGGATTTTGGTACGTGCCTGACTGGAATGAGCAGTTAATTATCTGACACAGATCAGTGACAATTTACTTTATAACCTTTTTAAAGAAGTTTGATGCTATTGTGTCAAGGCAACTCGTTGATGGATTTAGCTGCTGAACAGTTTCCTCCAGTGTTTTTGAGTTAATTGTGATAAACTCTGACATTGTGGTTGACTCATCCCTCAGTGGTTGGAGCTGTTCAAGCTTTTTGTTATTCTGCTGATTTGTTCCGATGTTTGATCTTATTAATTGTATTTTTTCATTGAAATATATAAATGCTAAGACATTTATTCCATGTAAATGATTTGCTGACGTTTGTTTCTTTGTGAAAAACCTTTCAGTAAAGGGTAAAAACGAAGAACATGGATTATGGAGTTTAATCGAAGCACGCGTCAACTATATGCTCGGATTCTATAGTTAAAGTGGGCCATAACAGGACATAGACGGATCCTCTCTTACGTATTCCTTTTATCTTATTTTACTTTTTTGACTGTTTTTACTCTATCAATTTTTAGCCTCTATTCTTTTTATCTTATTTTACTGTTTTTATTCCCTCAGTTTTTAGCTTCTATGCCTTTTATCTTATTTTACTGTTTTAGCCCCTCGGTTTTCCAGTGTTTCCTCCAGGGGACCAACCACACAGGGAGTTGTCTCTGGTCCACCGATGAGGGTGCTGTCCTGTGGACGACCCTGGCCCGGGTGGCTTGAGAGCTCTACACCGAGGTGTGGAGCCTCCTGTCTGCCTGGGCTGGGGAAGTCCCAGTGTCTTGATTAGGTTTTAATTTATTTGGGATTATGCACCATGTTAACACATGATGAATAATAAAGGCATTAAAACTAAATTTTAACTCAGAGCTTCTCAAGGTTACGTCATAATGCAGGTGTCACTGGGGCAGTAGCAGGTGGTCAATCCACGCGTTCTGAAGTGTACAGGGCTTCTAAAGTCACTCTTTTGTGCTGACAAAACCTCACAAACATAATACTCTTTGGAGCTGAGCAACACACTCTGCTTATTTTCCCTCTCACTGAAACTGAAACAATAACAATGTTGCCTCTCTCTGACGTCACAACCGCGCCCCGCTCTCACAATAGCACCCTTTTCTGGAGCCTATCCTCCATTTTGAGCATCAACCATGAAAAATGCTTTCAGTCCAGGCCAGGTGGAGCAGGTAAAACTTTGTAGCAACCAGTGCCAAAGCCTACAGAGATCTGTAGGGGGCAGCATAACACCATGACTGTCTAGAGTCAGAGAGAGCAGAGGAGGTAACACCAAGACTGTCTGAAGACTACAGACAGATTCAGATACCACAAAGATACATTTTATGGATGAAATTTGCTGATAAACTTGCAACTGGGTGATTGTGTGAAAGCTTTAGAGTTTAACATAGTTTTTATCATTTTGTTTAATGTTTGAGATGCACTGTAGGAATATTCACATTTTCCCTCCTTTGTCTGCCAGAAACATACAAGCAAACACATGTGCACAGATTAAGTTTCCTCATCAACCCAACTTCAAGAACATAGACTTGTACAGTCTATTTTCAAGAACCAGCTCAGGGTCAGTGCCTCTTTTTCAACACCAGAGGTCACATGTGCACAGAAAATCCCTCTAGTCAATGTAGGAATTTTACACAATACTTTTCAGAATTTCACACCAATCAAAAGGACCTAGCAGAGTATATATTGCGTAATTCAAATTCTACAGGAGGCTTTCTGGAGTCAGCAGAGTCGTTGGTAGTTTAGTGCGCCAGCAGGCATTTATTAGCAGAAGGACATCGGATGATACAGACGTCTGGAGAAATGTTCTATTCTCTATCTAGAGTAACTGTGAGCACACAGTACCCGTGATCAGAGGAAAGAAGTTCTGATATCTATTCTAAAAACTCCAGCATATAAACTTGTTACAAAGGCGTGGTTATGTGTGCGCTTGTGCGTGCATATGTGTATTTTAGAAGTAGCAGTTGCTCCAGCCTCCATCTTCCTCCCTGTGCGTAGGAGTAGCCTCTGTAGAGCAGGAGTCTTCTTCTTTATCTGTGAAGAAAGCACAACACGTACAGCAACTTCCCTAATCTCAACTAACTTTGCCAGGTGCATATTTGCAACATGGCTAGTTCATTGTCTTTGTGACCTTGACCGACTTACTGTTCCTGTGCTTTTGGAGAAAGCAGAAAAAGATTGAGTCAAAAGTTTGTGTGCTTTTGGAAACAGAAAAGTTTGAGCTTGGACTAATAATATCTATTATCTAACTATCACACTTTAAATGATCATACCTAATAATCACACTTATCACATTCTTATTAATCATTACTAATAAACTCGCTAACATATGATTATTAATTCTTCAATCATTGATTATCACACTCTTATTAATCATTACTAGTACACATGCTGACACATGATTATTAATTGAATTATTACTAATACACACACTAACACATTGATTTTTAATTCTTCAATTCCCCCTGTTGATCACTCACCAGAGTGATCATTCCTCCGAGACCACAAAATCCTGGATGTCTAAAGGGATGCCACGGACGTGGCCTGCCAAGTTCTATAACTCTAACAATTATCAAACCATGCACATATGAGATAGATTGCCACTAAAATAATGAATATTACAAAAAACACACTAAGTGTCCACACACACACTGTTTGTTCTCTACTCCTACTTAACCCCTTTACCCTATTTATCAACTCTATATACTGTGGTGTTCTTTACTATTGGTGTATGTGGGTCAATCATAGATTATATGTATTTACAGAAGTCCCTTAACCCTGTTCGGTTAGATCTGTTCTGACTTGATCTAAGGACCTTTTGGGCTCCTCCCCCTGTCTACACCTTGAAAGGTGAATCCACTTGTCACTTCCCTGTATTTTTACTTCTGTGGAGGTTCGCTCCACTACCTTATGGGGTTCTGTCCACCTACAATTGTGTCCACTTTCTTTTCAATATCTATACATACACCCAAGGTTCTCCTAACAGAGTCAGTGAGGCGGGTACTGGTCCTGACCCCCCTTGGCTTCCTGACAATGTCTTTACCCAGCCTTGGAGTTGAGTCACCTGGGACCGTGCTAGTCCTGGTGTGGCCCCTGGCTGCAGCGGTTCCTGGTGTCTTGGTCCAGGGATGGTGCGACCTGTAAATAACTCATAAGGGGTAAATTTCTTTTCTCTGTTCACACTAGCCCTCTTAAGTATAATGCCATAGGCAAACAGTCTAATCATGATAAACCTGTAGTTGCCATCATTTTAGCTATTTTCTCTGTCCTCATTTCCTCCTCATGCTTAATAGGCAGACCTGAAGCTGTCACAAAACCTGCTCTCTCTCACTCTTTCAACTGACAATGCACTGCTGCACTGGCCTATGCAGAGTCTGCATATGCCTGCCATCAGACTGTACAACGCTGCACAGCCACACTGAGCGACGCTCAGGGAATAAACTCACACTACTCAAAGTGACCTATCACTGAAATGCACCTTTATCTCTCTTGCACATTAAAATCCTTATAGCATATTGTAATATAGTGTTTATCTGCGATACTGTACTTTTATTTTATTTTATTGTTGTTCATATTTTGTATTTTATATTTTATCTTATTTTTAATACTTCTGATTGTTTTGTACCGCTGCTACGATGACCTCATTTCCCCTCGGGGATAAATAAAGTTATCTATCTATCTGTCTGTCTGTCTGTCTGTCTACCTATCTATCTATCTATCTATCTATCTATCTATCTATCTATCTATCTATCTATCTATCTATCTATCTATCTATCTATCTATCTATCTATCTATCTATCTATCTATCTATCTATCTATCTATCTATCTATCTATCGTATATGTTCACTCTCTTTCCCTCACCATGCTTACAAGCTGCTGTCACTGCCATCACTTCCTCTCGCTGAGCTGACGGTTTTTTCTTTCACTTCTCTTGTACTTAGTGTCTCAAACTTTCCCTGATCTTTGATAACCACTGCCCATGCTGCGTTTAGTCCTCCATTATCTTTTGTGAAACAGCAGCCGTATACATACAAGTCAATGTCTGGTCGATCCTGTGATTTTGCATGCAAGTCTGGTCTCACTATAATGACTTGCGTTGTCAGTGGAATGCAGTCATGTGGGGTTTCGTCATCTGGAACTGCTAAACAGCTCGCTGCATTAACTCCTTTGTGTGTGTACATTATATTTGCATCTAAGCCGTCCTCTACTTTTCTCAGTCGAGAGTCTGATAGAGTAAAAACGGATGATGAGATTAACGCTATTACACTATGCCTGGTCAAAATTTTGAGTGGATGCCTGGATTACCTTTTTCTCTAATTCTGATTGTGAGGTGATGTGATGAGTGATCTTGTACACCTGTCCTTCTTTAGAGTATGTGACTGCCGGGATTGTGGTTTGTTCCCAGTCCTGTAACTGAGATGTTGTTTTTACCATGGGCCCTAAATCTTTAGCCTGACTTCCTGCTCCTAATGCTAAGCTAATATGGGGTGTCACCCATGTTGTACCACTCTGCCTGCTCTACAGTGAGCAGGACTTGTGCTACTACTCCTTTCTTTGATACATACGTACTATGAACTTTGGTCACTTCTGTTTTTGCACTATTTGGTCTTATTTACTTCTATTTATTCACTCCATATTATATTATTACAAAACAAACAAAACAAGAACAACCGCACCATGTCATGTGAATATGTATATATGTCTATTTCTATTTCTTACCTTTTTAAAATTTAACTTTATTGCTTATTTTTGCTATTTTTTATCTTATTTTGTAATATTCTGTTGGTGCTGTGACAAAAGAATTTCCTCCTCTGCGGGACATTAAAGGTTTTCTGATTCTGATTCTGATATATATATATATATATATACAGTCCAAAGTCAGTGTCCAAGGGGAACCCTCTACTTCCCTAACTATTTCCTCATACACTTCTTAAGTTTGGGTGCGGTCATAGAGAAGAGTACAGTGGGGAACGTCAGGGACCGGTTCATATGGGTGCACTGAGTGAATCCACGGTGTCCATTGTTGATACAGTTTCAAAACATTGGTAATTGGCGGGTCTGGGTCCTCTTTCAATTGAGTCCAGTAAACGTTGGCCGACTGTTGCTGCTGATCAGGATCTTCCCCTAGGATCCATTGTCCATTGTTACATCTTGAAGTAATTGTCTCTGAACAGTCTATTTTTACCCTATTAGGGAAATGAACTTGCACCCCCTGTGGGCCACATAGGATAGATGCTTTTAATCTGACTAGGAAGTCTCTTCCTAGCAGTGAGATTGGGCATTGTGGTGAATATACATAGCTTTGATGAAACTGGTAACCAGCTATTTTAGTGGTGAGGGGTTCTGTGAAAGGGAGTGGCATTGGCTGTCCTCCAAATCCCACAAGGTCTATGGAATATTTGGAGAGCTGTTGACCGAACTGAGGTTGTATCAGAGTTGAATGTGTTGCTCCTGTATCGACTAAAAAGTTCACTTTTCGTTCGTTCACTTCTCCCGTAGCAAGGAGTCAGCCTCTCCCCTCGCCCTTGACCCTGGGCACCCCTAGTATTGGTCTGGATACCCGGTGCTTTGGGGCAACTGGTTACCTGGGGCCAGTTGTGGTTGTGGTGGCACATGCTGTTGTTGCTGCTGTGGTGGTGGTCCCCCTCTTGGTGGCCCCCTCTGGTTTTGTGGACAGTCTCGTGCCCAATGTCCATGACCTCCACACACGAAACACCCATTGTCCCTGGCCCCCGGTGGTCCGCCCCTGCCTCTTCCGTAACCTCCTCGAGGATTAAAGCCTCGTCCTCTTCCTCCTCTATAATTTGATTGTGGTGGGCCCCATGGTCCTGGCAGGTTCCATGGTCCCTGGGGAGGGGGTCCTGCATAGAATTGGCCTGCAACTGGGGCAACTGGAACTGGGGATTCCCATTGGCGCTGGCTCCTCCTGTTGTTGGCTCATCTGTGCTTGTGTCTCTAACTGTAATTTGGTCAGTTGTATTTTCAAATTCTCTATCTCTGTTTTGCTCACAGCCTTTCTTTCATCTGCTCTACGCATGTGATGTTGAAGTGTCCTCATCCATATGTGTAATGGATCCATGTCTGCTCTGGGGTCATCCTCCATCTTTGCCTGCACTTCCTTATCTGTTCCTTTCATAACTGCAGCTTTAAACATTGATCCCTGCAGTGGATCTGACCCTGGGTTTGTTCCTGACCTTTCCTGCCAGTCTTTCCTACATCTAAATCTAATTGGTCTGTTGTCCCTAATCCGTATTTCTGTCCAATTAATTCTGAGTTCTGTAGGAAATGCTGCTACATTTTTAACACTGTTATCACTTATCGCTCTTTACCACTTATTTAGTTTGTACTTATTTTATTTCAATATGCTGCTAAACTGCACAGTGCGTATTGTTGTTTATTGTATATATCTACGTTTAACCACTGTGTCCGTTGCACTCTGTCACATTTAGTTATTGTTTGATTTATTTTACGTTAGCTTTATTTTATTTGATTATGTTTCTATGCTTGTTGTTACTCTGATCTTTTCCCACCTTTGTATTGAAACTGTTGCAAAATAATTTCCCTCAGGATAAATGAAGCTTCTTGAATCTTGAATCTTAATCCTCTCACATCACCTATAATGGGATACCGTGACTCTACTAAGGAGCTTTTCATAAAATCTAATATTTTAAATTTACGGATATAGTCAAGCTAAAAATACTTGAAATCTTATTCAGAGCTGTAAAAAATATTTCTTCAGTTATTCAATCTTTATTTAAATTAAGAAACAATTGCTATAATTTAAGAGGACTGCTTCGATTTGAAACAAGAAAAGCAAGAACTAACATTAGACAAAGATTCACGTCCGTTATTGGTGTAAAAAATGTGGAATGACCTTAATGATGAACTGAAAGTAATTTCAACACGACCGATATTTAAAAAGACCTTGAAATTTGAAATAATTAATGCATATGTATAAATGTTATAATTGGAAAAGAGCAAAATAAATAAATGAATAAGAAAAAGGAAATGTTATTCATTTTAATACATGGAAATGAGAAAAAAGTAAACCTTATTCAAGCAAATATGAATTTTGATTTTTCAGATTTTGATTTTTGCTTTGTGAGTATGTGTATGTATGTTTACATGTATAATATGTTTAAATGTATATAAAGTAAGTCAATTATTTCATTTATTTAGGTATAAATAAATATACTTTTAATCAAATATATGTTTAATCATAAGTAAATACGTTGTGTTTAAACAGTCAGAACTGTGATGTTAGTTAAGCAAGTTGCTTCAGCCCCTTTAATCCTTTTTTGGTTGAAATTTGTCAAAATATTATGTCATTTTATTTAACATCTGATGTAGAACCAAAAAATAAAATTCATTCATTCATTCATGGTGAGCTCTGTGCCTACGGTTAGACCAGCTAATTTCTGTAACCATATTCCAGCTCCGTCACTAAGTGGTGGTAGTTGTGCATTCATGTGTTCCTTGTCTGCTAAACTAAATGGTTTGTATATCGGTGGTCCTGTCCCTTGTCTTAGTTCCTGGTCCTTCACTTCCGCATTCTGACCATCGTATCTCCTCTTCCTCCCCCTCTGAGCCTGAACTCATCATACTGATTTTACGTGTTTGTTTTTAAATCCCTGTCTCTTTCTCCCGTGTTTGTCGCTTTTCTGGCTTCTACAGTCATAGTCAGAGTGGTCTGAGTCAGTTAAGTCAGTCTCAGGTTTGGGTTTTCCTGCTTTGTGTCGCTGTCGTGTGTGTTGCTGCTCCCTCTATTTCTCCCTCTAACTCTTCTCCTAGTATTCCTGACTTCCCATGTTCCCTTTCATACTTTTTTTCTCATACTGTCTCTCCGAAAGCCCCTCCTTTCTGTTGTGCCTTCTCATGCAACCTCTCTTCCTCATATCTCGATCCTTTCTGACGCTGTCTCTCCTCCTCCCACTGTCTCTCCTCTTCTGTCTGAAGTCTCACCCTCTCAGAATCACCTGTTATTATACTATAGTCTTTCTTCCCTCTTTTTCGTATCCTCATAATCTGCGTTTCTTCTCATTCTTACCTTCATACTTCCTTCTGCCTCAATCGTAGGTAACTGTAAAGACAAATCTGGATAAATTCTACTTGCTGAAGGGGCTGATGGTGACGGGGGTGGGTGTGGATAGGGTGGGGGTACTCTTTCTGCCTCCTTCTCTTCTGCCCTATTTCTCAGCTGTCTCTACACTCTCAGCTGCCAGTCCGGCCATATGCAAATCTGCTCTTCGCTCCTCCCTCTTCTCCTATTCCTTCTCCTCCTTCTTTCTCTTATGCCACAACCTACTCAGACCATTATTTCTGTTTCCCACTACTTCTTCACGTGCTCTGTCCTCCTCTAACTCCTCCTCTAACTGAACCATATATTACATACATACATATTTTACCATATTCTCTGGCTCGCTTCACCCGTCCTGCTACTCGCTGCCAGTATTCATCCCAACCTAATCCTGGGCCTGTAAATTACCTTTAATATAGCACATCATATTCCCAAAATGTGTAGTTGCATTTTCATGAGAAATCTCTTAAAATTTGTTTATTTTTACCGTTACTTCCTGTTTCTAGGCTTGTGCTTTTATTTTTGATAGAGTGTAACCGGAAAAGAGAAAAAAAGAACAACTTTACAGTTTTTAAATATCTTGCAAACGGGTCTATCAAAAGTGCAAAAACTTAAGGAAATGTAAACCGACAAGTTTGTTTAGCACCTGGCTGATAAGGGCACAAGGTTTGTCATCATTTTGTTTCATGTGGTGCTTAATGCTTTATCAAAACGGGATGTCCTTGTGTTGCTTTGCATCGTTTTATACAAGTCTATTTTAAGCTTTTAATTTAATCAGTAACGCTGTTTTGGAGCGATTCAGAGCATCTGTCTTTCTGAAGGAGACAATTATTTCATTACACTGCTGCTAGTATTTAATAAATACAGCATTATTTTTGTGCATTAACAATCTTTGGAAGTTAAAGCTGCAAACTGATATAATAACTGTTATAATATCATTTTTTTAGTTAGATATGTTTGTTTATTGCACTCTATTCTGAGTTTGTAATTAAGATAAAATAGGTTTAAAGTATATTTCATGATTGTAAATGACAATTCATTTTCTGTAAAAGGTTAAAAACACACTATTTTGATATTGTTGAACATGATATTATATAGATGGTATTATTTATTTATTTATTACATATTATTTTTGTTTCATTCCATAGCTCTTACTCTTATTGTTCACGTTGTGTTCACGGTGTGTTCAGAGTCTTCAAGGTGTCAAAAGATTTAATGGAGCAACGATATCATCTGTTTTGCCCAAAAATAAACACTTGTGAACCATCAGTTAAAGAGTCCGACCATCAATCAGCCGGGACGCTACAGGGCCTGTCATAGTTATTTCAGCTGTTAAAGTACTATTCACAGGTATTTATTTATTCTTTATTCACACACACTCGTTATCCGGTCAGTGGATCTAGTCCCCAGTGATCCTCCCCTCACTCAAGCTTCTACTCTACCGTGATAGAGCGGAGTGAGACGATATAAATCACTACTTTTAATGACCAAAAGCCGAGTGTCACAGCCCCGTTATTTATGTACCCCCAGATAAGAGAAGACCAGTGGTGAGTTTAATCGTCAGGCTTTTCTGTGATGTCTGCAACAAGCTTCTACTGACAGTGTTTCACCATCAGCGGCTACAGACTGGGTGTATCCACCATCACAGAAACCTACTCACACTTTTATCTGTTTGTGTTCTCTATTATCCTCGAAACTTCCCACACAACAATCCCACAAATAAACACAACTTTTAAGTATTTCTTATACTTTGGTTCCCAGAACCTTTAGGTCCCAGACCTACATTTTTTTTCTTTGGTTCCCAGAACCTTTAGGTCCCAGACCTATGGTGGCTTTCTAGGCTCACCTAGGGGCTATCCCCCTGTGGCGCTTTTAGTCCTTAATGCCTAATGTATATTCGAGGGTCTCTACAGCCTCCGGCCTTTCTGCGTTCCCTGAACGTCTTACTGAGCACCGTTTATGCGCCTAGGACCTGTCGGGATTTATGATCCCAACACTCCTTTACCTTTTACTTATACTGATTCCAAATCAGTTTAACAGGCCTTTTTTCAATCGTCAGTCCCCCGGCTAAATTTGGATCAAATTAACCTCTAGGAAACATACTGACATTCTCCACCAATTTAGATTTTAAGGCCGAATCACAGTCTTCACTTCTTAAGAAGAATAGGTGACTGCTTACCTTTTGTCAGTGATGGGCCCTTGTGGAGAAGTTCAGTCGGCCCCAGGAGGTTCCCAGTGACTCCGCGTGGTCACCGGTCCAACCTCTGCAGCTCCTTTTGCCCGCTCCTCCTTGTTAGAATCACGTCCGGGGTCACCAAGTTTCTCTGTAGGAATTTTACACAATACTTTTCAGAATTTCACACCAATCAAAAGGACCTAGCAGAGTATATATTGCGTAATTCAAATTCTACAGGAGGCTTTCTGGAGTCAGCAGAGTCGTTGGTAGTTTAGTGCGCCAGCAGGCATTTATTAGCAGAAGGACATCGGATGATACAGACGTCTGGAGAAATGTTCTATTCTCTATCTAGAGTAACTGTGAGCACACAGTACCCGTGATCAGAGGAAAGAAGTTCTGATATCTATTCTAAAAACTCCAGCATATAAACTTGTTACAAAGGCGTGGTTATGTGTGCGCTTGTGCGTGCATATGTGTATTTTAGAAGTAGCAGTTGCTCCAGCCTCCATCTTCCTCCCTGTGCGTAGGAGTAGCCTCTGTAGAGCAGGAGTCTTCTTCTTTATCTGTGAAGAAAGCACAACACGTACAGCAACTTCCCTAATCTCAACTAACTTTGCCAGGTGCATATTTGCAACATGGCTAGTTCATTGTCTTTGTGACCTTGACCGACTTACTGTTCCTGTGCTTTTGGAGAAAGCAGAAAAAGATTGAGTCAAAAGTTTGTGTGCTTTTGGAAACAGAAAAGTTTGAGCTTGGACTAATAATATCTATTATCTAACTATCACACTTTAAATGATCATACCTAATAATCACACTTATCACATTCTTATTAATCATTACTAATAAACTCGCTAACATATGATTATTAATTCTTCAATCATTGATTATCACACTCTTATTAATCATTACTAGTACACATGCTGACACATGATTATTAATTGAATTATTACTAATACACACACTAACACATTGATTTTTAATTCTTCATCAACCACACCAACTAATCAAGTCAAGAATTCATGTCACTTTTGTTGATTTAAAACACTACCTTAGTTAGTCATACGTCACTTGAAGAAGCAGTTTGAGACTGCATGTCCTTGTAAATTCACAGTCTTTAAAAAATATCAGTGTTGCTGATGAACATATACTGTATATATAGTATATTTGCAATGGGTGTAATGAAAAGCCAAAACATATCAAGTATATTCATAAATTTAAAAATAAATAGAGAAATAGACAAAAATTGCACCACAAAAGGGGTACACTTATTATACAATAGGAATAAATAGAGGATAAAGTAAATTACAAATATGGCTTCAAGGATGTTCATCAAATACATTATTGTAACAGTCTGTAAACCTGTTGCTTTAAAATATATATATATATATATGTATATATTTATATATATATATATATCTATGTTTATCATAAATAAGTCATAGAGTGTGGTCTTTACCTAGTTTGTAAAGTGTCCTGAGATAACCTTTATTATGATTTGGCACTATAAATAAAATTGAATTGAATTGACTATATATATTATTTATTTGAAAAGTAGATTCCACTAAAAAAAGAAGGCATAAGGGTTGAGAACCTAAAAACCTTTGGTTATGATGAACATACATTGATTTATGCTGAATGTTGCTGCTATAGGCCTAGTCTGCCGGGGGATAATACTGTTCCTGATACTCTGAGCTTCTCTCCTCTTTGTCTGTATCATTCATGTCTCATCCATTAATGTTACTAATTCAACTTCTTCCCCGGAGTTGTTTTATGCTTTGTCGTCTCGCAGGTCTTTGCTGATCGTTGTGGTGCCTGCTGCCTTGGTCCTGCATGATGCTTCCTGATACCATTATCACTATTAGTCATATAAACTATCATTAGTCTAATAAACTTTAAAATTTCTAGCCATAAAAACACCATCAGTGGTATGTCTCGCTGTATCGCAGATGTTATTACCTCTACTCATCATTGATCATGTTTGCCACCATAATTATTATCATTTTCATATTCTATCACCTTAGCTGTGCTTGTTTCTCACTATTCTGCTTTATTTACTCCCATAACATATAAGTCATATTCACATTACTATAGATATTGTTATAGTTACTGTTACATTTGTGGTTGCTTGCATCTCTGGAAGTGTGTCTCTGTCTGTTATGATTTGGCACCATTAAGAAAAATAAAGAGAGCCCTTTTTCTCAATTGTCATACAAGTGCACTCAATGAATAAGAATTTAATCATTCAGGACAAGGCTGGGCAAGGGAAGTGAGTTTCTGTTGGTGGTGCTGTAGTGTGTTTGTGTGTGTGTGTGTGTGTGTGGGGGGGGGGGTAGTTTGCCAGGAACCCATTAAAATGGGCTCTATTGAGATGGTACAAAATTAATTGTAATTTATTGAAACAACTCTCTCTTACAGGACAGCATACTGGCATTGCATGGCACACAGCACAGGCTACTATCAAGAAAATTATGGCTACACTAAAAAGGCGACAAAATGTATTAACTCTTAGTACTTACTAATGCGAACAAAGTAATCGTCTGTATAGCCTTGCACTTAAATCGATGGTGAAAACACATGAAATATAGAACTGTTAAAAACACCAAAATAAATAACAATCAACCTAATTATTAACGCTTCTGACATGGGCGTCAAAACAGGCTCAAAACATCATAGGCCTACACAACGCAAAATTCAAAGGCTACATTCAACTGATCCACATATCACATATGTACAACAAATGCTATAAAACATCAAAAATGCACAGAGTAGCCAAACAGTTTAAAAAAAAAACATATACACCATCAACATAAACTTATTGAAACAAATCCATTAAAAGACCAGACAAGAGAAATAGTTATTGAGGTCATCATAAGGCATACGCTGCTCTGGGCAGCTGATAATAAATCCATCCCTTACCATGAGACGACAATCTGGTCTTTAATGAATAACACCAAAAACTGCTTGACGTTCAAGGGTAGTGGAGACAAAGTCCTTCATGAGAGCTTTGATGTCTAACGCATTCAGGATGTCTGAGTGCACATTCATGAGGGACAGGTGCTTGAGTAATTTCTGTGTCATCGTGGACCTCAACCATGTTTCTAATCTTCTCAGATTTGAGAAAGATTGTTCTGAGGAGGCCACTGAAACAGGGACGCAAAGACACAGATGAATAAGTTTATCCACCTCGCTGAAGAGAGCTCCCGTTTGTGGATGAAGCTCACTCAATATCGATGCCACACCTTTCACTGTGGTGCACAGAGACCCCCCGGTAACACTGTGCATCATTTTAAGCTGGAGATCGAGGCGGCTCGTGTCCAGCTCCTTGGGAAGCTGAAGGGTGTCCAAGTCAATCGGGAATCCACCTGCTGCCACTATGACCGACCTCTCTCGATTCGCTGCTAGCGTCATGGTGTCTTAATTAAACCGTCTTTCCAGTTCTGATGACACTTAATCCACAGCCTGATAGAACTCACGTCTCAAAGTCAGAATGGATGCCCTGCTGGGCGCAAGTGCCTCTGGCTCCGTGGTTTGGTGAAGGTGTGCCGGAGTTCTGCTCTCACTGGCAGTGGTGTTAGGCATCCTCAGGTAAGTTGTCGCAGCATATTCTTCACTTTTTCAAGGATCTTTTCCACATTTTCATCACGTCTAAGTGCTGCTATCCCCTGTTTGAGCACATTTGCACATTCAAGTGCACTGAATGCTGTTGCTTTGGAGCTCTGCAACCTTCTAGCCACTGACTCGCAGGGTTCAAACAGTGCTTGGCAGCTGAGCAGCCCAAACAGAGCCCTACCGTTTCTGCCCTGCTTACACAGCCACAGCCCCATAATCTTTGACATTGTGTGTCCCCTCGTCCCCCTGTCAACTTTTAGGGTGCACTCGCACTTTCCAGCCGTACCGTGCCTGTCTATACGTCATCACCCCGTAACGCGTCACACGCATTGATTGACGTCAGCGCAATGCGTCGCTTTGTTTACAAATCTTTCCATAGACCTCTGAGTGTCTTGTCCAACTGTTTTTGAATATTTTCATCTGACCAAATCTGCAGTAAATACTCCACCTCCGCATCACACCAACGTGAACCTTTCGCCGCCATTGTTTTAAATTTCCGCGCATGGTCCGTCTTTTTTTTTTTTTTTCTATGTCAGAGCAGGCGCACATAAAATTATGTCAGAACCGCCGTAGGCCTCATGCTCGAACACATGCGCACACTCATGCTCGTACATGTGCAAACGTACTTTACAAAAGCCCACCTCTCCCAAACGGTCCGTGGCCGGCCAGCAGGCTGCAGCTAGGCGCGGTACAGTAACACTCACACTGGTCAAACGAACTAGACTTTACCCATGGAACCTGTTTGGGCACGGTACGGATGGACAGTGTGAGTGCGCCCTTAGCGCAATCAGTGTGGCCAAAAGAGCGCTGTACGAGGTCACTATGCGGCTTATGGGTATAGCACGGACACACCACCACGGGCACAGGCCTAAGATATTCACAGCAACCTCATCACCAGCGAAAAGTAACTCAAACAGCGATTTGCATTTTGCAGACTCTCCGATAACAGTCGCAACGTTACGCACAGATTTCAAAGTGTTGGCAACAAGGCTTAATTCACCAGCAACTTCCTGGAGAACCAAGTCAAGTGCATGATTGCTGCAGTGCTCATACATGGACTGAGGGCACAACTCTTTCAGTCAGGCCTGTACTCCAGAGAAACATCCTGACATATTACTAGTGGCATCAAAACAGTATGCGACAAAGCGCTCCATTAAAATGATCAGCCTTAAAAACACATCCACAATGCAGGAAAAAAAAGTTTGCCTGGTGGTGTCGTGGGCGCTATAAAACCCCTAAAACATACAGTGCGATTGAAGGCTATTGTCAACATACTGTAAACTGCATGAGAACTGCTCTGTTGTGCTCACATCGGTAGTGCCGTCAGCCATTAATCCAAGATGGACTCGGATGAATGCGAGACTATGTTCCTCTGTACAGAAAACTGCTGGATGATCTAATTTTCTATGGTGTTGGACATCCAGTTATCCCTTCCCTTTATCCATTCTTGCTCTTTCGCTTGGTCATGTGTGTTCCAACATCTTTTCATAGAGGTTCCCATCTCTAGTAGTTTCACCTCTGAAGGGAATCCCCTTGCTGCTCAAGAACCAAATTGTCCTGAACAGCAGCTCAAAAAACATGTTGTGCAGTTGCCTGACAATTGGAAATTGCATCGGACAGTAGGGCATTAATAGACACGTTTTCCAAGGCAGCCATCCTCTGAATGGAGTCGGCGTGTAGTTTAGATTTTTCATGTTCATTGAATTTTGCTGTGGCTTTACGCCAATTTCCAAATCCGTTTGACAGGAATGGATTTTCTGCCCTGAAAGAGTTTTTTCTCTTTAGCATTGAAACAAGCAAAACAAAAAACCAGATCGTCTCAGTGTCATAATGTAGCCATCTCCACTTATTGAACCAGGCCGGCATGAATGATCGACTAAATGTTTCTGTCCCAAAACGGTGACCAGGGAAGTTGGAGTTGACGGGCTGAAAAAGTGCTGTTCCTGTGCTATGTAGTCTGCTAGCAGCAGCAATCGCTGGTGGAATTGAGGGAAGCTCTTGGGGTCTCTCACTTTCAACATCATCATTATTACCCAAATGCTCATCCAGGGTCGGACTTATAATTGGTGTTGGGTTTTGTTCGGGCCTACTTTTGGAAGGTTGATTGAAAACATCAGAAATTCTTTTCTGTGCCATATCTCACTGACGTAGCTAGCATAACTCACTGTAATTTTCGGCCACTTAATGTGACGTATTTGTTGTACCATACGCTTAGCGCCATCATAAGATATATCACTTGGATTATTTTGTTATAATTACTTTTTGGTTAGATATCCCAGGTTTAATGTAACATTATATCTAGTCTACAGTCTACAGCAGGGCTATTCAATTAATTTAGAATTTGGACTGGTTGACGAAAAATTATCCAAAATTAGGTTCCGGAAAAATATGAGCATCACATTAATGGATAGTGTAAAACAATGAGGCGGCATACAGTATATTGTCTTTATTTTATCAATGTAAATAGTAGTCATGACCTCAAAGTGCAACAAGCTCGTCAAAAAACAATCCTTGTTAAATGAACAAACCTGTTAACCAGAGGTTTTCACTCAATTATTGGACTAAAGTACAAGTTTGAGGCTCTTGTCCTTAACTTAAGTATTTTATTTACATGCTAATTCATACTTCTGCTCCACTGCAAATCAGTGGAAATATTCTACTTTTTACTCCACTACATTTATCTGATTACTTCAGTTACTAGTAACTTTACCAGGCTTACAAGTACATATGAAACATTAGTTTATTCATCAAAAACGGGACTGACAAAAAAAAACGTAACATAACTGCGGAGTAGCATGGTTTTTCTAAAAATACCTTATCAAATTATACTCTTTACACACCGATATACACTCGCTGCAGAGTAAACACAGGCTTCACAGCGACAGAAACATAAACTTATCCGTCCATTCTCTGGTGAACTGACGGTTTTCTGTGAAAACTTTTCTTTTTTTCAGAGTAGAAAGAGTCATTGATGTGGTAATTTAACCACGGATTTAACCAGACAGAGACGATTACAACAACAACAGAGCGAAGCTTAGCGAGCTGTTGCCAAGAGGATTCAGAAACACACGAAGAAGAGCGTGGTGGGAGCGTGCATAGCATAGTATCCGCACGCCGACAGGGCGCGCATGGACCAAGTCTCCCAGCGTGTACAGTCATCTGGATAAGCCTGCGAGCCTGTCAGAGTCATGTTCTTTGACTTCTCCAGTGCATTCAATTCCATCCGTCCGGCTCTACTGGGTGAGAAGATGGCTACGATGCAGGTGGAGGCCCCCATCGTGTCCTGGATTGTGGATTACCTGATGGGCAGACCACAGTATGTACGCCTAGAAGCTGTGTGTCTGACAGGGTGGTCAGCCACACTGTGGCCCCACAGGGGACTGTCCACTCTCCCTTTCTCTTCACCCTCTTCACCTCAGACTTCAACTATTGCACTGAGTCCTGCCACCTTCAGAAGATTTCTGATGACTCAGCAATAGTTGGCTGCATCGAAATGGGGGATGAAAGTGAATACATGACTGTTGTGGGCAACTTTGTCACTTGGAGTGAGCCGACTCATCTGCAGGTCAACGTGACTAAAACAAAGGAGCTCGTAGTGGATCTGAGGAGGGTGAAAACACCTGTGACCCCTGTCACCATCAGGGGGTCCTTGTGGACACTGTAGAGGAGTATAAGTACCTGGGGGTGTACTTCAATAATAAGTTGAACTGGACTAGAAACGCAGAGGCTGTCTACAAAAAGGGCCAAAGTCGACTCTTCTTCCTGAGGAGGCTGAGGTCCTTTAACATCTGCCGGACGATGCTGAGGATGTTTTATGAGTCTGTTGTGGCCAGTGCCACCTTCTCCGCTGTCACATGCTGGGGCAGTGGGCTGAAGGTCGCATACACCAACAGACTGAACAAACTGATCAGGAGGGCCGGTGATGTCGTGGGGGAGAAGCTGGACACCCTGACAACCTTGGCAGAGAGGAGGATGTTGTCCAGGCTCTGGTCTATCCTGGACAAGGTCTCACACCCTCTCTACGACACACTGGCCCAGCAGAGAAGCACCTTCAGCAGAAGATTCCTCGCACCCAGATGCACCACAGAGCGCCACAGGAAATCTTTCCTGCCTGAGGTCATAAAACTATACAATGCATCTCTTGGAGGGTCTGTTACCCCCTCTCTGTAATATGGACTCAATAATAAACAGTCTGTTCTTTGTACATTTTACAGTACTTTCCACATAATTATAATAGTTATATAGTACATATAGGGTCTACTGTTTTATATTTCTGTTTTTAAAAATATATGTTATCTGTATAATGTTGTTGTTACATATGTTGTTTGTATAGCTGGCAACAAAAACAATTCCCCCGCAGGATTAATAAAGTATTTCTGATTCTGATTGATTCTGATGATAATGCAAAGATATTTAATCTCCTTTTTGATTGCAATGCCTTGAATAGACACCAGGGGGTGATCATGATTTGCCATTCATTCGCACTCACTTAGATTCAGATGGAGCCCTGAAGCCTTAGAGAAGACAGACATAACCTTTAGAGCTTCTGGTATCTGTGTTGCATTTTTTTTATGAAGAAAGTCTTCTCGTCTGCCAGTTGGCTTATGATTAGAGTTCTTTCCATAACATTTAAATGCTCTATGTTTTCTGAATGAAAATCATAACTGCCAAAACTGCTGCAACTAAGATAAAAAGTAAAGGTGAGGCCGGACAGCCTTGATGGATTTCCCTTTTCACTGTAAATCTGTGTTCCAGTTGGTAGTATTACAGCGCTATTTATGTCTTCATAGAACATCTCAATAACTTCTTGGAAGCATTCACCAAAAAACAAAATATTTCAATGTATCCATCATAAAGCCATGTTCAACTGTGTCGAATGCTTTACAGAAGTCCAAAAACAGAATTAAACTAGGCTAGAATCAAAGCCTCTAATTAATTACATTAATTTTTAAACCGTGTCCCACAATAAAACAGTGCTTAGTACGGTATATTCAAGACAAGTGGAAACCAACATTGCAAAAACATTTAGAATAATATAATTGGCATAAAATAAACAGTTTAATATAGAAAGCTTTTTCTCCCATGTTTTCAAAAACACAGAAACAAAAATGATCCATCAACTAGTGACAGTCCCTCCTAGGAGCGTCGTCTGTGCTAACATTAGCTGCAACATGTTCAGCATTGGGGTTGGGAGCAGAGGCTGAAGCTGAGCTCCGGTGGGAGGTGAATTCTTTCTTGCACAATTTTTAAATAGCCGTGCCCTTGTCCATGTTTCCTCTTGGTCGTTTCTTAGAATTCAAATGTTCGCCTACTGAACCCAGCAACAACTCATTTCACTTCTCACCGGTTTCATACCTCTCGTGTTGCATCCTGTGTGTCAGTATTACGGGCCGGGTGGGAACTCGTTCAATGAGCAACGCTCCGCACTGAGTGCAAAAATAAATTGCGATTAATTGAGTTATTTTTTTGTTACGTTATTTTTTTCTGTAATTAATGAATCGTTAAAGTCCCAGCCCTAAATTAAACTATTATCTTCAATCTTACCTGCATTGTCTAATAAGTCCAGAACTAATCTAAACTAATGTTGTTGAGAATTGAACGTGGACAGGTTGAGTAGTTCAGGTGTTATCAACATTAAAGTTTCCTTAATCATACAGATGAGAGCCCGTTGAATTGCTTTAATGACAGTCCAGTAGCTGTTTCTGGAATTCAATCATCAAAATCTAATATGTTACCTCTCCCATCCATAAGGTGTTTGACAGACCAAATTACATTTTCCTTCCATTCTTTAAAATAAAATGACTTTTTTTAATCAGTATATACTGATGTTTCCAAATTGGGGTATTGAGTGGAGAAAATGTGTCTTTATAAATTAGTTTCCAATAATGAAGGACTTGTTGGTGAAATTTAGGAAAAGCTTAATCACATGTTGTTGGAAATGTGATACCTCCAACAATTGAGGGCAAGTAAAACCAAAAGTGTTCATATTGGGTTATAAAACTTTTCAACCATTTTAGCTTCATGGTTCCATTCATGGGGTCAAAGTCGATAGCATTTAGCTCCCCTTCTTCTATTGACTTAACTATGCATCCCTTTATAATATAATGATGTCTATTCTTCCAAATGAAGTTATAAATGATTTGGATGATGTTTGTAATCATATTATTAGTGATAGCTAAGGAGTATGCTGGATAAATAAAGTGTGACAGAGCTTCCAATTTAGATAATAAAATCCTCCCAAATATAGAAAAATCCCTTTGCAACCATGAATTTAGAATTGTTTTACTTTTCAACATAATGTTGTCAATATTAGTTTTCTCTCTATAATATTAGTCATTGGATCATAAAGAGTGCACATGCGCCAAAGTTGCATGCTGCCTGTTATAGCTGCAGCCTTTGAGCTTTTTAAACTTTTATTCTCTTTTTGTTCGTTCTGTTTCTTCACCCTAACTTCTGTGAAGTTCTGCCCTCTACAATGAGGTTACTTTGGCTAGTTTTTGTGTGTTGTGGTTTTTTTTCATGCTGATAAAAACTTATCAACCCGAACTCTGGAGAAAAACACAGGGATGCAGAGGTGGGAAGCAATGTCAGTTCAATAGAGGAGGGTCGAGACGGGATGGGCTTATTGAGGGGAGAAGATTTAAGCCGTGTATCCCCTCTGTTGTGATGGGAAATGTACGTTCTCTCTACAACAAAATGGATGAACTGACAGCGCTAACGCAGAGCCACCCAGAGTACCGTGAGTGCAGTCTGATGTCTATCACAGAGACATGGCTGGACATGGACGTTACGGACCAGAACGTCTCCGTGGATGGCTTCCACAACATTCGGACTGACCAGGATTGCACCGAGAGCGGTAAGCGGAAAGAAGGGGGGCTTGCAGTTCTAGTAAACAGCAGATGGTGTAATCCTGGTCATATCACCAATAAAGAACAGCTCTGTAGCCCGAATGTTGAACGGCTGGCCGTTGGACTGCGTCCATACCGTCTGCCTAGAGAGATCCCACAAGTCATCACTGTTGTTCTGTACATCCCTCCCTCTGCAAACCAGATATCTGCCTGCAGCATCATACACACCACCATCTCCAGACTCCAGACTCAACACCCCAGTGCCATCATCATCATGTCGAGAGACTTTAACCACGTCACCTTGGATAAAGCTCTGTCAACCTTCGAACAGTATTTGAGCTGTCCTACCAGAGAGGAGAGGACTCTGGACCTGATGTATGCTAACATTAAGGATGCATACATCTCTCCCCCCTCTGAACATGTCAGATCATAACCTGGTTCACCTCAAACCCTGCTATGTGCCTCTGGTGAAGAGGAAGCCTACGACCACAAGGACTGTGAGGAGGTGGTCTGAGGAGGCTTATGAGACACTGCAGGGCTGCTTTGAAGTGACTGACTGGCCTGCGCTTTGTGAGCAGCACGGGGAGGACATCGATGGGCTCACTGAGTGCGTCACAGACTACATACATTTTTGTGTGGACTGCAATGTCCCAGCTCGGACTGTAACCTGCCACGCCAACAATAAACCTTGTATCACCAAGGACATTAAGGCTATCCGCGGGTACAAGCAGCCGAAATGGGTTTTCTCAGGAGGGTGGCTTGAGTCTCCCTTAGAGATAGGGTGAGAAGTTCAGCCATCCGTAAGGAACTCGGAGTAGAGCCACTGCTCCTTTGCGTTGAAAGGAGCCAGTTGAGGTGGTTCGGGCATCTAGTAAGGATGCCCCCTGGGCGCCTCCCTTGGGAGGTGTTCCAGCCACGTCCAGCTGGGAGGAGGCCCCAGTGGACGACCCTGGCCCGGGTGGCTTGAGAGCTCTACACCATGGTGTGGAGCCTCCTGTCTGCCTAGGCTGGGGAAGTCCCAGAGTCTTGATTAGGTTTTAATTTATTTGGGATTATGCACCATGTTAACACATGATGAATAATAAAGGCATTAAAACTAAATTTTAACTCAGGGCTTCTCAAGATTACGTCATAATGCAGCTGTCACTGGGACAGTAGCAGGTGGTCAATCCACCTTTTGTTCACGGTGACATCTCTTTAAACTGCTTCGCCACCTTCTGCACACTTTTAACGATTATAACTTAAATCTACAATAGTGTAGCATTTTCCTCTTACACCCGCAAACTGTGAAACAATAACAATGTTGCCTCTCTCTGACATCACAATAGCACCCTATCCTCCATTTTGAGCGTCAAACATAAAAAATGCTTTCAGTCCAGGCCAGGTGGAGCAGGTAAAACTTTGTAGCAACCAGTGCCAAAGCCTACAGAGATCTGTAGGGGGCAGCATAACACCATGACTGTCTAGAGTCAGAGAGAGCAGAGGAGGTAACACCAAGACTGTCTGAAGACTACAGACAGATTCAGATACCACAAAGATACATTTTATAGATGAAATTTGCTGATAAACTTGCAACTGGGTGAATGTGTGAAAGCTTTAGAGTTTAACATAGTTTTTATCCTTTTGTTTAATGTTTGAGATGCACTGTAGGAATATTCACATTTTCCCTCCATTGTCTGCCAGAAACATACAAGCAAACACATGTGCACGGATTAAGTTTCCTCATCAACCCAACTTCAAGAACATAGACTTGTACAGTCTATTTTCAAGAACCAGCTCAGAGTCAGTGCCTCTTTTTCAACACAAGAGGTCACATGTGCACAGAAAATCCCTCTCGTCCACCACACCAACTAATCAAGTCTAGAATTCATGTCACTTTTGTTGATTTAAAACACTACCTTGTTTCAAGGTTAGTCATACGTCACTTGAAGAAGCAGTTTGAGATGGCATGTCCTTCTAAATTCACAGTCTTTGAAAAATATCAGTGATGCTGATAAACATACACTGATATAGTATGTATGCAATGGGAATAATGAAAAGCCAAAGCAAATCAAGTTATATATATATATATATATAACTATATATATATATAGTTATGCTGAATGATGCTGCTATAGGCCTAGTCTGCCGGGGGATAATACTGGTCCTGATACTCTGAGCTTCTATCCTCTTCGTCTGTATCATTCATGTCTCATCAATGAATGTTACTAAACATCATCAGTAATATATCTCATTGTATCACAGCTGTTAATGCCACTACTCATCATTGATCTTATTTACCGCCATAACTATTATCATTGTCATATTCGCCTGCAAACAGTAGGCAAAATGCACTGCTTGTACATCACATATAAAGATCAATGACACTGTGTGACTGTTATGGAGGGTGTACAGTTGAGTGTAGTTTAAGACCTGCAGTGTGATCATGAAGAATGTGACACAAGGGTGTTTTTATAACATGGTGCACAGGAGCATAAAGGTGTCATTATCAAGAGCTCTGACACTGATGTGGCAGTCATTGCTGTAAGTCTGCAGACAGATTTGCCATGCAGCTTATATGTTTTCACAGAGACTGGCAACAGGACACGTATCACTGACATTACCAAGGTGTCATCAGCTCTGGAACCAGAGAGTGTTCAGCCTTGATTAAGGTTCACACATTCTCTGGGTGTGACTCCACAAGTGCCTTTTATGGCAAAGGAAAAAGAAAGACATTTTCTGTTGCATGTGAGAAAGATGAGTACCTCAAGGCTTCTAAAAGTTTAGGAACCAACTTTAACTTGGAGCAGGCAACATTTGCACTTCTTTGCTAGTATGTATGGCACCTATATGATCAGCCAGCTGCCGGAAATGTAAATGAGGCTAGGTACAAGGCTTTCTGTATGGCATCATCGGCCTTTCCAGAATTATGCATTCGCCCTACTACTGATGCCCTCCACCAGCACTGCAACAGGGCAAACTACCAGGCTGCCAAAATTAGGTCATGTCGCAAAAAAATATAAGTGCTCCATCACCTGCTGGATATGGTTGACAAATAGAGGATGGGGACATACGTGTCACCTGGATGACAAAAAATCCGGTCCCTGACGGTGTTTTGCATGTGATACACTGTAGCTGTAAAGAAAGTGCCTGTGAGGCAGGAAGATGTTCCTGTTTCTCTGCAGGACTGTGTTGCACAAACTAATGTCGCTGAACAAATTGTGCCAATAAAAATAAAAATGAGGAACGAAAGTTGACAACTGTCCTGACACTGACAGTGAAGATCAATCAAAATGATTCTGGTGGACACTGCTATCTGCGCCTAATTCTATTTTGTACAGTTTGTATTTCATATTTAGCTCTGGGCAGTGCTGTTATCCCTTATAATATATATTGTTTTTGACAGTTTTACATTTCGTATTTTTAATAAAGATCGTTTTTATGTTTGATCAGTGCTGTTTTCTTTTGAGCATAAATTAATGAATGAATGAACAAACTAATAGTCAGCTGTATAACTACAATTACTGTCTTTAATTGATCTAGATGACTTAACATAAAAAGTTCACCTTATCGTATATTTGCTTATTGTTCTTCTTGGACCCGGTTGTGTATTCAGCATGGTTTAGAATCCATTTGGCCATTTAAGAGGATTTTCGGGTGTTTTTTATATTTGTCGCTAACGTTGAATCTAACCACGGGAGCCGCCATCTTGCCATTCTGTTGACAAAAAGCAGCTCTTTCATGGACGAAGAACAAAGAACGGGCAGCGGACACAAAATGGCGCCCCATTCATTCCTATGGAAAGCTGCTCAGTAGCGCAGGCTCCCCTAAGGACGGCGCCATTTTTGCTTCTCGTGAAGCGATATTTTCCCCATGACGGTAGTGAAAGTTCCCGCCTTTCTCTCCTCTGATTGGCTAGTAATGCTCTCCTCTGATTGGTTGTTTGATTTGGCTGTGAAACGTCATCGCACTTCTCCTAGCCCCTTTTTAGG
Source organism: Echiichthys vipera (assembly GCF_963691815.1). NCBI lineage: Eukaryota > Metazoa > Chordata > Actinopteri > Perciformes > Trachinidae > Echiichthys > Echiichthys vipera. The sequence continues at coordinate 32,812,770 of NC_139825.1, read as the reverse complement.
GGTGCTTTACCACCACTAAATTGAAACTCAGCACCCCTAAGACCTGGAGTAAGACATGCTGTTATTCTAAATTATTGTGTTCGTTTTGGACAGGCTTAGGTGATATCCAAAACTTAATTCATAGTTGAAGGTGAAGGGTGCCATCTCTCACTGACAAACGGATCAAATACTCCCTGGCTCTCAACAAGAATGTCACATCTGCATTAACTTGAAGCATCTCAAACCATCTCCATATCAGTGTCAGGTATTATATCAAATTAATACTAATGTATTAAAAATAGAAAAACGAATTTATTTCACCATGTTAAACATGCAAGTATGTGGAACTTCCCTCTACTCCCTCTATGACCCTATGCACATCCCTAATCATATTACCTCAATACATACAGCCGTTGCTTCACAGTCTTTAAACTGTGAGTAGCCCAGGTCCCTCAGTGTACGGCGAGCCACTGTTACTGAGCGGCTCCATGTCTGCGCAGCCAGGGACACTTTAATCTTCCGGTTGTCGAAGTGGACATGCCTGTGTGTGCACACCGTAGTCCGTTATTCATCTGAACATTGTTGAGACAAACCATGTATTTCCAGTCAATGGGGCCAGTGGTGTTGATTATTGGTCTGTATGCCCTCAAAAAGAATCAGAATCCTTTTTAATTACTGCTCAAAGGACTCTCAGTGCAGACAGGAAAATGCAACGCGTCACATATGGTTTATTTACACATATGTGAATAAACCACACAACAATAAAATTATTTTAAAAACAAATAAGCCTAGAACAACAATCAGCATTTACCTGTAACATGTTGCATGCAAGCCTTAGCATGTGGCAGGCATCCATCATGACGAACACTGTCTTACCAGTCACTGGATGTGCAAAAGAGGTCTTCAGGGTTTCACCAGGGTTTGCCTTGAGGTCACAGCCGAGTTTCTTGCACATGCTGATGTTAGATGCGTGTCTTTCCATTGTCATGCATACCACACTGAAACCATGAGCATGAAGTTCCTCCAATGCGTAGATAACTAAGACCTTCACTGTTTCTGGTGTGAGAGCACTGGTCAGATAGTAAGCAAGCAGTTCGTATGCCTACCCACATAAGCACCAGATCCTCAGAGGCAACGTCAATCTCATTTAGTCCATCCCCAATAACGACAAACCCTGACATTTTTGGAGTTTGGGGATTGTACTGCACTATTTTTGTATTGCCATGGCATCCAAAATCAATGCCACCAATCCATATTTTGTCTGGTCTTCCTTGAATCTTCTTCCCAGCATGTTCAGCATTAGCTTATTCAGGCCAGGATTTGCATCCACTGAAGTCAGCTACCTTTAAAAAATAAAATGTAATATAGTAATGTTATGTAGTAATTTGACCACCCTAACCCCTTCAGAAAAAAATAAACAGAAAATAGCATATCTGAAAGCTCAAAATGTATCAGAAAGCATTGTGTGATGGGAGCTTTGAAATTGGTCATTTTCATTGTCACAAAACATAGTGTGTAGGACTGATTCATGATTCATGTATGTGAAGGTCACACCTGCAGCCACACAACCAGCTTGAATGTCGGTAACCTTCTGCACCTACATGCTGTCCTCATTTAATTTACTTTTAAATTTTTTGAGCACATTATGAATAAATACCACACTAGTCCAGCTTCGTCCCTCACAATGTATTTAACAATCAGGCAACATAGGTAATACCTTTGCAATGTATGGGGATGCGGGAGAGGTAGGTGTTGAGACTCTCTGGAAACTATCACTCCCGGAGCACGCCGTTCCTCCTCGCTCTAGACTCTCCACTCTCACTAGAGCTTCACTGAGCCTGGCCTTTACAACAGTGGGAAAAGCAGGCAAAGCATCATTGTGGTCCTAGTGGAAAGAGGGATACAAAAAATATATAGTAATGTTTATAAATCATCACTCACTGATGTAGCTGGCCCACATTCTTAATTTCATCCCTCAGTCCCACCATGTAAACCACGGATATGAGCTTCTTAGTGACAGGGACACAACACACCACAGTATGTTTTAATGTGTACTTATGTGTATTTCAGTGTGTCTGAAATTAGTGACAGAGAGCAAATGTGATACAGGTTTTAATATGACCAGGGCATTGATGCTCTCATGTGTTCGAAAAATGTTACATGCAAGTACTCAATTCAATTGAATTTTATTTGTATAGCACCAAATCTTAAAAACATTTATCTCAAGGCACTTTACAATATCATAGAATAGAAAGCCAAAAGTTCCCACATTGAGCAAGCACTTGGCGACAATAGAGAGGAAAAACTCCCTTTACTCACAACATTAGAATGAGGCTCAGCTTCAGGGAGATGCTGAGGCGAGGCCACTGGAAGGCTTTCTGCTCCTTTCCTTGAAGCCTTTGTTGTTCTTGATGGTATTTGCTGAAATGTAAGAAACATTATACAACATTTTAAAAGTTTTGGGCATCTGAAAGTGTAGTGTACTTTATTCCTAAACATGCAGACAGAAACAAAAGTTTAAAAAATTGTGGCATCAAGTAGCCATCAAATGCTTCCATGGACACATGAATCACAGAATTGAATGAATTCTTTAGCCAAATGGCACAGATAGATGGCTTGACTCCATGTCTCTGACAATTTGCCCTGTTCGGTCAAAGTCATGTAGCTTTAAGTGCTGACTGCACAGCAAGGACATCTCATCTGCCACAACAACTTCCCATTTCAATTCCAGCTCCGACTGTCTCTTTAGACTGTTGTCTTTTAGGAAACCTTCAAAATGTGTGAAACATGGTGAGAGATTAATAATAATAATAATATATTTTATTTTAAAGCGCTTTTCAAAGTATTTAAAGACACTTTACATAAAAGAACTTAAAATCAGTAAAACAGTATAAAATAGTACACTAGAGCTAGACATTAAAAGCAAATTTAAAAAGGTGTGTTTTTGTTAGGGATTTGAAGGTGGGCAAGTCAATACAATCACGGATGCATATGGGGAGAGAGTTCCAGAGGGAGGGGGCGGCTGCAGAGAAGGCTCTGTCACCCCAGGTTCGGCGCTTGGTCCTGCGTGGTTGGGTAAGAAGGTTTGCATCAGATGAGCGGAGGCTGCGGGATGGATTGTGACGATGGAGCAGGTCAGTGAGATATAGGGGGGCCTGGTTATGGAGGGCTTTGTGTGTGAGGAGGAGGATTTTGAACTGGATACGCTGTGGAACTGGGAGCCAGTGAAGCTTTTGGAGGATAGGAGTGATGTGATCACCGGTGCGGGTGTGGGTGAGCAGACGTGCAGCAGAGTTTTGGATGTACTGTAGTTTATTTAAAGTTTTGGATGGTGTTCCGTAGAGGATGCTGTTGCAGTAATCGATTCTGGAGGTGATGAAGGCGTGGATTTGGGTTTCAGCGGCAGAGAGGGTGAGTGACGGGCGGAGTCTGGTAATGTTCTTGAGGTGAAAGAAGGCAGTTCTGGTGATTTGATTTACGTGTTGCTCAAAGGAGAGGTTGTTGTAAAAAATGAATTAGATTAAGAATTGTCTACAACAAAAAAAATTACATCCAAAAGAGCTAATTATAAACAAATGTATTAGCTATTTTAGATGCTGTATTCAATCACTGCAGTCGACAGAATGAGGCTTTAGAATTAGTCACTTTGATGAAAAACATCACAGAAAACACTTCTAGTTCCTTTCGACTATAACCCTGACTCGAACGAAGCTGATGGGTTCTGCCCGTCCTGTCTGGGTTTATTTGATTATATAACAACCTGCTAACGCTTAGATTATCCCTTAATTACATTTTAACTGTTAAGTGATCCCACGAGATCGTGTTTGTTGCTCCGCTCATTAGAGCACCCATACGCAGCAGAAAAATCCGGCATCTTTTACTTGCTAATCTTCTGTCAGAAGCTCGTCTGCTGATTACATTAAGTAGAATTTGTATTTAGTAGTGATGTTACGAGATGTGCCGAGGCTTCAAAGCGTGTGTCGAGCAATGAAGGGGGCGTTTCCGCGAATATCTAAATACTATTTCTTTAGGTATTAAAACCAGCATTTTTAAAATATCCAAGCACCATGTATCATAGCTACATGTGTGACGCTTTTAACAAATCAATACGTTTGGACATCAGTCTAAAATTCAGCGAATAATTTTACTTTGAGATTGAGAAGAACCTCTGTAGTTCGTAGGTTGATGCACCTCTGTCTCTGCTTGCTAGTCCTGTTCCAAGATGGCGGCGCTTTAGGTGCAGCCCTCCACAGTCGATGCGGCGTCTCTGTATGTCTATGAGCTCAGAAGCCAATCAGACCCTGCTGGATTTCGCGGGCCTTTTTTTTAATAGTTGCGGCAAAAAATCTGAAACTCTTTCTGAAAAGTTAAGATGAAAGTTGCGTTTTGTTGCAATAGAGTTGCGGAAGCAAGTCAAAAAAAAAGTAAAAAGTTGCAACTCCGGTCGATGACGTCGGATCAACGTATGAAAATTGGTCAAAGTTTGCGGTGATTGGTCAAAATTGCAAGGTCGCGATGCATTTGCGGGATCTGTAGGGCTCTACATCGCAGGTAAGCGCTCTACCTTTTTCATAGTCATGAAATCGCTTAGAAATCAAGTGTTTGTTTGACTCACCAATTTTATCGAAAATGGTGTTATTTCCTCCCGCCCCGAGGGTCTCTAGCCCCTATTACAGCCTTTGAAAGAGGGGATATTTCGGGGGAGGCACTCGCTCCCTGTTTACATCTGGAAGTCTCGCGCGAACGAGAAGAACGTTCGCGCTTTACGTAAAGCAGTTCGTTCTTCTCGTTCTCGCGAGACTTCCAGACAGGGAGCGATCGCCTCCCCAGAAAGTTGCATAGTGCCGCCATAACCGTAAGTGCGCGCCCACAGTCTCCTTGGATATGCTTTCATGCACATTCTCACTTAATAGCAACTATTAAACCCGCGGCGGACGCAACGTGGTTAATCGGTGCAGAAATTGGAGAAGTCCCAGTCACAGCAAGGGAAAATAATGCAGTATGAAGAAGTAAGTTAGCTCACCTGACCTTGTCGTCCCATTAAAACGAACGTGTCTGATAGTGTTCAACATTAATTATTTCAAACCGCAGAATGAAAATTTAAAACTTTAGAATCCTATATCCACTACATTGTCCTTAATTGTTGTTGTATAATCTATAGTCAGTCTCAACTGAAGTTAATACATGTGAACCAATTTCAACATATTATAGCTGTTTTAAAGATGCTTCTGGAAATATTTAATGTTAATGCTAAATGTAAAACACTATTATGTCAATAGGCAGTTGTGGATATACATGTAAAATAATATTTTTAATTTATAAATCAAATAAATTAACTTGAGCTGAAACACATGAACATAGGCTTGAATTTAATATGATAGTGATACAATTAGCTAAAATAGAGAGGGAGAGAAGAGGTTGTGACAACTTGTGAAAAAAATGAGGTGTGAGCAACTACACTGCTCCAAAAATATAGGAAACACTTAAACAACACAATGTAACTCCAAGTCAATCACACTTCTGTGAAATCAAACTGTCCACTTAGGAAGCAACACTGATTTGACAATCAATTTCACATGCTGTTGTGCAAATGGGATAGACAACAGGTGGAAATTATAGGCAATTAGCAAAACACCCCATCCCCAGACCTGAATCCAATTGAGCACATCTGGGACATCATGTCTCGCTCCATCTACCAACACCACGTCGCACTGCAGACTGTTCAGGAGTTGGCGGATGCTTTAGTCCAGGTCTGGGAGGAGATCCCCAGGGCCCAGTATTTCAAACGTGATCTGACAGGATTATCCTGGTCGGATTGGATTAAATCTAGATCTGATCTGAAAACTGGGTATTTCAACACAGATCAGGAGAATCCTGATCCTGAAGAGCAGGGTTTCAGCTCTGGTAATCCAATCCTCCCCTGAATCCAGATAAAAGGCTGATTTGGGTATTTCAAAAGTTAAGTCAGATATCTGGATCAACTTGATACCAAAATTTCAGGATCATTTGAATCCCACCTCAGAGGTGGATTTGACTTGGATTGACAAACTCTCAGCGCATACTTCTCCTAGATATTGTTACTCAAGATGTTTGTTACACTTAAGTGTTAGTGTTGTACTTCTAACAAGTAATTTAAGTAATATCAAAAAATGTAAAGCATAGTAAAATTTTTGACCACTGTAAAACTGCTGTAAATAAAATTACAATCATTTCTCAAATTCTAGTTCACCAAACATTGTAACTTGCATGTACCAAAACAGAGAAAGACAAAGGAATGCAGGGTCCAAACAAAGTTTTATTCCAACAAAAAATAATGTGACCACTAAGGACCATGCTATTTCAAATGTCAAGCTGTTTCTCTAACAGCTTGATTGTTAATTCTGTCTCTTTTTGCTGAAGCAGCGTCAGCTTAATTTGCCGTTTGGCCAGTTCAGTCTGTTTGACTGCCCTTTCGGTCTCCATTTTGAGGAGCCTCTCATAGGCTTCCTCATCCCCGGCATGCCTCTTCCGTCGCCGTCGCTCTGGCGCTGGCGCTGGCTCTGGCCCACGTGCCTGATGTGGTAGATAGATAAGTTTATTGGTCACATGCAAAGCTAAAACCAAGGTTTAAAAACAGTGTAGTGAAATGCAAAAAAAAACAAGCTCTCACCAATGGTGGACCGGGTGGAGCAATGCTGGCACTTGATGGTGTTGATGGCACAGGTGTGAGCAGCACATAGTCAGCTGAAAGGTTGAGTGGCTCGTCAGACTCCCCCACACTGGCTGGCAAAATCCCATGGAGGGCATGGGAACTCTCCCCTCCAAGTATATCGAGGACAGTATCTGAGAATTCTCCAGCTTTACGAAATAAACAAGAACATTTGTATTGCACATTCATATAAGACATGTAGCTCATAGTGCTTCACAAAAGTGACATTAAATTAGTACTTGTACCATTAATGTAACATAATATGGGAATTTAGAAGACAAACAGTTAAGTCTTACCTTTGAAGGGCTTGTTCCCTGTTTGGGGGTTTTTCGCCTCCGCCTGGTCCTTGGTGGCCTTTTGCTTCAAGTTCTTCCACCGAAGCTTGACCTGCTCCACCGACCGTAGTTGGCCACTGCCAGTGGCATTTATTTGGGCTGTGATAGCAGCCCAAATCTCGCCTTTGGTCTTTGCAGACACACTGGTCTGGCCAGGGGTGCTGAAAGTGCCAAACAAAACACAATAATGTGACCTCACCCCATCCAGCAACGCAGGCGTTTCAGCAGCTGTAAAGTTCAATCCCTTACTCTTTTGGGCCTCCATGGTGTCTGGAGGTTGATCAACCAGTCACTCTTTTATACCTTGCCAGTCTCGTTACTTTCAGGTGTGAGAGTATCCCAGGTTCATTAGTAAGGGCTTAAATTGGGTTCTCAGCTGAACACGATTGGTTGACAAGACAATGACAGCAATTGTACACCAACACCGACAGCAAAGGAGAAGGTATAGGCCACGGCATTATGCTGAGCGCCCCAACCTGCTCGAGCATTACTCAAATGAGGAGCTTTATGCAAGATACAGATTTGGGCGAGATGATATTACTTACATCTGTAATATTCTTCATCCTCACCTTGAACGTGCCACCCTGAGGAGCCATGCCTTGACTGTGGAGGAGCAAGTGCTTATAGCGCTACGGTTTTAAGCATGTGGTTCCTTCTTTGAGGTAATTGGGGATGGACTGGCGGTGACAAAGTCAGCAGTCGGCCATGTGGTGCATTCAGTGTCATCTGCCCTCAGCAATCTTCTGGGTCAATTTGTGAAATGGCCTGAAAATGAAGACGACATGGCAAGGACCAAGAGGAAGTTTTTCTCATTGGGGGGGATGCCCAATTGTATTGGTGTTATTGATTGTACTCACGTGCATATTCAGGCACCTCATGCCAGGGAATGGGAGTATGTCAACAGAAAAGGCCGGCACAGCATTAACGTGCAGCTTGTGGGGAACGCTGACCTCATTGTCACCAACTGTGTCGTAAGATGGCCTGGGTCTGTACACGATGCCCGTATTTTGAGGTCAAGCCACCTCTTTCAAAGGTTCCAGCAGGCCGCCCCAGATGGCATCCTCCTCAGTGACAGCGGTTACCCCCTTCTACCCTGGCTGATGACCCCTTTTGCTACTGTCACCAATGACTCTCAGCAGAGGTACAACAGTGTCCATGCCACAACAAGAGGGACAATTGAGCGCCTGAATGGCGTGATAAAACGCAGATTTGCCTGCCTGAACTATCTCCGTGTGGAGCCACAGAAGGCCTGTCACGTCATCTGTGCCTGCATTGTGCTCCACAACATTGCACAAATGAGGAGAGTGCCACTTGGGGCTCCCATTGATGGACCTCCTCCCTGCGCAGAAGTCCCCGATCCGCTGCCTCCACCACCGCAGCAGCCTGATGGTCCTGCTGGAAGAGCTGTGAGAAATGCCATGGTTAATCTTTATTTTTCCACTTGAATGATTAAAGAAAAATGTGCACATTTTTTCTGTGTCAGTGTTAATGTCATGCTGCACATTTCAGCACTTTCCAAGCATTTTCAAGGTATATTTTCATGCTTCTGATTAATTGAAGACAAAGTGGCTTCAAGCTTAAAAATGCACCTTTAAAATATTTGGATATAGCTTGAATGTGATTTTAAAACATGTAGCAATGTATTTCAGTTAGTGTTTTACACACTGATTATTTTACTTCATCAAATCAGATCCTTTTATAAATTATCATAATTATGTTGGAGAGGAATTAGGATGAAGAAATGTTTCTAATTGTGTCACTGACCAATACCATGAAAGTAATGCCATTACAAATTTAAGCAGTTTCAAGCACTTTATTCAAACTCCAATTACTTGAAAGTCTTAAATGTATCAATACAATTAAAGCATTTTCAAGGATTTCCAGCACTCACCCTGTTGTAGCTGAGTGGTCCATGGCTGTGAGTGGACTCTGAAGGTAGAAGGTGTATGAGTATCTTAATCCACAATCCCAAATTGTATTTATGTAGCCTACACAAAAACATGATATCATCACCAGCATTAGGCTACTGTAGCATTCTGAACCTTCTGAACAAACCTTGTAGTTAATACTCAAACTGTGTTGCGTTGTGTTTTCTAAGCACTGAGCAGGTCTGTACACAATGCAGCCTGCTTATACTGTAAATCTGCCGTGTTGCAAATGACGTGACGCTAATGATAGCCGCTAATGATAGCCCGCTAGCTGCTTAAAACACAAGTCAATGGAGCCGCGTTAGCTCCCGTTAGCACGGCCGCGTCTCAATTAGAGATCGCCACGGCCTGCTTTTAATAAGGTGACAATTCAAATAGTTGGCTTGCATGATGTGTTGGTTGCCGTTCGTATGGTATTAAAACCGCTACACAATAGACGACGGTTAACTTACACTTTTGCTGTGAAAGTCGGCTCTCTGCTACTCCTTTTATGAAGTAGTCCACCATGTTTCAGATCCCGGAGGCGGAGACTTGAGATTGGGAAATCCGTATCCGGCCAGGTAGGGATCACGGTGATCCACCCTGCCTGTGTTTTGAAATACTCAGATAAAGTCAGCAGGATCACCGTGATCCATGACTGAGAAAAGGAGGATTTCATTATCCGGATTATTCTGATCCAGATTACAAATTTTGAAATACTGGGCCCAGGAGGCCATTCGCCACCTCATCGGGAAAGTGGCCAGGCGTTGTAGGGAGGTCATACAGGCTCATGGAGGCCACACACTACTGAGCCTCATTTTGACTTGTTTTAAGGACATCATACAAAGTTGGATCAGTGTGTAGTGTGTTTTCCACTTTATTTTGAGCGTGACTTCAAATCCAGACCTCCATGGGTTAAAACATTTGATTTACATTGATCATTTTTGAGTGATTTTGTTGTTAGCACATTCAACTATGTAAAGAACAAAGTATTTAATATTTTATTCATTCAGATCTAGGATGTGTTATTTTAGTGTTCCCTTTATTTTTGGAGCAGTGTATTATCTCCAAACAAAAGCAGTTATTGTGCATAGTAATACAATTAACAGCAATAACAAGCAAAACATTTTAACTGTCAATCAGGTGAGATAATGCCACTATATTTGAAAACATTGTTCTTGGACAAAAAAAGCAAATAGCAATCTGCTTTATTGTAGTGCAAAATTTGACATGATTAAGTTTGTATTTCTGTAAATCATTATTATTTTTTACATCTCTTTCATTTGATCACAGGGACCACAGAAGGCCAAAGCACAGACAAATCCTGTGCAAGCAAAGTGTCCTCACCCCAGAAGAAGGCCACGCAATAAAACAGCTGGGCATCAGTGTCCTATTTGTGGACTTAGATACATGGATATAATGCAGCATCTCAAAGTCACAGAGAAAGTGAAAAACAAAGAAGAGCTCAGTCTCTTAAGCAAGTTGTCTCACAGACAGTAAGTGTTTTGGAAATATTACCATTTACACACACACACACGAAATATGAACTTTTTAAATATTACATTGGTAAATCCATAATAAATGGATTTACATGGACTTTTAAAACATTTTGCTGTTCAGTAAGGCAATGTCCTATTCTCTTAATAATATGTTTTTTTCCATTGGTGTCATTTCCCCAGTTTTAGGGCAAATCTGGACTGTCCAGTTCACTTATGCAAGTCTAAACATATAAACAGACTTGACAAGCATCTGTTAAAGGCCCATGGATTGAAGGTTTGTATTTGGCTGCTGTATTTATATTGATTTGCTGGTCATCCTTAAAAAATAGAGCAAAGGAGAAGTAGATAAGATATTACATCAGGTATGAAACTATAAAGTAGAACAGAGTTAGACAAAATAAATTTACATCTAAAGCAATGTTGTCCTCTTTTTCTCTCTTTTTTTTTTTTAGAAACCTATGGCTAAACTTTATATTGAAAGGGCAAAGGATATATTGGAAGGGAATTGGCACTGTTGAGGGCCAGGCATCCCCAACCACCAATCATATCACATATGGATATAGTAAATGGATCTACCATCGAAGAAGCCGTCCGTAGGCAGATAGCTGCAAGGGCGTCTGAAAGAACTACTACCATTAGTAATGCATTATCTCTGTCCACTGCCATACATGCAGCAGATTCTGTAGCTTTGCCATCACCATGTAACACAGAAGTAGCCCCCAGTGTATTAAGTGCCACAGATTCTGTGAACCCGGGACCCACTGACTGTGGACCATCCATGTCCCCTTCAAGAGGATCGCCAACTGCTGTTACTGCTCTTTCACCTTTGCTGCTGAAACCCACAGCATCCTCATCTCAGCACCTCAGCCTTCCTCCAAGGATGCCTGCAGATGGTTGTATAAATTGTCAGTTTCTGTTCACAGAGCTTCGTGTGACAAAGCAGCTGCTTGAATGCGAAATTGAACGAAATGATGAGCTGAAGAAGCTACATTCTTTAACAATGCGTACAAATGTGAGTGTCATTTCATTCTACTAACATATCAATGTGACAAGTTCTGGATATTAAGTTTGGATGTCTGCATCTCAATTTATATTTTCCAGGCTATGAAATATAAGCGTGTGCCAAAATATCCAGCGACAGATGCTCCCGCTTATGGTGAATATCACATTCCTATCAAAACATTTAGGATTATGAATCTTACTGTTACATGTTTACCATTGTTTAATGTCTAATTATTTTTGTACATCCCTCAGTGAAACTGGTAAACAACTTTAAAGCGCATGTGGAAGGTGTCAACCCTCCAAGGACAGTTCAGAAAAATGCAAAGCAACATGCCACTCATGTGCTCCACTTTCTCCACTTCATGGCAAACTCCCCCAATCCAAATGGAAATGTATTGTTCCTGCAGGATATATCAAGAGTCAGAGGGTAAGTTTACAGCATTTTCAGAATTTTCTGTGATTGTCTATTGACTATGAGAGGACATGAACTAATACCTTTTTTTGACCTTTAAGGTTTGTAGCCAACCTGCAACAAAAAGGGTTCAAACCCACAACCCAACAGATTTATTTAAGGAATGTTTTGGCATTCTTAAAATATCTTTCCAATATGAAGCCGCATTGTGTGAGGCTTGGTAAAAGGACAATCAAAGCCCTGACAGCAGAGCTTAGTGCACGTGTCCGAGACATTGGCAGGGATGTTGTTGGACACCAGCTTGTGCAACGTACTAAGTCCGGTAAGTAAAGTGTTCCCCTCCATTAATGCAAATCTCATCATTGAGGTTGAGACACATATATGCTGAACAGTAGTTGTTTTTTGTTTGTTTGTTCATCAGACAATCTTGTCAAGGCCATAAAACATGCTGGTTTCATAGAGGAGGCACCAAAGCAAATTGATGCTGCACTTGGTAAGGATCAGTAGTTACAGCAGTTGTTCAAACATCTCAGATTGCTCTAGGAGGATTTGTTTGTTTTTTCTATTCATAATGCACTAAAATGGCCTTTTCTGGTAAATTGATACTCTGTATAATAAATAAAAAATTTTTGAGCAGCCCTTAAAAATTTTAGATTGACTTATATTTAGAAACTTTGGTGATGGGTTATGGTAGTGGAAAATAGATCAAATCAGCTCCAGACTTTAAAAAGCGTCTGTCGTTGAACGCTCATACTTGTTGTTCTTCTTTAAAAGATGATCTTGCAAAGAGACCACATAACACAAGGAAACTCACACTGTTTTTTGGACTACTTGGTGGGTTTCTTATTGCAACAACGGGACATCGTAAGGGTGTACTTATCAACATGACCGTGGCAGAGGTCAAGACTGCTGAAAAGACTGCAAGAGGTTGCCGTGTCATTCGTGTAAGTACATATTAAAATGAAACAAGTGAACACAACATGCATCTATTTTTTAACAACTTAGCTAGAAACACTAATTAAATGTCTTTTAAAAATAGATTCAGCACCACAAAACCCAGAGATACTTTGGGCAAGCAGCCATACCACTGAAACCAGAAGAGTATGCCTGGTTCAGACGTTACAACAGACTTCGTGGTCAAATTAAGGGAGGCTCAAAGGCATCCACGTTTTTTCATAACACTGTTGGAGGGCCCTTATTGAAACTCCCAGAGTATTTTAAGGATGCCTGGGAAGGAATGAATCTGGGTCCTGGCCCCACATTCAATATGTTACGTTCTTCTGTTTCCACTTTTGTAAGACACGTTTTGTTCCTTTAAAGTCTTTATTATTATGACAAGGACACATTTTTATCTTATGTACTTTGTGCATGATTTCTCCCATCAGGCCAAGCGGCACCTGGGAGATAAAAAATATGAGAGGGTAGCAACAGTCATGTGCCATAATCCCCAGACAGCCAAAAGATTTGACCAAGGTGACTTCAGCATTAAAAAATAAAAAAACTATTCTGTTGGCTTGAGTAATATCTGTTCATGATTTTGACCTTTCATTTTACAGCGGCTGACCCGACAGAGGACACAGTCCAGAGCAGAGCATTGATGATGATGGCAGTGTCAAGCTATGCAGTCATGGAAAAGAAGAAGAAGGAGAGGAGTAAGAGGGCAGGTGTGGACTATGATGAGGTGGTGACAGAATCCCCTCAGGAGGACACAAGGGAAGGAATGCAAGAATCTGAAAAGAAGCGGGAAACTAGAAGGGTTCGAAACCTGAGCAAGAAAGAGCTTTCCTCAGTCAGTCAAAGATCAGTACGAGTAGTCTTCATCAATTTCAGTGTATAGGGTAAGTGAGTAAGAGAAAGATAATTTTGTCTTATCTAAAACAGATGGTGAGCTCTTCTATAAGTAAGGGATCTGGTGATTGGCAGCCCCAAACGAATGGAATAGAAGAAGAGGATTCTGAAGAGGAGGAGGAGACCAGTGGGACACGAAGGGTTCTCCAGCTGCGAAAGAAAAGGCCTTTACCCACACCCAGAAACAGACTGGTAAGAGTTGTTTTAAGAAGTATCTGTGCTTACAATGATTTTTGTGTCCTAAATGAGAAAAATAACTATCTAATCTAAAACAGAGCTCTGAGCTGAGTTCCTCTGAAGATGAGGGGTCAGATGATTGGCAGCCCCCAAAGAATGGAACAGAAGAAGAGGATTCTGAAGAGGAGGATGTGGAGGAAGAAGGCAGTGTGAAGCAAAGGGTTCCACAACTGTACAAGAAAGAGTTTTTGCCCTCAGCCAGCCCAAGATTGGTGAACATTTTCTTAAGCAGTTTCCATTCAATGATATTCGATAGAATCCTGAGAGAGAAAATTTACTTTTTGTCTCATCTAAAACAGATGGTGAGCTCCTCTGAAGATGAGGGGTCAGGTGATTTTCAGTCCCAGAAGAATGGAACAGAAGAAGAGGAGGAGGAAGAGGAGACCAGTGTGAACCTAAGGGTTCCCCAGCTGCAGAAGAAAAGGCCTGCACCCAGGAACAGTCAGGTAAATTTAGTAAAGCTAGGGTTTCTCTAACCCACCCAGTCATAGCCATGGCAATAGCACTTCATGATTTGATTCCTGACAACAGTGGAGGTAAGGAGCAAAAGTTAAATCTAACTATAATTTCCCGAATCTATATTATCCGCCCAATTATTCCGTCTGAAGGTTGCTAAAATCCTAATTAATGTAGTATTTATCTTTTGTTCTTGTTTATATGATAATTTTTCATTTTACATTCACAGAATACACAATTGCAGACTGTATCTGTCAAACTGAATTGTCCCACTATACAGACATTGGCAGTAAGTATGATAATCTACATTGAAGCTTCTAATATCAATGAAACTTGGTCTTCACTATTGCATGTATCTGATAACAGGATTTTTGCTGTTTATAGGAAATTACAAAAAAGGAAAAAATGGCTGCACACTTTAGTTCAAGAAATCTGGAGAATATGACATGGTATGTTTTCTTTGACCACTTATTTCTGATCTTTTGTCACTCTTTTGCAGATGATTCGGGTTTATGTAAGCCCAGCCACCGCTACCATCTTGGCAAAACATTCACAGATGATTTGTGTAAAGACTAAATTAATGACAGAAATGACTTCTGATCAAGTCAAGTTGTGTGACACTCCGGTGAAAATTAAAAGACGGGAGCCATCAGAAGAGGAGAAGAGAAAGACCTGTGAGACGAAAAGAAGGAAGCTGCAGGAGAAGCATCAGCGGCAAAAAGAACAACATGGTAAAGAAGTGACAAAGAAGAGAGGGTGTCCAAGCAGAAAAGGATCAGGTAGAGAAGAGGCAGTGAAAGAATAGTGAAAAGCAGGGGGTGGGGGTGGGGGGGTATTCACATGAACAAAAAAAGAAGATTGTTTTTTTTTGCAAAATGTTTTGATTCTGTTCTTAAACATTTCAAATTAATCACTGTTTTGAAATAAAAACAAAGGCAGCAAAAAATATTGTATGTTACATTTTATTTCCTGTTTTACAGAGAATATTTTGACAATACACATATATTGCAATAAATCAGTGTTATTAAAACTGAATAAATTGAAAGAAGAAAAAACAGAACAGAAAGACTATTTGTTTATAAACTAAAGCTGTTATAGAGAAAGTGGTTTTGAGTTGTAATATCAGAATCAGCTTTATTGGCCATGTATTGTTGGAAATCAGACTGTCTCTCTTCTAAAAGGACACATCTGTGAATGTATGATTTATGTCAAATCACATCTGCGAACATATGATATGATACCCAGATTTAATGGGGGGAAAGTTCAGTGTTTTTACCTCTGTGACGAAGAGTGCGTACAGAGTAAAATACTTTATTATCAAGAACGACGTGACCTAGAACGCCAGATAACGAGGACAGCCTACAGGACCACGTGCACGCGATTGTCGACGACATCGACCGGGAGCCTGCACATATGATTGGACCAGGCGTATCAACAACTCCCAGGAAGATCAAAACATCAAGATACACCTGTTTATCATTTTTAATATAACCATGGGCCAGGGAAAGAACACCAGTCAGACTTCTTGACATGACACACACTGTTGTTGACAGGGAAAGGTTTCTGGCCCGGAGCTCTGAATGCTGTGCTTTTACTCATATTTTACTTAAACTTGTTCCTAATTGAACTTAGTACTTTAATAAATTGATCTTAGATTTAAAGGATCCCATCTCTCTGTCTTCATTCAACGAACGCGCGGAGGCTGGCGAACGAGGTCCAGAGGCCCAGCTCCATCAATTTGGTGACCCTGACGTGATGGAGACGAGAGACTGAACCATACGGGATCGACAGCGGACATCTGACCAGCTCAAACAACACCAGAACGGGCCCAGTTAAAAAGGTAAGCAGACACCTGTTAAATCAAAGTTCTGCAATTGGACACGACTAAAAGAAACTGTGTTGTTTGACTGAGTCTGGTGGCCTAAATTAGGGGAATAAAAGCACAGCATTAAAAATAGAAGGGTATCCCCTTAAGGGAGCCCCCCGGCCGCATTAAGGTCAGAAGCCTGTGTTGACCAATAGGGTCAACCAAAGATTAAGGTCACGAGCCTGAATTGACCAATAGGGTCAACCAAAGATTTAGGTCACGAGCCTGTGTTGACCAATAGGGTCAACCAAAGAATGAAGGTCAGGAGCCTGTGTTGACCCGAAAGGGTCAGCCAAAGATTAAGGTCCAGGCCTGTGTTGACCAATAGGGTCAACCAAAGATTTAGGTCCAGGCCTGTGTTGACCAATAGGGTCAACCAAAGAGTAAGGTCACGAGCCTGTGTTGACCCGAAAGGGTAAGCCAAAGATTTAAGGTCACGAGCCTGTGTTGACCAATAGGGTCAACCAAAGATTAAGGTCACGAGCCTGTGTTGACCCGAGAGGGTCAGCCAAAGAATTACTAGTAACGCCGAAATATTTTGTTGGCACGAGAGTAGAAATACTTTCGCTGGAAAACTCAATATAGTAAGCCTGTAAAAAGTGTGAATATGGTATAAAGTGTTTTAAGGGGAATGTGCGGGTGGTTCCAGGAGTTAAGACAAGATTGTTGGAACAAATAGTTTCGTCTAACTCCTGTTCTGTGTGGGAAACATTGGGGTGGCTTTGTGTGGAAAATTGAGCGTGAATTAAAAGATCTGTGCTACTTGTGAATTAACACCCAGAGTGAGACCGGACTAAGTTCGCTTAGTCTAGAAGCTTGTCTCATTAAAGCACACAGATTGACCGACGGAGTCATTCACACTCAGATCCACACGTGTATATAATAATATAGAACTGCTGGCAGTACGTGTTTAAACATGAACGGAGAGACTGAAGTAAAGTGGAGCCAAGAGGCAAGTTGTCCTCCATATGTAATGCCCATAAGACAACAATGGGAAAAAGTTCGAGATCAGCTAATCAGCGGCATAACCCAGAGCCAACAAAAAAACACCATGAAACAATATGACACCCTATGGGGGGAACTGCAGAAACAGGGAAAGGTACCACAGGACACGGAGGGAAAGAAACTTTATCATATCTGTCTAAAGCTGAAGAGGAGGCTAAGGCAGAAATAATAATACATAGCCAGAAAGAAGGTTCGTTTTTGGTAAGAAAGCAGTGGAAAAAGGAGGAGGAGAAGGAGCAAGTGCCAGCTCATTTGCATAATATGACGCTTGCCTGTGCGGTTTTAAAGCTAACTGAGAAAAGAGCCAGAAAACAAACACAGAGATGCACTGAAAAAAAGAGGAGCAAGTAAGAATCCCTGCACCGCTGTATCCGTCACTACCACAATCAGTGGGGGAGCAAATACCATCCCCAGATCACCACCAACAGATGCCTGTGATGTATGTGCAAGAAGGTATGTTGAATGTGGCAGAAGTAGGGTCAGAAGGTTATAGAGATGTCAGGGACAGGATGAATGCGGCTGTGACCGATGATGTCAGCAGGAGAAATAGCCCAGCAGTACCAACTGAGCCAGGGGAGAGTTCTGTGATGGCTGCGCGGATCGGGAGTAGTTTACAAAACGCTCAAGAAAAAACAGACACCCAGTGTGCTCCACATCAAACCTTATCTCGACCCACGAACACACAGAGTGTAGGTCAGCAGACGGATAGGGTTTTTCAGGACAGATATGAGAGAGAAATGAGGGAAAGAGACGAACTTGACGATGACGTATCCTGCAGTGACTCAGACTCAGAGAGAGACGACTACAACACCACACAGGAGGAACGGGGAGGGGCTGAGAGACATCCCGTTTCCATAGCAGGGACGATGGTCATACATTATGATAAGGCACCTGTTTTTCCACACAAGACTAGGACAAAAGACAAATATGAGCTACGCGACAGAGAGAAACACTACATAAACAAGAAAGATTCGCAACACAAATGCCATCATTCTAAAAGGGCCCACAGCAGGGACGGGTGTATCAGCCCTTCTCATTCACCGATATGAGCGGCATTCTTGAGAGAATGCCGTTACCCACACAAAGGGGGGGGGGGGGGGGGGGGGGGGCATGGATGACTAAGTTCTGTCAACACACTTTAGGACACACATTGGCCATGGGGGATTGGAGAGCAATAGTGGGGAAACAAGTGGGGGTGTGGGACCTAGCTCAGATTGAAGCAGAAGCCGGCACCACCACTCGGCCCGATTCAGAGTTATTCACACCTCATGCAACCGCGCTGGGGATAGCAATGAGACAGAAATTTCCCCTTCCAGACGGCACTATCTCGTTTTTTCAATAAAAGAGGGGGAGGACACGTGCACTTTTTTGGCTAGATGTAAGGAAACATGGACAGACACCGCAGGAACACATCCAGACACAGATAAGGTGCAGACATCACTCTTTAGAAACGCCGTAATGGCAGGGATGTCCAGCTCTGTAAAAGAAGCAATG
The DNA here is from genome assembly GCF_963691815.1 of Echiichthys vipera. NCBI lineage: Eukaryota > Metazoa > Chordata > Actinopteri > Perciformes > Trachinidae > Echiichthys > Echiichthys vipera. Next base: position 32,794,041 of record NC_139825.1, on the reverse strand, counting down.
GACATCAATGCCGACGTGATGGACTGCTCCGTTGAGCGGTGGGAGAAACATTTAAAACACCACATGAAAAGGGACAGGATGAAACAGGAGGAGGAGAAAAAAAGGACTGAAACAGCCCAGGCACAGCTGTTAAAGCTGCAATTGGAAATGGCCAGGGATACTGTTAACACCTCTAAACATAAAACGTCCAAAGCTGCCAATCAGATGGTTCAACAGCAGCCACCACCACAATTTGATTATCAAGATGTAGTCACCCCACACGGACGGGGACCCCCAAACCCTTATGGTGGGGGGACAAGAGGTTTTAATCAGGGATCTCGTGGGAGGCGCAGGGGTAATATGGCACCTAGAGGTCAGTCAGATGCATCGTGTTACACCTGTGGACAACACGGTCACTGGCACCGCAAATGTCCAAACCGGGAAGAACCACAAGAACAGAGAGGTCCACCCAGAGCCCCACACTGCCGTCCCAACTACCAGCCCTCCTCACAGAGCAGGCCGCAACATTTTGCTCAACATGCCGCAGCAGCTCCACCCCGTGGACAGTACCCCCAGCATTCGCTCGAGGGGGAGGAGTATGAAGATTGATGGGGCCCAGGGACCCCAAAGCAGGCAGGACTGGCAGACCCCTACCTGCAAGTGACTATTATGGACAAACAGAGACCTTTGTGGTTGACACAGGGGCCACATTCTCCACACTCGCGTGTGACATCCCTAAATCAAAAATGTCGACCTCTAGTGTCCAGGTAATAGGGTTTTCGGGGAAGCCAGAAAAACTGCCATTAACCACGCCACTAACTACATCAGTGGCAGGACTTTTCACCACCAGTATATAACATTAACCTCGTGTCCAACCAACCTCATGGGCAGAGATTTACTGATTAAATGTGGGGCATCCATCATGTGTGGCCCAGATGGCCTGATTGTGACATTTCCTAGTGGACATTCAGTGAACTGCTCTTTGACTACGATCCGGTCCGGCTCTCAGATGTTGATGTCAACTGATATTTCTCCATCGGCTTAAGGAGCGGGGCGGACATTTACTGAGGACTCCTAGAACCTGAGAACGCATCAGCAACATCATACAATCAGTGGCGGCCCTGGGTGCATATGTTACATCCTTGTGTTTCTCCAGTTGATCCCCTGCATTTAACCCTTTGCTATGACCGTGAGGGGGATGAAATTTATCAACATGAGTTTTATGATCACGCACAAGACATAGAATGGTCTATTTTATCTGACTACATTCTAGTGGGGAAAGAGGGGGTGGCTGCTACTGTTGACCTATCTACAGAACACTTTGACAGCACCACACATAACATGGCAGATAACGTGGGGGAGGGAGAGCCGCTTTGGTGTGAGTAAAGAGTGCAACGGGATGTGAGAGTGAAAGCAAGACCTGCAGAGCAAGCCGATACAAGGAGCTGAGGAACTGTGTTTACAGATGGATGCTGTTACAGGCATCCTACTGAAGGCCTGAAAGCAGCGTTTGCAGTAGTTAGGCTAAAATAAAGCAGGCTACATTTTACAGTACGTCATGCTGCAGACTCAGAAAACTGTGTACGACACGCTGACCCAGTGTGATAACATATTGATAAAAGAGCAGACCAACACCTCACCGGGAGAGGGGGGCAGTTATGACTGAAAGAATATGGAGAGCTCCCGATGGGAGACTTGTACTTCCTCCCTGACTTATGACTATGATGCTGCAAGAAGCACATGACTGACATATTGCAGAAAGACTCAAATGCAGAGACATTTGACTCACTGGTGGCATTCGTCCCTGCCGCCATGATTAAAAATCACATTAGAGAGTTCCACATATGTACAAACGTATAATTTGAAAGCAACCATTAAACCTCATGAGGGAAAGTTTCCACTTCGCTAATTTCCAGATCAGGAAATAATCATTGACTACACCAACACGATAGAGAGGGTGAGAGGGCACAGATACCTTTTGGTAGCAGTGGATGCATACACTTGCTGCCCAGAGGCTTCTGTCCCCACAAAACATGAGGATGCACAATCAGTAGTTCAGTTTCTACTGATTCACTATATTCCAGTACATGGATTTCCAAAGAGAATCAGATCTGACAATGGCACACACTTCAAAATTAAGATTTACAGACGGTAAAAGCTCAATTGGGACAAAAACATTGATTTGGCTCAGTCTATCACCCACAGTCACAGAGAAAAGTGGGAAGAAGTAATCAAACCCTAAGTGGAAAAATATGGAAAGTGTGCGCACAAATGGGGCTGAACTAGGTAGATGCTCTACCTTTGGCCCCATGACCATCAGAGGCTCAGTGGGTTTAGGTATGGGAGTTAAAAACAGGGCCCAGTTTCCCGGGACCGGGAGCTGGAACACGGCTGACAAAAAAAAAAAAGACGCAGACCTACTGAGAAGGTATAAACAATGCTATGACCAACTAACCGCTTTGGTATCAGCTGTTTCAAAACAGGCAGCAGCTGCAAAGGGGGACATGGAAGATCGAGCCCCACCTGACGCAGAGTTGGTCTTGCTGAAAGTGATCAAAAGAAAGTGGTCTGAGTCTAGGTGAAGAGGACCCCACAAGGTCGCTGTCCGGCTACAAGGTAAAGGAGAACACCTGGTAACACTGGTCACAGTGCTCAGCGACAGAGCCCCCCCTCCCTCCAGGTCTTTGGAAAACAACACCAGAGACCTGAGACAACAGTCGCAGTGAATGACTGTGTAGAACCCCTGAGAACTGATTTTTCTGATGGTATCCTGTGGACAATACGAAGGTTGTAAGTTCCTCTGAATCAACACTTTGACCAGAGCACAAGGATAAACACAGACCCAGGATAGAAATAAATTTATTTTGCCTGCTGTTTTATTACATTATATTACATTTTATATTTTATACTTTTAATTTTTTAACTTATCATGGAGCCCCTCAGGCGGCCATGGCACCCTTCAGACACCCAGGGATGTGTGGACTGAGAGGTTCTTTGTGAGTATTGCTGTTGCTTTGTTCCTCGTTTAAGAAATGATTAATCGTTTGATCACTACTGCACTGCCTGAGGAGAAGAACCCACCCGCGTATCAGATGCCACTGTTGTGTGGACACTGAGCAGGAGGACCAGCCGGATGACGAGGATATCTGTCAGGTTGTGTAACAGGAAGAAACCTCCAGCAGAACCAGGCTCAAAGTGGACGGCCGTCTGCCTCGACCGGCCTGCTGCCCACAGCCTCTTCAGCCTGCTGCCGTCGGGGAGGAGACTGCGGAGTCTCCGAGCCAAAACAAGTAGGCTCAAAGACAGTTTCTGCCACCAGGCAGTCAGAAGACTCAACTCCCTCCCTACTCTGCCCCCCCTCCCCCCTCTGCCACAGCCACCCTTACACCTCCCCTCCCCTCCGTCATCAGACATCAATTAAATGCAGAACTGAGGCAGTCGCTGTCAACGTCTACATGAATGTTGAAATCACCCACTATGATGACTTTATCTGTGCTGAGAACTATTTCAGATAGAAACTCTGCAAATTCACTTAGGAATTCAGAGTAAGGACCAGGTGTCCGATACACAGTAACTATCAAAACTGGTTTTTGCATTTTCCAGTTTGGATGAGAGAAACTAATAGCAAGACTTTCAAATGAGCTATACTTAGGTTTAGGTTTAGGTTTGAGCAGTAAGCAAGAGTTAAAGATGGCTGCAACCCCGCCTCCTCGGCCTGAGCCTCGAGGGATGTGAGCATTAATATGAGTTGGAGGCGTTGATTCATTCAGACTAACAAAATCCTCCTGCTTTAACCAGGTCTCAGTTAAACAAAATAAGTCAATGGTCTGATCAATTATCAAATCATTCACTAAGAAAAGAGTGATTTGGGTGGAAGTGATCTTATATTCAGCAATCCACACTTGATAACCTTATTTTTTGATTCTGTTAGATTAGATGTATTAATCTTGACTAGGTTGCTGTGGAATTCCTCTATTTGTTTTAATACATCTGGGTAGTCGGGGAGCAGACAAAGTTTCTATGAGCTTATAAGTGGGTGACCGCTGTAACTGAGGCGCAGAGAAGCGTGTAAGACTGCAACTCTGTCTCCTGGTCTTGACTTTGGATTGTCATGTTTTCGGTCGTCTAGTAAACTCTGCCAGATTTTTGGATAAAATAGCCGCTCCATCCAAAGTGGGATGCCGCCTCTTTCAATTAGACCAGGTTTTCCCCAAAAGCTGTTCCAATTGTCAATAAAGCCCACGTTGTTTGCTGAACACCACCTCGACAACCAGCGATTGAATGACGACATGCGGCTATACATGTCATCATCAATTATGTGTGGCTATAAAACATTGACACTACATGCATTGCCTAAGAAAGAAGACCTGGAGGAGGAATGGTTGGATTTTATTTTTGGAACACCACCTGCAGGGGCGGATCCAGAAATTTGTGAACGGGGGGGTGCAATTTTCGACGTAGTCGCTCGATGGCGCTCCCTGCCAGCTGATTGTCTAACTTTCATTCTTCGAATGTTGGTAATCGGTTTCCAATGGGCTGTCATTTATCTTCGAAGATTCGACCAATCAACGCGCTGGGTCCTTCGAGAAATGTCAGACACCCGCCAATGAGCGTTCTACTCATCCTACCAAGATTCGAGAAAGTCGAAAAATTAGCCGTACTTTTTAAGCAGCAGCAGCAACAACAACAACAACAACAACAACAACAACAACAACAACTACTTATAAGTTTGCGTGGAAGACGTGCGTGTTTTCAGGTGTGTTTCCAATTTATTTTAAGATGTCATTTCGTTTATTTGAACACCGTTAACTGTAAGTAATGCATGAATGCATACGATGGTAGACCTATCTACCTGTTTGGTTATTCCTCGTTTTGAAGTAGACTACGTTTTTAATGTAATGACATTTTTTCTGGTAAATTGATTTATTCCAGGCAAGCTATTGTTATCGATGGATATGCTATCAATGGTTAGCCTAGTCAGCAAAGGTTAACGTCAATTGCTAACCTTTGGAAAAGATGACTAATGCATTATCTATGGTTGCGTGAACCCTGCATGAATCCCTTCATATTTTTACAAATAATGATCGTGTTATTAAGTGGTTTACTTTTCTAAAATGACAAGTGACATAATGTTATTCTATTATTTGTAATGAGCCTACAATAAAGCATCTGCTTGTGCAAATTGTAACGTGACAGGTGGTTTTAAGGCCTGATCACACTGTAAACGGATTGTATATATTTTTTAGCAGTCCAGCGTTAATATTTAAGTATATAAAAAACCTTAATCCTTCATTCTCAAAGAAATCTGTAGAATTAGAGATCAGACCATGCATACTCTGATTGATTGATTTGTGTGTACATGTGCGTTTACGGTATAGAATGGATCCTAAATTCAGGAGGAGGTGGGATGGTTGCGTCAGCCTGCACGACACAGTGGAGGCCGGAAGAATTAAGGCTGAGAACAGGCCATGGGCGCGGGCTCTGCCACCAGACAGAGTAAAGGAAATGGCAAGGGCTGCAGCTGTGCTTCATGGTGGAGACCCCGAGAATGAATGGCATGTCCTAGGGCAGCATCAGGTGCAGTTTGGCCTTTACAGGGGCCAAACATTTAAGTGGCTTGCAGAAAATGTGCTGGGGTATGCTGGCTACCTGGTTGCCTCAATGTCCAGTGAATCAAGGAATACAGATTCAGTCAATAACCTAGCCAACAAGCAGGCTCTGCAGAGGTACATATCCCACTACCCTGAGGGCAGATATGCATCAGCATCCACCTCATCAAAAGCATCCGACACTCCACGACTGCCACAACAGCAACCGCCTCATCACAAGCATCCACCACTCCACCGGCTGCCAGCTTTTCACAATCTGCTTCATGTCCGCCTGTTGCCAGTTGTGCTTCTCTATCAGTATCCTCCCTGCGTCCCTTGTTGGTGGGCAAAGCCAAGTCTCAGCTGGCCATCAACAAAGCAGTGAGGAAGCTGTGCGAATCACAAAAGATTCATCCTGGTAAGTAGGACTACAATATGAATGTAGTTGAGTCTGAGTAACTGAGTTATCCATCACATTTATTTACTGGATTACATTTTATTACATATTTATTTTTAATCTTTTGCAGTCTTTCCTTCTTTGTCTTTGTGCTGACTCCCCCGCTGTGCAGTCATCCACAACAGACATAGGTGACAAAGAATTGTTGGTTGCAGCTGAGGATCTTGAGTCAAGCATACAGCGTGTGTATTATAATTAAATCAATGAAAACATGCATATTTATAAACATATTTTCTACATAATATTGCATACATAATTGTGTCTATCTCTCACATGTGTTAAATAGAGAGCAGAATATGCCTGCCAGCTGGATGGATCCCTGCGTTGCCAGAGGTTGAGCAGCGCTGGATTTCCAAAGCCCTTTTTCAGTGGTCTCGCTTTGATCAGCCCGAACTGATCCCTACTAAGGCAGACAAAATGTGGTGGTATCCACCTCAACCACCACAGACGCCAAGTGGCATGCCAGCATTAGAGCGATACTTTGGCACCCGACTGCTCCTATGGATGCCCAGGAAATTCTGGCGAGTGCGATTGGTCTGTCCCCATCCTGACTGCATCCAGAGCTCACTTCTTCTGGACTCCATCAGAGGATAAAACAAGTGGTCGGTGTCAGCAGCTCTTATTACATTGCATCGGAATCTCTTGCCTGTAAGAACTGTAAAAGAAGAGTGATCAGTTGGAGCAGCACCATCATCTCCCAGCTAGACATTGGCCACCGTATCCAATTCCCATGCATTATGACCTACAGACTGGGGTGTGACATGACTGTTGTGCGCCTGATGCGTCAACGTGGCTTGGGTAACAGCAGCAGCCAGCTGCAAAAGCAGCTAGAGGAGCAGCATGCAAAAACCTGCAAGCAAATTCAGTTCCTGACTGATTACAGAGGGCTGGCACGTGCTGTCTCTTCGGTTCTGATTTCACCCATCGCTCTGGGGGACTTGCCAGTTATGCCAGTAGTGCAAAAGCACCGTTGGTTAATGCAAATATACGCCCAAGATGTCCTCAGCCGGTTGGATGAAGTAAAGGCCTACATTACATCGCTTTTTGGACAAGTCATTAAGATGGATTCCACAAAGTAAATTGGCAGGAAGTTGGCAGGTAAGGCCCAGTCTACAGCTGCTTGGGCAACAAATGTGGGAAATGAACATGGCCATGTAATAACGAGTGTCCTCACAGCTAGTGAGGGCTGGGGTTTGGCAAAGATGGCAGAGGGTCTTGTAAGGCAAGGCAAGGCAAGTTTATTTGTATAGCACCATTCATACACAAGGCAATTCATAGTGCTTTACAGAGGCAAGCACTATGGCAAGAGAATAAGAGATGATTAAAACAATTTAAACAAACAGTGTAAAATCAAGGAAATTCAAGAATTCAAGAATAAAAGATTGACAGTTTAGTTTAAAATCAACAAACTAAAATCATTGAAAATTATTTAAAATCACTAAAAGGAGTTGCAAAAGTAAGAGTAGTTAAAATGGTTAAAATTGCTACTACAAGAAAGCTTCAGTAAACAGTAATGTTTTTAGCCCTGATTTAAATAAACTGACAGTTTGTGCACACCTCAGATGTTCAGGGAGCTTGTTCCACAGGTGAGGGCCATAGAAGCTAAATGCAGCTTCACCCTGTTTGGTTCTGACCCTGGGGACACTGAGTAAACATGTCCCTGAGGACCCGAGGGGCCTGGATGCTTCATATTCAACAAGCAGCTCTGACATATATTTAGGCCCAAGACCGTTCTGTGACTTGTAGACCAGTAACAGGATTTTAAACTCGATCCTTTGACTTACAGGGAGCCAGTGCAGTGATTTAGGGACCGGTGTAATGTGGTCCATTTTTCTGCTGTTGGTTAGAACTCTGGCAGCAGCGTTCTGGATGAGCTGCAGCTGCTTGATTGACTTTTTACTGAGACCTGTAAAGACACCATTACAATTATCTAACCTGCTAAGGATAAATGCATGAACAAGTTTTTCCATGTCTTGTTTAGACAGAAGTCCCTTAATCCGTGCAATGTTTTTGAGATGATAATTAGTGATGGTCTTTATGTGGTTGTTAAAATTCAGGTCTGAGTCCATAGAGACGTGGACCTAATATTCAGGTAGACTTTAAATTTGCAACAAAAGTAAGTATAAGTCAGCTCACTAAAATTTGGCTGAAAGGGCTTCAGTCAAACACTTGTGCAGTCTGTTAGTCACAGTCGTCAGATACTGGCTAATGCCTTATTGAGCTTCTCAAATCTACTTCTGTGTAATGATGGCCTTTGCAGGTCTTTGGCCAATTGATGCTTTTCATGGTGGGTAATTTTTTTTTTCTTCTGCAAAGTAGCATTGGATGACCTCTGCCTGACACTAAATTTTCAATTCAATTCAATTTTATTTATAGTGTCAAATCATAACAAAAGTTATCTCAGGACACTTTACAGAGTAGGTAAAGACCACACTCAATGACTTATTTATGATTTACATAGACCCAACAATTCCTCTGTAGAGTACAGTGGCAACGAAAACCTTCCCTATAACAGGCAGGAACGTCAGACAGACCCAGCTCTGTGGAGGACGGCCATCTGTCTTGACCGGTTGGGGAGGAAGAAAAGGAGAGAGAAAGAGAGAAAAGACACACAGATGGACAGGGAGAGACAGACAGACACACTTCCAGAGATGCAAGCAAAGCCTAACAGTAACTATAATATTTATAGTAATGTGAATATGACGTATATGTTAAGGCAGTTAATACAACAGAATAGTAGAAACAAGCACAGCTAAAGTGACAGAATATGAAAATGATAATAATTATGGTGGCAAACATGATCAATGATGAGTAGTGGCAATAGCAGCTACAATACAGCTACAAATTTTATAGTTTATTAAACTAGTGATAGTATATATGAGTAACAGTGACAATAGCAGCAGGAAGCGTCATGTAGGACCACGGCAGCAAGCACCACCACGATCAGCAGAGCCCTGCGAGACGACAAAGCACAAACAGCTCCGGGGAAGAAGCTGAATCAGTAACATGCATTGATGGGACATGAATGATTCAGACAGAGAGGAGAGAAGCTCAGAGTATCAGGAAAAGTATTATCCCCCGGCAGACTAGGCCTATAGCAGCATCATTAAGCAGAATAAAGTCTCATCGTAAGCCCTAGCTGTAAGCTTTATCAAAAAGGAAAGTTTTAAGTTTACTCTTAAATAAGGGGACAGTGTCTGCCTCCCGAATAACATTTGGGAGTTGGTTCCACAGGAGAGGAGCTTGGTAGCTGAAGGCTCTGCCTCCCATTCTACTTTTGGAGACTCTAGGAACGACGAGTAGCCCTGCATTCTCAGAGCGCAGTGATCTAGTCGGGTAATACGGTACTATGAGCTCTTTAAGATACGACGGAGCCTGACCAATAAGAGCTTTGTACGTAAGGAGAAGGATTTTAAATTATATTCTAGATTTAACAGGTAGCCAGTGCAGAGAAGCTAATACAGGAGAAATATGTTCTCTTCTATTTGTTTTAGTTAGTACACGAGCTGCAGCATTTTGGACTAACTGGAGACTCTTAACAGACTTATTGGAGCAGCCTGATAACAAGGAATTGCAATAGTCCAGCCTAGAAGTAACAAATGCATGAACAAGTTTCTCTGCATCTTTCTGAGACACAATGTTCCTAATTTTTGCAATATTACGCAGGTGAAAATATGCAGTCCTTGTCGTTAGTTTTATGTGAGAATTGAAGGACATATCCTGATCAAAAATAACACCCAGATTTCTTACTGTGGTGCTGGAGGACAACACAACATCATCCAGAGTAACAATGTCTTTAGCTATTGAGTTTCGGAGGCCTTTGGGGCCAAGTACAATAATTTCAGTTTTATCTGAGTTTAACATCAGAAAATTGCAGGTCATCCAGCTTTTTATTTCCTTAATGCACATTTGAAGTTTATCTAACTGATGGGTTTCTTCTGGTTTGATCGACAAATATAATTGTGTATCATCAGCATAACAATGAAAATGTATGGAGTGCTTCCTTATAATAATTCCTAAGGGAAGCATATATAAGGTGAAAAGAATCGGTCCAAGGACAGAACCCTGTGGGACTCCGTGACTAACTTTAGTGTGCATGGAGGATTTGTCATTAACATGTACAAACTGAGATCTATCTGATAGATATGACTTAAACCAGCTCAGTGCGGTTCCTTTAATGCCGATCAGATGCTCTAGTCTGTGTAGCAGGATGTGATGGTCAATAGTGTCGAAGGCCGCACTAAGATCTAGTAAGACAAGTACAGAGACAAGTCCTTTGTCTGAAGCTATTAGAAGGTCGTTAGTAATTTTCACCAGTGCTGTCTCAGTGCTATGATTTGCTCTAAATCCTGACTGGAAATCCTCAAATAACTCATTATTATGTAAAAAGTCGCACAACTGATTGGCAACTAATTTCTCGAGGATCTTAGAGAGAAAAGGAAGGTTAGATATAGGTCTATAGTTGGCTAGTACCTCAGGATCAAGACTGGGCTTTTTAAGAAGAGGTTTAATTAGGGCTACTTTAAAAGACTGTGGTACATAACCTGCTGACAAAGACATGTTAATCATATCTAATACAGGAGTGCTAATTAAAGGTAACACTTCTTTAAGTAACCTAGTTGGAATAGAGTCTAGAAGACAAGTAGAAGGTTTTGATGCTGAAATAGTAGATGTTAATTTGTTAAGGTCGACTGTAGAAAAGCAGTCCAAGAATATTTCAGGTCGTACAGTTTGTAAGGTTCCTGGGTTTGATGAACAAATAGTGCCAAGCGAGTTGATTTTGTCTCTAATAGTTATAATTTTGTCATTAAAGAAGGTCATGAAGTCGTTACTACTGAGGGTTATAGGAATGCGTGGCTCAATAGAGCTGTGGCTCTCTGTCAGCCTGGCTACAGTGCTAAAAAGAAATCTAGGATTGTTCTTATTCTCCTCTATTAAAGATGAGTAATAGGCTGCTCTGGCATTACGGAGGTCCTTCCTATAGGTTTTAAGACTTTCTTGCCAAACTAAGTGAGATTCCTCCAGTTTAGTGGAGCGCCATTTACTTTCCAACTTTCGCGATATTTGTTTTAATTCACGGGTTTGTGAGTTATACCACGGAGCTAACTTCCTCTGTTTTATTATCTTCTTTTTTAAAGGAGCAACAGAGTCAAGTGTTGTTCTTAGAGAGCCTGCAACACTTTCAACAAGGTGATCAATTTCAGAGAAACTAACGTTAGTGCAGGAATCTTGAATATTAGGATAAGGCATTAAAGTAAATGCAGATGGAATCGCTTCCTTAAATTTAGTTATAGCACTATCAGATAAACATCTAGTGTAGAAACTTTTGCCCAGAGGTGAGTAGTCCTGTAATATGAATTCAAAAGTCATTAAATAATGGTCTGATAAAATAGGATTCTGTGGAAAGACTATTAAGTCATCAATTTCCACACCATAAACCAAAACAAGGTCGAGGGTGTGATTAAAACAGTGAGTAGGTTTATGTACACTCTGACTAAAACCAATCGAATCTAATAGAGAGATAAACGCGATACTGAGACTATTATTATCGCTGTCCACATGAATATTAAAATCACCTACAATTATTACTTTGTCGGATTTAAGGACTAAATTTGACAGAAACTCTGAGAATTCGGACAGAAATTCAGAGTAGGGACCGGGAGCACGGTACACTATAACAAATATAATTGACTGCACAGTTTTCCAGGTTGAATGTGAAAGACTAAGAACAAGACTTTCAAATGAATTATAATTTAGTTTAGGTTTAGGGTTTATTAATAGGCCTGAATTATAAATAGCTGCAACGCCTCCTCCTCGACCACTGCCTCGAGAAATATGAGTATTAATATGACTGGGAGGAGTGGATTCATTTAGGCTAACATATTCTTCGGGACGCAGCCAGGTTTCGGTCAGACAGAGTAAATCAATATGGTTGTCTGATATCAGATCGTTTACTAATACAGCTTTAGATGAGAGAGATCTAATGTTTAAAAGTCCACATTTTATTTTCTGATATTGTTGCATTGTCGCAGATTTTGCGTTGATTTGTATCAAGTTTTTCTTTATAGCTCCTCTTCTGTTCATTTTTGATCTGTTTAATTTAAATGATCGTGGGGCAGACAGTGTTTGTATACTAAACTGAGCTGGAAAATGCTCCACAGGGAGCGCAGAGAGGTGTGTAAGACTGCCACTCTGCTTCCTGGGTACCTGCGATAAGGGCAGCGCAGAGAGGTGTATTAAACTGTGACTCTGCTTCCTGATCCCAACACTGGGTTGTCATGGTTTTAGACCGCTAACAACTGCGTCCAGGTTCTTAGATATGAGAGCGGCACCCTCCAAAGTAGGATGAATACCATCTCTCCTAATAAGACCAGGTTTTCCCCAGAAAGACTGCCAATTATCTACGAAGCCCACATTATTTACCGGGCACCATCCAGACAGCCAGCGACGGAATGATGACATGCGGCTATACATGTCATCGCAAGTCAAGTTGGGCAGGGGACCAGAGAAAATTACGGAGTCCGACATAGTTTTTGCATAAGAACACACCGACTGCACATTAATTTTAGTGACCTCCGATTGACGTAATCGGGTGTCATTACCGCCGACGTGAATAACAATCCTACCATATTTACGTCTATCCCTAGCCAGAAGTTTCAAATAGGATTCAATGTCGCCCGCTCTGGCCCCTGGGATGCATTTTACTTTTGTCCCTGGTGTCACTAAGTTCACGTTTCTCAAAATGGAGCTGCCAATAACCAGTGTTGTTTCCTCAGCAGGCGTGTCACTGAGTGGAGAAAACTTGTTTGAAACGTGAACGTGCGTATGGTTAACCATGGGCTTCGATTTAGAACTATGCTTTCCTCTCACAGTCACCCAGGAGGACCCTGGCTGCTCAGGGATTGCCGGGGGAGGGCTAGCAGGAGCTAACGCTACACTATGTGGCTTCGCACCGGCTAAAGTTGTAGGTGGCTGGCTAGCTACTGTAGCGTAAGACTGAGCTTCCATGGTGCGGAGCCGTGCCTCTAACTCACTGAGCCTCGCCTCCAGCGCTACAAATACACTACACTTATTACATTTACCATTATCACTAAAGGAGACAGAAGAGTAGCTAAACATACGACACTCCGAGCAAGAGAGAGCAGGAGAGAGAGCGGGGGAAGCCATCACCAGCCGTGAAGCTAACTGCTAAGCTAAAGTGGCTAACAGCGTGTAACGATTAATTAGCCAGAAAGCGGCTGAAAGAAGGAGAGCTGTGAGTGCTTGAGTAGAACTAGTGGATGTTTAAATGTTAAGCGGTAGTTAGCCGCTGTGGTGAATATTATAGCAAAAACAGTTGAATTTAGCGAGAGCAGCTAACAGTGAAACAACAACGAGTGACCAACACACAAGCACCGGAAATAACGTAATACGTCACCGTAACACGTCAGCACGTACCAGAACTGAATTGAAACAATATACTTCAAGGCCACTATGAGACCCCTTGACAGGGACTAGTCATGGGGAAGACGCTTGACATGGTTGGGCTTCAGGGTATCGGACAGTAGGGTTTCTGTGACTGTTCTGTTAGTATTCAATGCCACTTGGGATTCGATTGATTTTTTTTTCTGCATAAAAAGGCTCTTAAGGCTAGAAATTGGGTTCATGAGCCTTTACATATTGAGAAGCTGGTCTCCAGTTTTCTTTTGCATTAAAGAATCTTAAGGCTAGATGTTGGGTTCATGAGCCTTTACGTATTGAGAAGCTGGTCTCAACTGACTTCTGTAAATTTGGGAGCAATCTTTGGGCACGTCCTCATGTGGTAGATATACAAGCCATGTGTCCTACGGCCATGTTAGTTTTTACAAAAGCTTCTGCAAGTTAATAGACCCATATTTGGCTTAACAGTGCTTGGTTATATACTTGCAGAGTCTGCTAGTCATATGTTGCAAAGACTGGTCAATGGCTTGTTCAATTTCGTAGGTTTTAGTCAGTGGGCTGATGACCATTGCTGTTCCCTGGTCAGCTTTAGCCTTATATCAGGTTTATTACAAAAGCTTTGGCTACAAGTTAGCAGTATATGACCTGTGCTGGAGACTAAATTTAACCACCATACTCGGGGGCCCCTACATGTTCTCTTAAAAGGACTAGCCTTGGGGAAAATGCAAGAGGGTTTGGCTTCAGAATGCTGTACGATAGAGTATCTGTGAGTCTTCTGTTATAGTTTCATGCCACTTGGAGGTCAACGTAGAGTTATTTGTTTGTTTGTTTTTTTCTTCTTTTACATGAAAAGCTCTCAAGGGTAGATGTTGGGTTTGTTTTCCTTCACATACCGAGAAGCTGGTCTTCAAAGACCACCTTAAATTTGGGTCCAGTTTGGGTCCATTTCTCTTTTTGATAGATGAAGTAGCCAGTGGACCGAATGTTCAGGTAGACTTCAAATTTGAAACAAAAGTGAGTATAAATCAGCTCACCGAAATTTGGCTGAAAGGGCCTCAGTCATACACTTGTGCAGTCTGTTAGTCACAGTCGTCAGATACTGGCTAATGCCTTATTGAGCTTCTCAAACCTACTTCTGTGTGATGATGGCCTTTTCAGGTCTTTGGCCAATTGACGCTTTTCATGAGGGGGTAAAAAAAATTTTTCTTCTGCAAAGTAGCATTGGATGACCTCTGCCTGACACTAAATTGAAACACTATACTTCAAGGCCACTATGAGACCCCTTGACAGGTACTAGTCATGGGGAAGACGCTTGACATGGTTGGGCTTCAGGGTATCGGACAGTAGGGTTTCTGTGACTGTTCTGTTAGTATTCAATGCCACTTGGGATTCGATTGATTTTTTTTTCTGCATAAAAAGGCTCTTAAGGCTAGAAATTGGATTCATGAGCCTTTACGTATTGAGGAGCTGGTCTCCAGTTTTCTTTTGCATTAAAGAATCTTAAGGCTAGATGTTGGGTTCATGAGCCTTTACGTATTGAGAAGCTGGTCTCAACTGACTTCTGTAAATTTGGGAGCAATCTTTGGGCACGTCCTCATATGGTCGATATACAAGCCATGTGTCCTACGGCCATGTTAGTTTTTACAAAAGCTTCTGCAAGTTAATAGACCCATATTTGGCTTAACAGTCCTTGGTCATATACTTGCAGAGTCTGCTAGTCATATGTTACAAAGACTGGTCAATGGCTTGTTCAATTTCGTAGGTTTTAGTCAGTGGGCTGATGACCATTGCTGTTCCCTGGTCAATTTTAGCCATATATCAGGTTTATTACAAAAGCTTTGGCTACAAGTTAGCCGTATATGACCTGTGCTGGAGACTAAATTTAACCACCATAGTCGGGGCCCCTACATGACCTCTTAAAAGGACTAGCCTTGGGGAAAATGCAAGAGGGTTGGGCTTCAGAATGCTGTACGATAGAGTATCTGTGAGTCTTCTGTTATAGTTTCATGCCACTTGGAGGTCAACGTAGAGTTATTTGTTTGTCTTTTTTTTCTTCTTTTACATGAAAAGCTCTCAATTGTAGATGTTGGGTTTGTTTTCCTTCACATACCGAGAAGCTGGTCTTCAAAGACCACCTTAAATTTGGGTCCAGTTTGGGTCCCTGTTGGAAAAATTATGCTTATATTATCAGTTTCTCATTGCATTGATATAACCTGCTTGCCATTCCTTTTCTATTGTGGAAATGTACCAAGCTCCTGGAAAAGTACTGTGAAGAAAAACACTCATCCTTCTGTGGGACCTCAAGGCCTCAGACGGCCTCATGTGCGAATAACAAATGGTGGTTGTTATTAGAATGTGAAGGATTTATGCTGACGGACTTCTCCATCTCTACTTCCTAATGCGTAACTCACATGTACTGTCAGAGAGCCAATCATATACTTTCTACTCCCTGTATTCCTACCCCCTATTGTGTGTGAATAAAAATGCTTGGGGAGAGCAGCACGTTGGGAAAACCCAGGAGCCAGACTTGGTGTGCTGGCTCTTGCTTCTCCCCCCTTACAAGAAAAGACAATCTCCTTGTCCGTGTCTCATTTCTTAACAGATTTAAACCTAACATTTCTTGGTGCCGTGACCCGGATCCCAACACATCCAGCTCTGCCAGAAGGAGGACGACCCACCGAAGCCCATCGAGGGCCAGGAACACATCAGGTGACCTGAGGGAAAGACCGGAGGAGTGGATTCTCCGTCGGCCGGTGGATAGAGTCTCCTCCGCCTCCACAGCGCTGGATTGAAGGGATTCGGACCTTGAAACTAAGGAGACAGGACCGGAGAACTGAGAGAAAATCACACCACCTTTTCTTGTGAGTAAAGACACCCAACATCTAGAAACAGGATGTTGCGATTTTCTAGGTGAAGCAAAATAGAAACAAAACTGAAATCAGTTTAAATAGTATTTTTCTTTGAAGCAGCAGCATAGACTGAAACCTTATCGGTGCTAACGAACGTCTATGGCCTGTTGAAGTAGAAGAGAACGCATAAAAACACAACGCAGACCAGGGAATAGCATTAAAATAACGATCACCTAATACAATGGGTGGGAGGAATTCTCGTAAAACTGTCGACGACGACAGAAGAGGGCATGTAAAGAATACTCGTAAAACTGTCGACGACGACAGTAGAGGGCATGTGAAGAATACTCGTAAAACTGTCGAGGATGACAGTAGAGGGCATGTGAAGAATATGAAACAATGGAATCCTAAAAGTATCAAGTATCTGGACAAATGGAAAAAGAAGTATGGATTTACAGGGCGCCTAAAAGTAAGAGAAATCGAGGATTTAATATCCCGCTTGGAGATCAGTCTCATCACCAAGCGAGGGAAAAAGCATGAAAAAAGAGCCGACGAACTCCGCATGGCGCAGGAATGGTTAACACAGTCTAGGGAAAGACAAAATAACCTTGAGAAGCAAAAAGAAGAGGAAAAAGAGTCTAAGGCAAACAAAATCCTGTTTGTGCGTAAAGAAGACAATGAGACAAAGTTCAGGCCAGTGGCTACTGTGCCTGTCGAAAACATTCCAGAGCCAAAGCCAGCACCTTGTACCCAAAGCTGTCAGATCTTTCTATGACATCTCCTAGCGAAAAAGCTAGTGAGGGGGGGGGGGGGGGCGCCCTAGTATGACTGAGGAAATGTTTCCCGAGATCCAAGTTGCCAATCCTCGGGCGGAGGGGGTGGATCAGCCTCCAATCCTGTATGTTTTTCGCCCTTGGACCCTCGTGGAGGCCGTGAATGCTGTAGTCGGCATTCCTCCACTGGGGGATGATCCAAGGGAATGGATAAAACATATGAGAGAGCTGATAGACTCCTACCGTTTGAACGGACAGGAAGCAGGGGAAGCTATGCAGTCATCATTGAAAATGAAATGGGGGAGAGTAAAGGGTAACTACACAGGGAGAGATGCTGCAGGGACAGTGTTTGCATATCCAGCCAATGAACGGCTGGATGGAGAATATAAAGACGCTCTCGATGCGGTAGCCACAAGAGTGAAGACTGCTTTCGCGCACACCACAAACTATTCTCGCATAGCTGCCGAACATCGCAGAATCGACTCCGATGCCCTTTTGCAACACCTGCATGAAACCGGAAACAAAGTTAAAAAGGAAAAGCTAAAGTGGGTTAGAGCCAAGGTTCAGTACCTCGCTCACACGCTCAGCGCTGCAGGGAGAGAGATACAGGAACAATGTAAACAAGCGATTGCTGAAGCACCCAAACCCGCGACAAAAAAACAACCGATGTCCTTCATAGGTCTCTGCAACTACTGCAGAGCTCGGGTTTCCTCGTATGCTGAAAAAACTTAACCATTAATAAACCTTATCTACTCTGGCCCCATGGCTTTGACTGACAGATTGACCTGGAACCCCGAAGCACTAAAGGCATTCGAAACTATTAAACAGGGTTTGGTCTCAGCGACAGTCCTTTCACTGCCAGACTATGATAAACCTTTTACTCAAACTGTAGATTGCAGAGAAGGATTTATGACATGTGTGCTCACCCAACTGCATGGGGGGAAAATGAAACCTGTTGCATTTTACTCCAAACAATTAGACTCTGTAGCTGTCGCGCTGCCTCCCTGTGTACAGGCTATAGCTGCATCTGCTCTAGTGGTACAACAATCAGCTGATGTTGTTCTGTTTCACCCACTCACACTGTTGGTTCCTCATGCAGTTGATGTGCTCTTACTACAGGCTAAAATTACTTTCTTGTTGCCAGTCAGGCAGCTCTCATACACAGGCAAGCAAACCTATTCTCCCTAAACACCTGTACAAAGCTGCCGCCATTTTGAGTCATGGGCCTTGCCATGTCTCAACAGGAGGGATGACCGACTTGGTAAACAGAAGCTTTGTAACCTTTGGCTTTAATTCCTAATTGGCTTTAATTCCTACTCACATGAACTTTTGCAGATCATGTGTAATTTGCATAAAACACAACCCACAGGGTAATGTAAGACCAAAACCAGGGAAATTCCCAGAACCAACTGAACCTTTTCGAACTATGCACATGGATTTCATAGAACTAAACAGAAGTGGGCCATACAAATACTGTCTAGTACTAATTGATGCATATTCAAAATGGGTTGAAATAATACATTCAAAAGAAGCTGCAGACTCACTGACAGTAGCAAAAGCATTATGCAAAACCATTGTTCCACAATATGGGATTCCCGAAATATTGTACAGTGATAATGGTGCACATTTTGTAAAACCAAGTTGTAAGTCAAGTTGCAAAACACTTACAAATAAATCTAAAAAAAATCATTGTGCCTACCACCCTCAAAGTGCAGAACGAAAGAGTACTTTGCACCTGGAGCAATGGAGAGTGAACCAGGTCCTTTCCACTTTATCTGTCCCAAAACTTCATTCTTTGTTAACTGCTCTTGTGCTTTGACTGGGGCGTAAACAGACTGAATTCTCATTGAGTGCACAGTGTTCTTGTCACCTTTTGTCTTCACCAGTTCCCATAGGCGGCGGAACAGAGATGTGTTGGTTCCAACCAGCACGGGGGTTTGTTGTTGGTTTCTTGGCTCAGGACAAATCAAGGCGAGCACTTCTACTCGTCCCGACACACCAGTGATCTCCTCTGCAAACTCCATCTCAACAACAACGTATCCTTTGTAAGGATACTCGGCGTCAGCAAGGCCCCAGAGTCCAAGGCCAGAGAGGGGTTTTATCAGGACATCATGTATGTGTCTGTTGTACCAGCTTTCAAGGATGATAGTTACATTAGATCCACTGTCGATGAGAGCATCGCAGACCACATCATTAACTTTAATGGTGTGAATAAAAGATGGACCTACAAGACCTTCAGGTAAGTCAGTGTTGTTCTCTGGGACTTCAACCTTATTGGTTCTAGCTACACACTGCTCTTCAGCTGCAGGCTTTGGGCTCTCTTTGTTGGGGGGAGGGGAAACTCGCACCAAGCATATAAGCTTTCTGATGCCTTTTTGAAGATTCTCAGGGGCAGTACATCTGGTGGCTATATGGCCATTTTCTCCACACCGATAACAGAAAAACTCATCATTTTCTTGTCGGTGAGAGAAGACTCTGGACTGAGCGGGCTTGTGACCTGTAGCTGCTTTGTATCGGTGGGGCTGGGGTACGTGTTCTCGTGAGGGGTCTGATGTGTATTTTACTGTCATTACACTCATTTTACTTTCTAGGGCTTTCACTTGTTTCCTTAGTGATTGCAGTTCACTCTGTGACTCATTTCTCTGGTTTTGTTTCTCTTTAGGACCTTTAAAGGGCTCATCAGATGGTGGCTGATGTTGTAGGTTGCTTCTCTGCTCTAACTGCGCTCTCAATTCTTGAATCTGAGCTTGCAGTTCACTGTTAGAGACTGGTTCAGGTTCTTTCTCTTTTTCAGCTTGGACGGTGCGTACACGATGAGGACGCAGGTGTGACACTTGGCTTTGTCTAGCTGACCGGCGACCTTCCTCTTCCATCACTTCTCTTAAAAGGTTCAAGAATGTAGGGGGATTACTACTCCGCTCCCTAATTTTCAACTGAAGCAACATGAGTTCAGAGGTGGACCCTCTAAGTAGTTGCTCTAAACGAGCGCTGTTGGCAGCGCTAACAGGTAAACCACCTCCCTGTACTACTTTGACAAGGGATCTCTCTACTCTTCGTAGGAACTCAGACAGACGCTCACCAGGCTGTTGGTGGAGGGCTCTAAATGACAGGTATAGTTCTTCTGGGGACTCTACTGTACCAAAAATGCTCTCTATAGCCTGTATGTACTCACGTGGGCCAGCATCAGGTTGAGTCAGGCAGACAGCTTGAATGATTTCAAAGGCGGGCCCTTTGAGACTTTCCAGTATCCGACGTCGTTTCTTTGTCTGAACACTCACCTTCCTGTACTAAGAGTGTTGCTTGCTCCAACCAGTTGTATAGGGTCTCTTCTCCAGTGGGGGTGGGACTGATCCCGGAGAATGTCCGCAGACGTCTGTATGATTGACTGTCAGGTTGCTTGTTTGTTCTGCTCATAACATCACCGACTGCACGGATGATGTCTTCAGGGTTGCTGTTACTCTCTTTGGTCTCTGTAGAATGGGGACATAGACCTTGGATGTCCTCTAAGGTTCTCCCTTTACTCTGCAAAAAGGTAAGTAGCTTCTCTTCAAAGTTATCAGACTGAGGCTCTGTGTAGTAGACAGTTTTCCAACCACTTCCTTCACTTACAGGCATTATCTCAGGTGGGATTTTAGAGGGGTCGATCTCTTCACGACACTCACATAACACCGTCAGCGATTGTTGTTGAGGGTGAAACATTTTGCCTCTAACTGTCACTTTTCCCAAGGCTTTGATGGTCCCTGCTGTATCTTCAATGTCTCCTCTCGAAGCACTTTCAGGCACTCCATATAACAGAAAGGCATGCTTTAAGTCTACTGATTCTCCTTTGCACCAGTTAATTAGCTCACGTTGTGATGGACTGCTTGTTCGGACTGCCATTATTGTACTTTACTTTAATTACTTTTGGTTACTGTTTAGCACGTTACTTTTATACTATACACTAAAGTTGTGGGGTCAAGTTACTTTGACTTGTCTAATTTATTTTACCTTAATAAATCTCAATTTATGTTAAATAACCCCAGCGGTGCCTCCATTTTATGTAACCAAGGTCCCATGTAGTTAAAATAAAACTAGAGTGGTTAATACTATGAGACTGGGCCTGGGCTCGTTGTAGGAAAATACAACTTTTTTTATGTTAATTTTAGAATGTATACCTTTAATAATGTTTATTACTTCACTAATAATGACCACCACAACTACATTTTAAATGCAAAAATAGTCCTTGAAAAGGTATTTATTTACAGAAGATGAAATAAGAGTGAATGCTTTTTAGGAAAGATATATATAAAATAAAAAAAACACAGAATTATCCACAACAACAACACAAAACCTCAAAAATTGTACCTGTGGGCCCACACACTCATATGAAACACACTTTAAATGAGTTAAACCCGTTGCAGGCCTGTTTACTGAAGCTTGTGTGCGGTGGGGCCTAAAAACTGAAATGGCCGCTTCACTCAAAGCTGAGCACAAAAATAAAAGCACGTGCATGTGTATGTTACTACTCACGATTTCCGAGTTTCAGTTAGTAGGGGTAGAAGGGGAATGGGGGATGAAAGTCTCACGGTGATAATGGCAATGGCGGTGATGATCCAAACACACACTCGCGGGCAATGGCGTAGCGAAGGAAAAACACGCAGCAGCAGCAGCAGGACTCGGCACGACACAGCCGAACGCAGAACAGGGCAGAAGAACACACACACAGCACAGCACCGCAGGGCCATCGGCTGGAAACCCGCCTCTCTCTCCAACGTCCGTGTCCTTGAAGCATATTATCTGGATTGAGCCACAATATCAAAAGCTATTTCATGGCGAATTAGCATTAGCTTAGCGTCAGAAATATCACGATGCAAAAGCTACGATATGCAGACACATTAGCACTGAATGCTACCGCTAGCTAGCATGTCGCTAACCTCGTTACACATTCAGTCTCGGTTCACTATAACACTTAGATATAGCACAAAATACAGGCATACACATTATATTCACCTCTTGCAGGTCACACAGAAGTTTATATCAGGACCACGAGTAGTCGACCTCCACGATAAAACTTAATGCTTCCCACAACACGATGCCTCCTCTCTTTAGCTCTCTGGTCAATAGGTTCTGGTCCTTTTTTCGCGCGCGCTCCGACTTCCCACACTAACCTGCGGCACTAGTCCCGCCCCTTACACGGTGACTTTATTCTGATTGGCTCGTGAGTTTTAACCACCAAAGGTAAAACAGGAATGAAATGATTGACAGGTAACAGGTTAGGTTACAAATAAACACGGCTTCTTCCTCTCTCTTTTTATCTCGGATCACAGATATTTTACAGATTTACTGAACTTAAAGACCTTTATATGAATATATCTTTTAACTGTAAATAGTCTTATTTATTAAACTGTACATATTATATTTATGCTTTTAACCAGACCACATTTTAACAGTTTTTAACTATTATAAACTCTATTTATTTATGAACTTATATTATACTGTTAGTTATTTTTTATGCTCTGTAACTTATATGATTGTTTGTACAGGGCTACATATACTTTCTACTCCCTGTATTCCTACCCCCTATTGTGTGTGAATAAAAATGCTTGGGGAGAGCAGCTCTACCCCAAGGGGTAAATTTAGTTTTTTTCTACAAAATATTATTGGATGATCTCTGCCTGACACTAAATTGAAACACTTTACTTTAAGGCCCCTACAAGACCCCTTGACAGGGACTAGTCATGGGGAAGACGCTTGAGATGGTTGGGCTTCAGGATACCGGACGGTAGGGTTTCTGTGACACTTCTGTTAGTATTCAATGCCACTTGGAGATCGATTCATTTTTTTCTACATTTAAGGCTCTTAAGGCTAGATATTGGGTTCATGAGCCTTTACGTATTGAGAAGCTAGTCTCAAGTTTTCTTTTGCATTAAAGAATCTTAAGGCTAGATGTTGGGTTCATGAGCCTTTACGTATTGAGAAGCTGGTCTCAACTGACTTCTGTAAATTTGGGAGCAATCTTTGGGCACGTCCTCATGTGGTAGATATACAAGCCATGTGTCCTACGGCCATGTTAGTTTTTACAAAAGCTTCTGCAAGTTAATAGACCCACATTTGACTTAACAGGCCTTGGTCATTTACTTGCAGAGTCTGCTAGTCATATGTTGCAAAGAATGGTCGATGGCTTGTTCAATTTCTGCACAGGAATCAGTTGTTTGAAGAGTTTCAGTCAGGGTTCAGAGCGCATCATAGTACAGAAACAGCTCTAGTGAGAGTTACCAATGACCTTCTTATGGCCTCAGATAATGGACTCCTCTCTATTCTTGTCTTGCTGGACCTTAGTGCTGCATTTGACACCATTGATCACAAGATCTTATTACAGAGACTAGAACATGTTGTTGGCATCAGAGGAACTGCATTAGACTGGTTTCAGTCGTATTTAACAGAAAGATTTCAGTTTGTTAATGTGAACAACAGCTCTTCCATACAAACTCCAGTCAGTTATGGAGTTCCACAGGGTTCAGTGTTAGGACCAATCCTCTTCACCCTGAACATGCTTCCTTTGGGTAATATCATAAGGAAGCATCATATAAACTTCCATTGTTATGCTGATGATACCCAGCTATACTTATCTATGAAGCCAGATGAAACGAACCAGGTTGTTAAACTTCATGATTGTCTTGCAGACATAAAGACCTGGATGACTCATAACTTCTTACTTCTAAACTCAGACAAAACTGAAGTGATTGTACTTGGGCCTAAACATCTCAGGACATCATTTACTGATCAAATAGCAACTCTGGATGGCATTACTTTGGCCTCCAGCTCCACTGTGAGGAACCTTGGAGTTATCTTTGATGAGGACATGTCCTTTGTCCCTCACATAAGACAGGTCTCTAGGACAGCCTTTTTCAACCTACGCAATATTGCGAAAATCAGAAGCATCCTGTCCAAAAAGGATGCTGAAAAGCTAATTCATGCATTTGTCACATCTAGACTGGACTACTGTAACTCTTTACTATCAGGTTGTCCCAGTAACTCCATCAAAACTCTTCAGCTAATCCAAAATGCTGCAGCACGAGTTTTGACAGGAAGCAGGACCAGAGATCATATTTCCCCTGTACTGGCTTCTCTTCATTGGCTCCCTGTAAAAGCTAGAGTAGAATACAAAATCCTCCTGCTTACCTATAAAGCCCTCATTGACCGGGCTCCATCATATCTCAAAGAGCTCATTGTTCCCTATTATCCTAGAAGATCACTTCGATCACAAACTGCAGGTTTACTTGTCGTTCCTAGAGTCTCTAAGAGCAGAATGGGAGGCAGAGCCTTCAGTTATCAGGCTCCTCTCTTATGGAACCAGCTGCCAGTTTGGGTCCGGGAGGCAGACACAGTTTGTACATTTAAGATCAAGCTTAAAACGTTCCTTTATGATAAAGCTTATAGTTAGAGATGGTTGAGGAGGGTCCTGGACCTTCCTCATCCATCCCTTAGTTAGCTGCTATAGGATTAGGCTGCTGGAGGAACTGATGCACTGCACCTCTTCACTCAGCTCTCTCTCTCTCCTCATCTTGGGAGCAGTAAGATAGGGATGGGATATGCCTAGACAGGCAGGGTTGTGGTTGACGATGCATACGCATCTCCTGCTTCTTGTTCCCGTCCTGTTCCTGCTCTCCAGGTGGTCTCTCTCATCTCTGTCCCTCACCCTCCATGTCATTATATAACTGTACTGCATAACAATAACCCTCATCTGCTCTCTCCTGTAGTTGTCCCCACCCTCTTCTCTTTACAGGTCTTCTTTTTACAGGCAGCTTTGGTTCTGGAGCTGCGAGGCCTAGATCACTACACTACTGCTACATTATTATTATTATTATCATTATTATGATTGTAATGATAAATTACAATAATACTTTTCTACTGCACCTGTTGTTAATTATAACTATGTCTGTATGTCTCTCCATGGTCTCTCTCTCTCTTGTCTCCCTCCTCTCGCTCTCCTCTTCCTTCCCTATTCTGTTCTCCCTTTAACCACGACCGGTCGAGGCAGACGGCCGTCCACTTTGAGCCTGGTGCTGCTGGAGGTTTCTTCCCGTTAAAAGGGAGTTTTTCCTCTCCATTGTCGCCAAGTGCTTGCTCACTGTGGGAACTGTTGGGTTTCTATTCTATGATATGTAAAGTGCCTTGAGATAAATGTTTTTATGATTTGGCGCTATACAAATAAAATTGAATTGAATTGAATTGAATTTCGTAGGTTTTAGTTAGTGGGCTGATGACCATTGCTGTTCCCTGGTCAGCTTAAGGCCATATATTAGTTTTTTTTTTCAAAAGTTTTGGCTACAAGTTTTTACTGAACTGGCATCAATTATGTTTCTCATGATGCTGTGTATCTGATGTAATGATTTCTCATGAACTTTCAACCTGCAGTTGATGTTATAGAGGCTAGCTAGGTGGACCAAGGAGGCGAACCCTTATATCTCTGGCACTTATTTTATTTTATTTCAATTCAATTCAATTTAATTCAATTCAATTTTATTTGTATAGCGCCAAATCATAAAAACATTTATCTCCAGGCACTTCACAATATCATAGAAAAGAAAACACAACAGTTCCCACAGTGAGCAAGCACTTTGCGGCAATGGAGAGGAAAATCTCCCTTTTAACGGGAAGAAACCTCCAGCAGAACCAGGCTCAAATTGGACGGCCGTCTGCCTCGACCAGTCGGGGTTAAAGGGAGAACAGAGAAGAGAAGGAAGAGGAGAGGGAGAGGGGGAAAGAAGAGAGAGACCATGGAGAGACATACAGATACATAGTTGTATTCAACAACAGGTGTAGTAGCAAAGTATTATTATAATTTATCATTACAATCATAATAATGATAATAATAATAATAATGTAGCAGTAGTGTAGTAATCTGGGTCTCACAGCTCCAGAACCAAAGCTACCTGTAAAAAAAAGAGGGGGGGGGGGGACAACTACAGGAGAGAGCAGATGAACTTTATTGTTATGCAGTACAGTGAGAGAATGACATGGAGTGTGAGGGAGAGACAGAGATGAGAGGACGGACGGGAACAAGAAGCAGGAGATGCGTATGCATCGTCAACCACAACCCACCTGTCTAGGCATATCCTGTCCCAATCTTACTGCTCCCAAGATGAGGAGAGAGAGAGAACTGAGTGGAGAAGTGCAGTGCATTATGGGAGTTCCCCCAGCAGCCTAAACCTATAGCAGCTAACTAAGGGATGGTTGAGAAAGGTCCAGGACCCTCATCAACCATCTCTAACTATAAGCTTTATCATAGAGGAAAGTTTTAAGCTTGATCTTAAAAGTAGAAATTGTGTCTGCCTCCCGGACCCAAACTGGCAGCTGGTTCTATAAGAGAGGAGCCTGATAACTGAAGGCTCTGCCTCCCATTCTGCTCTTAGAGACTCTAGGAACCACAAGTAAACCAGCAGTTTGTGATCAAAGTGATCTTCTAGGATAATACGGAACAATGAGCTCTTTGAGATATGATGGAGCCCGGTCAATGAGGTCTTTATAGGTAAGCAGGAGGATTTTGTATTCTACTCGAGCTTTTACAGGGAGCCAATGAAGAGAAGCCAATACAGGAGAAATATGATCTCTGGTCCTGCACCCTTTCAAAAGTCATGCTGCAGCATTTTGGATTAGCTGAAGAGTTTTGATGTAGTTACTGGAACAACCTGATAGTAAAGAGTTACAGTAGTCCAGTCTAGATGTGACAAATGCATGAATTAGCTTTTCAGCATCCTTTTTAGACAAGATGCTTCTGATTTTTGCAATATTGCGTAGGTGGAAAAAGGCTGTCCTAGAGACCTGTCTTATGTGAGGGACAAAGGACATGTCCTCATCAAAGATAACTGCAAGGTTCTTCACAGTGGAGCTGGAGGCCAAAGTAATGCCATCCAGAGGTGCTATGTGATCAGAAAATGACTTCCTGAGATGTTTAGGGCCAAGTACAATAATTTCAGTTTTGTCTGAGTTTAGAAGTAAGAAGTTATGAGTCATCCAGGTCTTTTTGTCTGCAAGATAATACTGAAGTTTAACAACCTGGTTCGTTTCATCTGGCTTCATAGATAAGTATAACTGGGTATCATCAGCATAACAATGGAAGTTTATATGATGCTTCCTTATGATATTACCCAAAGAAAGCATGTACGGGGTGAAAAGGATTGGTCCTAACACTGAACCCTGTGGAACTCCATGACGTATGGGGGTTGTTGTTCACATAAACAAACTGGAATCTTTATGTTAAATACGACTGAAAGTTTAATACAGTTCCTCTAATGCCAACAACATGTTCTAGTCTATGTTATAAGATCTTGTGATCAATGGTGTCAAATGCAGCACTAAGGTCCAGCAAGACAAGAATAGAGAGAAGTCCATTTTCTGAGGCCATAAGAAGGTCATTGGTAACTCTTTACTAGAGCTGTTTCTGTACTATGATGAGCTGTGAACCTTGACTGAAACTCTTCAAACAGCCGATTCCTGTGCAGATAATCACAGAGTTGAGCAGCGACAACTTTTTCGAGGATTTTGGAGATAAAAGGGAGGTTTGATATGGGTCTATAATTAGCTAGATCATCTGGGTCCATAGCAGTTTTTTTAAGTAATGGATTAATTACTGCAGCTTTAAACGCCTGTGGTACGTAGCCTGTTGCTAAAGATACATTGATCAGATCTAGGATGGAGGTGTCAATGAAAGGAAGGACTTTCTTAAAGAGCTTGGTTGGCACAGGGTCTAAGAGACAAGTTGCTGGTCTGGATGAAGAGACTGTTGAAGTCAGCTCAGAGAGATCTACAGGAGAAAAGCTGTCCAGGTAAAAATCAGCTGTTACTGCCGATTCCAGGTCTGCTGCACTGCACATAGCATCAGTGGCACAAGCAGGACAAAGGTCAACAATGTTTTCTCTTATGGTAGCAACTTTGTCAGTAAAGAAGCTCATGAAGTCATTGCTGCTCAAAGTCATTTGAACAGACGTCAATTCAATTCAATTCAATTCAATTTTATTTGTATTGCGCCAAATCATAAAAACATTTATCTCAAGGCACTTTACATATCATAGAATAGAAACCCAACAGTTCCCACAGTGAGCAAAACTTGGCGACAATGGAGAGGAAACACTCCCTTTTAACAGGAAGAAACCTCCAGCAGAACCAGGCTCAAAGTGGACGGCCGTCTGCCTCGACCAGAGCTGTGACTTT
This sequence comes from Echiichthys vipera, assembly GCF_963691815.1. NCBI lineage: Eukaryota > Metazoa > Chordata > Actinopteri > Perciformes > Trachinidae > Echiichthys > Echiichthys vipera. The sequence continues at coordinate 32,765,783 of NC_139825.1, read as the reverse complement.
GGGTCAGCCTGGCTACAGTGCTGAAATGGAACCTGGGGTTGTTCTTGTTTTCTTCAGTTAAATTCAGCCACAGCTTCATCAGACAGACACCTACTGTAATGAACCTGTTTCTCAGAGACTGTGTAATTAAATACTGTAAACTGGAACGTTATTATGAAATGGTCAGAAAGAAGAGAATTGTGGGGAAATATTGCTACATTTCTAACACCAATGCCATAAGTCAGAACAAGGTCGAGGGTGTGGCTAAGACAGTGATTGGGTTCATTAACATGCTGAGAGAAGACAACTGAGTCCAACTATGAGTTAAATGCAGAACTGAGGCAGTCGCTGTCAACATCTACATGAATGTTGAAATCACCCACTATGATGACTTTATCTGTGCTGAGAACTATCTCAGATAGAAACTCTGCAAATCACTTAGGAATTCAGAGTAAGGACCAGGTGTCCAATACACAGTAACTATCAAAACTGGTTTTTGCATTTTCCAGTTTGGATGAGAGAGACTAAGAGCAAAACTTTCAAATGAGCTATACTTAGGTTTAGGGTTGATCATTAAGCTAGAGTTAAAGATGGCTGCAACCCTGCCTCCTCGGCCTGAGCCTCGAGGGATGTGAGCATTAATGTGAATTGGAGGCGTTGATTCATTCAGACTAACAAAATCCTCCTGCTTTAACAAGGTTTCAGTTAAACAAAACAGGTCAATGGTCTGATCAATTATCAAATCATTCACTAAGAGTGGTTTGGGAGGAAGTGATCTTATATTTAACAATCCACACTTGATAACCTTTTTTTTTATTCTGTTATATTAGATGTATTAATCTTGACTAGGTTGCTGTGGAATTCCTCTATTTGTTTTGATACATCTGGGTGGTTGGGGAGCAGACAAAGTTTCTATGAGCTTATAAGTGGGTGACCGCTGTAACTGAGGCACAGAGAAGCGTGTAAGACTGCAACTCTGCCTCCTGGTCTCAACTCTGGATTGTCATGTTTTTCGGTTGTCTAATAAACTCAGCCAGATTTTGGGATAAGAGAGCAGCGTGGGATAGATGCCGTCTCGCCTAATCAGACCAGGTTTTCCCCAAAAACTGTTTTTACTGTTACTCAATTTACAGTATTGTCCCTTAAATGAAAATACAGTGTAAACCGATATTAAAAATTACTTTCACTGTATTTTATAATTAAATTACTATTTAGTTTGTATTATTTATTAATTTCAATAATCTATTAGAAAAATATGATGGCACACAGTTAAAGGCACTTTACACATGTTACATCTCACTGACTTTAGTTTTCACAAAACTAATAAAATTAACCCACTGATTTTTCAATTCTGTAATTAAAATTAGGGATGGACAAAAATAAAAATATTAGTCGCATTAATCGCATAAGTTCCTGCGATTAATCATGATTAATCGCATGTTATATGCAAAACCCAATAATGAATTCAAAAGTACCGTATAGCACACTTTTATTGTAAATGTAAACGAAAGTGCCATACATTTGTTGTGCAAACAGCATTTATTTACAGTAGTAGGGAACTAGTCTGTAAAGTCAATGTAAACTTATACTTTTCTCTTTGTAGAATTTCACTCAAAAAAGATCCACTTTCAATTTGTCAATTCCTAGAATTTGACTTAATTAATTGAATTCAATGAACGTGCATAAAAAAGAACAGCTACAGTAAAATAGTATTCAGTGTACATACAATACAAAACTGAAATATGTTGCCACCTGCAGGGCATTAATGTTATCCTGTTTGATAAATAAGAATCTCAGTCAAAACAGTAACCAGAAAACAGTTTCAGTGCAGTTTAAGTCCTAGAACTTTCTTTTTCTTTTTTACTTCTCTGCACGAAGCCAGTTACTAAGGCACACAAGATTATTCACATTTTCAGATGATAGAGAAGCTCTCTTCTTCTGTACAATATGACCAGCAACAGAAAACAACCTTTCACACGGGACAGATGTTGAAGGTGTACCTAAGTACGTCCGTGCAAAAGGGGCTAGCAAGCTGTGTGAGTGTGCATGTTTGGACCCTAATGGACAGGAATCTGAACTGATGGTGGGCTCAGATGAATCAACCAACAGAGTTAACTTTTTCTTTGGTGGCTCTGATGTTTTTTCTTCCACAGGTTTCTCTGCAACAACCATCTGTTTCTTAAGCAAGTTGGTGACTAAGTGAGTGAGGTGCCCACACCTCATTCCTCTCAGCTTTGGGTACACATTTCAGGTCCTTCAATCTAGGATCCAATGCAGTAGCAATCTTCAGATATGCAATGTTGGCATTTTACTTGCATGTCTCCAGGTCTTTTCTGAATGTAGACCTGAACTTTGCCACATAGGCAGGGTGTGGTATCTGTGGTATCCATCACCTGAGAGACATGGCAGAAAGCAGGTAGAGCCAAAGAGCATCAGACATACTTTTTTCCTCCCAAAAGTTCTGTCACATACCTGCAACAGAAAGTAAACTCCACTTACATCAAAATAAATTGCATTTACTTTTACACTACACATTCATGCTGCATTTACATATTTCTTCTAACACGCACAAAATTCCATTTAGTTGGAATATTTTGCACAAGAGATTCCTTTGTTTGTCCACATTCAATTTGTTTCTCCTCTAATTCTGCAGCATTTGCAGGACTGTGTTTAAAATGCCCTACAACTTTTCTGCACTTGGCCAGGACATTGTCATGGGACTGTTCTGCAGAAATACTGTGATGGAACGCTGGAGACTGTGCGCGAAGCAGGGGATATGATCAAAGGGCAGATGTCTCGCAGCAGCAAGCATGTTTCTTGCACTATCTGTGCTAAGTGAGGCAATTTTATCTGACACATTCCATTGATGTGCGACTTGTATAAAGTGTTCAGCGCACGTTTCAGCAAAATGTCTCTCTGCTGTTCTCATTACTGTTAGAGCATGCGAGTGCGGCTCCCACTTTTCAGCAATATAATGCACGGTAACGCCGAGGTAATTGTGGTTACCCAGTGATGTCCAGTGATCCCCAGTGAGAGCAACTGAAGGTGCCTGTTGTAAAGTTGTCGCTTTTGCAGTCCTCTCTTTTTCGTACAAGTTGTGTATTCTTCTTGTGATGGTGCATCTTGAGGGAATTTCATACCCACCGTCATTTGTTGCTATTCTGAGAACGTTTCTCAGACCAATGTCTTCCACAACACTAATCGGCCTGCAGGCCGTAGCTATCAACTTTGCTATAGCATCTGCTAGTTTCTCTTGTGTTTGTTTGTCTATTCTTCTACCACACGTTGCATCTAACGTAGTCTGCCGAAATTTCGCTCCACTTGTTTCATTGAATGATCTGCCGGCAGACATTTCAGCGTTGCAGTGGTTACAAATGACTTTAGCTCTGTCGACTTCGCCGTCTGGAAGCACTTTAAAATGAAAATGCCCATGTACACGTTCCGTACCCTTCTCCATATTTGTTTGTTTCCTGCTTGCGTTCTCTCTTTCTTTTCTGACTATTTGCCGCAGTGCAGCAGCAGCAATCAGTAACATTCTGGTAACATCCTGTGGAAGCGTTCCTTTTTGCACCTCGGATGCAGCAGTCTGTGGCTGAAGGAGCTGCTTAAGGCTCCCATAGTGTCATGGAGGGGGTGAGAGGTGTTGTCCATGATAGATAATAGTTTGGATAACATCCTCCTCTCACCCACCTTCTTAATGGAGTCCAGAGAGCAGTCCAGGACTGAGCCAGCTCTTCTGACAAGTTTGTTCAGTCTCTTCCTGTCCCTCTCTGAGCTTCCACAACCCCAGCAGACCACCACATAAAGGATAGCAGATCCTACCACAGAGTCGTAGAAGGTCTTCAGTAGTGCCCTGCACACGCCAAAGAACCTTAGTCAGCTCAGCAGATGGAGACGACTCTGGCCCCTCTTGTACAAGGCATTATGGGACCAGTCTAGTTTATGGCTGAGGTGAACAGGTGAGGTTGTACTGCTCCACCTTCTCGATCTCCAAACCCGGGATGTTCACCGGTGCTGTTGAGGGAGCCTTCCTGCTGTAGTCGATCACCACCTCTTCGTCTTGCTGGCTCGTGTGTGTGTGTGTGTGAGAGAGAGAGGAAGATCAGGACCAAAATAACTTCTATTCAAAACTTCTTGCACACAATATTAACATTTCTGCGCCTCATTTCCTCCTTTCCTAATAAAAAATGTTCCCAAGCCATGAACTAACACCTTAGAAAACCATAACATTCCAACCTTAAACATCCAAATAGTTCATATAGTTTCAGAAACAAAAGACAACAACACGTAAAGAATGACAGAACAAATACAAGGTGTAAGATAGAGATGTCATGAGTAAAAGAATGACTAAGAGAATAGAAAATATCAGAGAAAGAGAGAAGAAAAGAAGGGTTCAGACAAGGAGAGAGATGAAGGAAGAAAGTGGGAAACAATGAGAGGGAAAGAGAATTAGAACAAATTGGTGTCTTTTCAAATAGATTAACTAATAGCTAATTTCACTCTCATCTCAAATGAAGTCCAACTCAAAATCCATTAGTCTCTTTAGCAAAGTTGACACATGTGGGTCGACTGCTGTGCTCTCTTTGGTTGTGACTTCTGCCTCTTCAGGGGTTGATTCCAATGAAACGTCTGAAAAATGAACTCAATCTAATAAATAACTCAATAAAAGGAAAATCTATAGATGGACTGTAGGACTGAAAACACAAGAAAAACGCAGGTTCTACTTTAAGTATTTTCCCTCACAGGATATGTCCCTTAAGACCGACCTTCAAGTGCTGAATACCTGCCATTTCACCTGAAACTTAGAATTATGGTCTGACGCACCCAGTGAAGCTCTCGGAAGGACTTATAAGCTTTTATGGAACCATAACACAGATCCAGGCACTTAGTAAGTCTAGTCGCACATGTCACATACTGGTAAAAGTTCCCCAGGTGTTTCCCTGGTTTACAGTTATTAAAATCTCCCATAATAAAGCTAGTAGCGTCTGGCGATATAGCTTGTAGCTGTAGAACTTTGCAAGTGATAGCCCGAACAGCATTATCCATATTAGCTTTGGGGTGAATATTTACCAGTGTGACAAATAACTGAGTGAATTCCCTTGGTAAAAAAAAGGGCCTAAGCGAAACTGAGAGAAGTTCAATGTCCGGGGCACAAAGACTCTCCCTGACCATCACGTTTTTACAGCAGTTCTGATTGACATAGAGAGCCAGGCCACCCCCAAGTCACTTGCCCATCACTGTGGGGTCTCTATCCAGGCGAAAGGGCTCTCCAAAGCCGTCAATCCTCAAGTCGGACAGTGAATCATAATCCTTGAGCCAGGTTTCTGTAATCGAGAGGAGGCAAGCACTTCTATACTTCTCAAGAAATTTGACATTAGCTTGGAGCTCATCCACCTTATTGCGGAGGGATTGGACATTGGCAAGCATAATGGTTGGCAGGGGAATACGGCGGTGTCCTAGTCTTTTGAGACGCTGGCGAATACCCCTGCATCTGCCCCGTTTCCTCGCACCTGTCGACTTGGATGGCCACCTCTTGCCCCTGTGTGATCCTGCCAGATGAGCTCCGCAGGGAGGATAGCAGAGGAGTCCACAGCACCTACTCCGGAGCTGCGAAAGCTTAGGAGAAACTCCCGGCACATGTAAAGCTGAGGCACCCTCAAATGAGGAAGATTCTGAGGATAACAATGAGCCCCCTCATACATCAGCACACTCAAATGCTACTTGTGAAGGACTTAAGCTGAAAACTGGACAAGACAGTGGAAGTGGCCAAGCACACACTGGAAAAATCCTCAGCCGGACCCAGATCTGTTTCACAATCTCCGTGAATAAGTGATCAAATGTGGCAATACGCGTCTTTCAGATTGACAGAAGTGAACCAATCGTTCTGTTGCACCAGGCGCAGCAGGGATGCGTGTGTAAGCATCCTGAACTTGTATTTCCTGAGATATTTGTTCAGAGCACGTAGATCCAGGATAGGGCGAATACCACTCCCCCCCGTTTGGGAACCAGAAAATACTTGGAGTAAAAACCGCTCTGACACTCCCAAATAAACTCCCATGCCACTGGGTAAGCCGTGAGCAGCGAGAGGACGTTGAGCGCTCTGGCCGAGAGCGCTGCTGCTTTGTACCCCTTCTCAGTCAGGGCTGACTGAAAACGGTCGGACTTGGACAGCAGGCTGGGGCTCCGGGAGGACACTGCTGACAGCTGGGGGTGAAGGTGCGCTGCAACGAGTTGCTCCATCAGAGGCATATGGAGCAGACCCAGGCTCTCCATCGCCTCACAATCGAGGGACGAGGCCCCGGGAATCGGGCTCCGGCTGCTGTAGGGGTGGTCTCTCCATGAGCTCGCCACCTCCTCCAGCAGCTCCGGGAAGACGGGGAGAAGTTGCTTCGGACCCGCGGCTAGCTCCAGCTGGGAGCTCCAGCTCCGGTGCCGCCATCGGAAGGGAGATAGGGGTTATGTCAAGACAGGCTAGCCTGGCCGGCTAGTCGTCTGTGGAGACTCTTCTTGGTGAACATGAGCCGGGGACACCCATAGCCGCCCGGGCGTGTGCCAGTCTCAGACAGCTTGTGCATACCTGGTGTGGATCCATGCTTGATATCTTATTCCCGCAGCGATAGAGTCTAGCTCCGGAGTCTCCGTGCCCTCTGGTAAGAGGGTGTTCAGCCTCCATTCCATGCAAGCTGGTTTGCAGGCAGGGAGTCGAGGCAGTTAGTAGCTAATGATCGGCGCTCGAACAACCGTGGTGAGACGTCGATAGCAGTGCTGACCAAGCCTTGGAGGAGCAGGAAAGCACCGACTTCGATCTTGTGTGACAGACGAAGCAGAAACATATCCAAAGCTAGCAGCGCCCAGTGACAGAAGCAAAATAAGATGTGTCTGTGGACAGTTAAGCTAGCTAGCCCTGGACGCGAGATATGCTCCGAGTGAGAAGAGGTGTTTGAATGAGGTGGTACCTTTCACCAGCCAATCAGGATTTGTGTAATGAGATAAATGCTTCTGAGGGCTGCAGCGAGGCGTGCATCCCATAGTGAGACATCGAACGAAATATTATGAAAAACAACAGCAAGTTCCACTATCTCTTTTAAATACAAAATTATCTCCCACATTGGTTCATCATCAGGTATAACATCTCCAATCATGAAAGGCAGCAATCTTATGAGGGTCCAGTTTTCAGCTGCATTGCCACCTATTGTCTTTTATCTTAAAAGTTTTTGTGGCAGAACAGTGGGGCGGTTTGTTTTATTTTCTCCTTTGTAGGGGAAATTGAGAATGACCTTATTTAAAGTGTCCAACGAGAGGTTTTGTTTGGATATCAACACGCCCAGGCACTGTGCAAGTTCCACTGGAACAATACCCTCCAACAGATCGGGGAGTACATCAGTTGTTACATCAACATGAGAAAGATTTTCTGTCAGCACACATGGCCTTTTCAGACCAACACAAGGCTTTCCACTTTCCACTGCATGTTTGAAATGTTCTTTGTGTTCGTCTTTGGATCTAAGACTAGACTCACCCGACAGAACCTGCTTGGTCTGAAAATCACTGGAATGCCCTGTGCAAAATCGACAAACATACTCTCCTGAAAAACTTTCCACAAAGCCCGCAATCCCATTGGCACCCAAATTGTCTCCAGCAGCACATTGTACTGTGCCTTGAATATTTTTTTCCAATCTGTGGGACAAAGACGCCATGCTCTTCCAAGACAACCATATCACGCAAAAGAGGTTCAAGCACTTTCCCATATCCGTATTCCTTGATGTAGTTACTTTTACACAGTACTGCCAAGTAGATGGATGACAAAGAAGAGTGCTAGTCTGGGGGCAAGTTGTTTAAAATCCAGTACATAGCGCAAAGTTTATGCTTCTTTCTGGAAGTGCCCAGAGGGTTGCACACTTCAAACTCATCAATATACAGGGTCACACTTATTCTCAATCCCCCCGAAGATAGGTACTAATTTTGCTTGAAAAACTCTCCATCCTGAAATGACTTGTATTCTTGTTGTGCAGTTTCATTTTGGTAAGCACTGCAGTTTTCTACTACATCATCAATTATACGATCTTTGCTAAGTAGCTGCTGCAATGACTGCAATAATGGTACATATTGGTAGGTATGGTTGCGCACCTTATCCAAAACATATTCAACTGGTTCAACTACTTGGAACTTGTCTTTGAAGTACTGTTTACGCTTAAAAGCTGTGCCAAGTGGGCCCTGATCTTCAATTGCTTTGGTCAAGGGATTAGCAAGATAGAAGGCAGAGGACAATTCCTCAGTTTCTTTTGCATCAACAGCAAGATTATGCTTAGTTCAAAAATCTGACACAATGGTATTGAATGTAGTCTGGGATGCAGAACTTATTAGGAAGTGCAAGTCCTGTAAAAGTCCATCGACTGCATTACTGGGAACATGGAGTATGTTTTCCAGCTTAAGCAACACTGCTGCAAGTTTCTCTTCTATCATCTTCTCAAGATTTTCTGAGCAGTCTCTCTGAAAACTAGACTGCACTTCAAGCTGGGCTGCTTCTGATTCTTCAATGTTCACCTGAAACACTTGAGCTTTCAAAACTGTCTCTTTCTGCAACTATGCCAGGTTTAAAGTCACTGTAAAAATATCCAAGGTGCTTTCTATTTTTATGTGATTTAAATTACCCATAAATATTTGTCCTCAATTTACAGCACTTGAACATGCAGGGGACTGTTTTATTGGCTTTGAGATGCAAATTTATATGAGTGAAATACTCCTTTTCAGACATGGCAGCTGAATGTCGCCGATGTCAATGTTCGCTGTGATGTTTCTCTAGTGTGGACTCACAAATGCGAAATGAGCGCATTCCATGACTGAGATGTACATGGACAACTACTATATGGGCAAGGATATGGGTGCCTGTGCACATAATGTGGATGTTTTAATCTGTAATGTTTAAGCAACTGTCCCTGCGATAGACTGGCGTCCTGTCTAGGGTGTACCCCGCCTCACGCCCGATGTCAGCTGGGATCGGCTCCAGCCACCCTGCGACCCCGATAGGGACAAGCGGTTGAAGATGGATGGATGGATGTTTAAGCAACTGGCCTCTAGTTGAGGTTCCTTGAACTGCAACCCTTACACTGCCACATTCAAATCTGGGAGGGGAGGGGGGCAAAAAACAAACACAAAGGATATATTGGTAAAGGAAACTCAATTTGTAAAACAGTTTTAAGAAAGAAAAGTCTGACTGCTGACATACTCATGTTAATCCATAAACCCACCCATTTATGTGGATCCATACATTAATGTAGTTCATTACTTGTTTTAAAGAGAACTAGAAATCTAAAAAATAAAAACACATTCAGAACGAGAGCAAGAGAATTAATCTGTCACCTGATAAATATTTCTTAAAATAAAAATACTGGCAACTTAAGTCACAGTAATTAAAGTCACTAGTTGTGATCACACCTGTTATGAGTACAGTGCTATGGGCAGACAGGAGGAAGGAGGAAGCATGAATCAGGACTCACTCTCCAATCAGGACCTGAAATATTGAAACATGATTATTACAAAAAGAGAGAAAGAAAAAAATTATAAACAGGTTAATTATTGGTGGGATTTGTACAAGGTCCTACAATAGATACACTTCCTTTAAACCTACTTTCATGTCAGTCCTCACCATGACTTAAATGCACTCAATCTAAGTAAAAAAACATAACAAAAAAAACAAAACCCTAACTGATTGGGCCAGGGGGGGCCCCAAAAGAGTCCATTGTGTACATAAATATGCAACGTAAACTTTCAAATCCATCACAAAGTGGATCAGTCCTGACGTACTGCTTTGAAACGGATCAGTGCCATGCACTGTCACAGCTTACCATACCTTAGGTCCACAAATTGGTAACTTTCCCATGTTTTTTTTTTCTGTATTAAATGCAGCTAGTGGGCTTCAATTTGTTTATCATTCTTTGAAAGAATATGAACAAACCTTTTTTTGACAAAAGATATACTGACTTTATCTGTACAAAGTATAGTAAAACATCAGACAACGTGTGCTACTATATCATAGCTGAGCCCTAAATCATAAATTCACAGCAAATGCAACTCACTGATGTGGGAAACTTCACTTACTGAGTAAAAAACAGTAGAGGTACATTGTTTGTTATGTTCATTTGAGCTGATTTCTGCAGCTGTAACTCAAAACTAAATTCACACCAATGGTAAACTGAGGTAAAAGCTACTTCTACTCTTCAATGACAGCTCAACATTTCAGGACCACAATAGCTCCTCCTTCGGACTGTCTGTGTCACACTGAGAATAAGCCTGAAGATCCTTAGCAAAGCATTGTAAATTTTTAAAAAAGAAAAGTAAAAAACAAAAGCAACACTGTTAGTTAACAGTTAAGGTTAACACAACTAACATTAAATTTAAAAAGGCAGAGCCTGGAGGGTTTTTGTCCAAAAATAAATGCTAGAATCGCAGAAAGGAATGAGGGCTTCTAGCCCCAGTAAGTTAGTTGTCCTGGATGTTTACACTCTCTCTCTCTCTCTCTCTCTCTCTCGCTGGTACCAATTATGTGGGCCGTTGTGCTGAGCTAGCTCGATTCTCATGATCAGCTTTTTGCGCTGGGCACACCGCGAGGTTGGGCGCAGAGACCCGGTAAACGGCTAAATCAACGTTGGTATTAAAACAACCATTAGCTGCTAACTGCCTTTTCACAAACCTGGTGTGACTGCTTATAAACCTCCAAGCATTACGTTTTCATCCGAGATCGTGAAACGACTTTAATGGACCGTTAAATAGTCCGGAAAACTCCAATAACTTCTTCCTCCATCTTTCTAACCGGCTTCACCTGATTCGAACTTTGAGCGCAGCGGCAGAGAGGCAAATCTGAGCAGTGCACGAAGAAAAAGCAGGAAACGAAGAAAAATCGTGATCGTTGGCAAATTCACCGCCAAAAACAAGGAAGTTGTTTTTTAGAGTTTGCGCATATGTAGTGTGAAGCACTTGAATCTTCTTCTTACTGCCTCCTTCCGGGTGTAGTAAGTATTTCCATCATAATTCACTTAAATTAAATGGTTTGTGATTAACCAAAACAAAATTATTTTGTACACTGATCCAAAGACACAATTACATGGACTTAATTAGAAAAAAAAAATATATAATATACAGTGCACAACACACCTCATTCACTTTTTTGAGTATACATATACATATGGATATATAACTGTAAATATACTTATGCAGCCCATATTTCTACACAAAACGATCTTTTGTTTGTTTGTTTTAAAGCTCTTCCTCATCCCAATACCTTCTGAAAATCATTCATCTGTACCTTTTTTTAAAACTGGTCCATGTTTGGACGTTGTTTTAGCTCCGTGCTCATTCCATTCCACAGTTTCACACCAGCCACTGAAATGCACTGACTTTTTTAAATTCGTGCGAACTGCTGGCTTCTTAAAATTAAACTTTTCCCTCAAATTATAACCCCCCCTCTCCGTCAAAAAAGTGTTGAATATTAGTGAATATTATCTGGTAACAGTTTGTTTCTTGTTTTAAACATAATTTGGGCCGTTTGATAGTTAACCAGGTCACTGAACTTTAAAGTACGGGAATGTAAAAACAGGAGGTTGGTGTAATAACCAGCTTTATTGATTGTTCTTATTGCTCATTTTTGAAGTGTGACTAGTGGTAGCAGTGAGCTTTTGTAAGTGGTCCCCCAGACCACCACACAGTAATTTAAATGCTACGTGACAGTTTAGATTTAACGTGTTTTATGTGAGGTTTCCAGCAGAGTTTGTGGTCTATTGTCACACCTAGGAATTTATTTACATACACTCTTTCAATATTAACACCGTCTATCTTGACATTTACGTCATTATTTAAACAGCATGATTTTGTTTTGCTTAAATTCAAGGGTAAATTATTATTGTCAAACCACCTTTTTAATTTACTTATTTCAGGTGAAATTAAATCCAGAAGCTGCTTCTAATCCTCTCCCGTACAAAAAATATTTGTGTCATCTGCAAATAACACAAATTGTAGAAATGGCCCCAACACTGACCCCTGGGGGACACCACAAGCAATGTCCAAACAAGATGACATGTGTTCACCCATCTGCACAAACTGTTGCCTGTTTTGTAGACAATTTGAATATTTGTCTTATTTCTAGTCAAATTGTGTCTATGAACTTAATTTCATACAATATCACTCATAACCAAAGTTACACAAAGATGGAAGGCCTTGTTTCAAGACGGTGCATCTTGAATATCTTGTTAGGTGAGAAAATCTTGAAATTATCTTGTTTTGAAAAATATTTTAGATGAAATGAGCTTTTTTTTGACGTGTCATGATGTTTTTATGCTCATAACATGTATAAGATGAGACAAGATAAGTCAACCACAGACCCATTACAACAACCTCAAATGAGCCTAATGATCCGGAGGCTTTAACCCCAAACCACCTCCAGACAATGAGGACTCAAATATTCCCCCTGTTTTTTTTTTCGAAAGACGACCTCTGTGTGCGCCGCCGTTGGAGGCAAATACAAGACATGGCGGATATATTCTGGCATAGGTGGAATCTGCCGCTCATGCAGGAAAGACATAAATGGAACTTGACAAGAAAGAACTTCAACCTTGGAGATGTTGTTCTCATTGTAGACTCGTCTTCTCAGCGAAATTCCTGGAGAATAGGAAAAATTGTCAAAACAATGCCAGACTCAAAAGGAATTGTCCGCAGTCACTGCATCAAGACAAAGGCGAACATAGTGCAGAGGCCCATTACCAAGATATGCTCTTGGAGCTGGCATCATGAAGAACAAAAAAGACTGAATAAGTTAAAGACATAACCTGTTTCTTATAAGGCTAATATGCATCTTGAAACAAAACTGGAAGAAAGAGTTAGTCATAGAAAACAGTGGATCTAAGTGTTATTTGGTAATTAATATGCTAGCAGCCTAGTTAATTAGGGGCAGGTTATGTTCGAGCCATTTAGAGATAATTGCTTGAATGATTTCTTAACAAATAAGGTGAGCAGTTGTTTTTTTTACAATGTGATAATGTGATTTAACTAATTGTAGCTGCCACCAGCCTTGGTTTCTGACCAAGCTCAGCTATGGAGCCTGAAAAGCACACTAGTTTTTTACCTTTTTCTGCTAAAGGCAAAGACAAATTTATTTGTATAGCGCATTTCATACACAGGGCAACTCAATGTGCTTTACATGATCAAAAGGTGCAGCAGAACATTAAAAAACATTAAAATTCAGGAATTAAAACATTCAAATTATTCAGAAATAAAAAACATTTAAATTCAAAATAAAAATAAAAACATTTAAATTCATCCGTAGAAACCTTTGAATTAAACTCCATCAACATGACCAAAAATCAACCTGTCAATCATACGCAGTAGAGAAAAATAGTGCCTTTAACTTTGATTTCAAAATGTTTACATTAGATGCTGACTTCAGCTCTATTGGCAGTTTGTTCCACTTCTTTGCAGCATAATAACTAAACATAGCATCACCATGTTTACTGTGAACTCTGGGCTCTACTATCTGACCTGTGTCCATAGATCTGAGAGACCTGCTGGGTTCATACCTGACTAACATCTCACTGATGTATTCTGGACCAAACCCATTCACAGATTTATAAACCAGCAGCAGAACTTTAAAATCTATTCTGAGGCTGACTGGTAGCCAGTGTAAAGATTTTAAAACTGGAGTAATGTGTCCTGATCTCTTTGTTCTGGTTAAGATCCGAGCTGCAGCATTCTGAACCAGCTGTAGCTGTTTGATGCTCTTTTGGGGGATTCCCGTTAGAACACCATTACAATAGTCCAGTCTGCTGGAGATAAATGCATGGACCAGTTTCTCCTGGTCTTTCTGACTCATTAAACCTTTCACTCTGGAGATGTTCTTTAGGTGGTAAAGGCTGTTTTTGTGATAGATTTGATCTGACTGCTGAATGTCAGATCTGAGTCAATCACAACACCAAGGTTTTTAACTTTGTCTTTTGCTTTTAAAGATCTATACTCTAGATACTCACTGACAGCAGACATATCTTTATTGTCACCAAAGACAATCACCTCCATTTTGTCATGATTTAGTTGAAGGAAGTTTTCACTCATCCAGTGGTTTACTTTTTCTAAACAGTCACACAACCCCTCAATGGGACCATAGTCATCTGGGTTCAGTGCTAGATATAGTTGTGTGTCATCTGCATAGCTCTGATAATCAATCTTAAAGCTCTGTAAAAGCGGTCCTAATGGAAGCATATAAAGGCTAAATAGAAGAGCCCAAGAACCGAGCCCTGAGGAACCCCACAGGACATTGGTAATCTATCAGATTCAAAGTTTCCAATACTTACAAAATAGCTTCGTTCCTCTAAATAGGACTATTGCATTACTTTTCCATTTAGTCCAACCCATGTTTGCAGTCTATGTAACAACATGGTATTGTCCACAGTGTCAAATGCAGCACTGAGATCCAACAGAACTAGAACAGATACTTTTCCTGAATCGGTGTTCAACCTTATGTCATTGATCACCTTGATCAGAGCGGTTTCTGTGCTGTGATGAGAACGAAAGCCTGACTGAAATTTATCAAATATTTTGTTGAAGGTTAAGAATTGGCTGACCAATGGTTACTAATTGGTCTATAGTTAGCCAGTATGGAGGCATCCAGTGTCCTCTTTTTTAACAGAGGTTTCACAGCAGCTACTTTCAGGGATTTTGGTACGTGCCTGACTGGAATGAGCAGTTAATTATCTGACACAGATCAGTGACAATTTACTTTATAACCTTTTTAAAGAAGTTTGATGCTATTGTGTCAAGGCAACTCGTTGATGGATTTAGCTGCTGAACAGTTTCCTCCAGTGTTTTTGAGTTAATTGTGATAAACTCTGACATTGTGGTTGACTCATCCCTCAGTGGTTGGAGCTGTTCAAGCTTTTTGTTATTCTGCTGATTTGTTCCGATGTTTGATCTTATTAATTGTATTTTTTCATTGAAATATATAAATGCTAAGACATTTATTCCATGTAAATGATTTGCTGACGTTTGTTTCTTTGTGAAAAACCTTTCAGTAAAGGGTAAAAACGAAGAACATGGATTATGGAGTTTAATCGAAGCACGCGTCAACTATATGCTCGGATTCTATAGTTAAAGTGGGCCATAACAGGACATAGACGGATCCTCTCTTACGTATTCCTTTTATCTTATTTTACTTTTTTGACTGTTTTTACTCTATCAATTTTTAGCGTCTATTCTTTTTATCTTATTTTACTGTTTTTATTCCCTCAGTTTTTAGCTTCTATGCCTTTTATCTTATTTTACTGTTTTAGCCCCTCGGTTTTCCAGTGTTTCCTCCGGGGGGCCGACCACACCGGGAGTTGTCTGTGGTCCACCGATGAGGGTGCTGTCCTGTGGACGGCCCTGGCCCGGGTGGCTTGAGAGCTCTACACCGAGGTGTGGAGCCTCCTGTCTGCCTATGCTGGGGAAGTCCCAGTGTCTTGATTAGGTTTTAATTTATTTGGGATTATGCACCATGTTAGCACATGATGAATAATAAAGGCATTAAAACTAAATTTTAACTCATAGCTTCTCAAGGTTACGTCATAATGCAGGTGTCACTGGGGCAGTAGCAGGTGGTCAATCCACGCGTTCTGAAGTGTACAGGGCTTCTAAAGTCGCTCTTTTGTGCTGACAAAACCTCACAAACATAATACTCTTTGGAGCTGAGCAATACACTCTGCTTATCTTCCCTCTTACTGAAACTGAAACAATAACAATGTTGCCTCTCTCTGACGTCACAACCGCGCCCCGCTCTCACAATAGCACCCTTTTCTGGAGCCTATCCTCCATTTTGAGCATCAACCATGAAAAATGCTTTCAGTCCAGGCCAGGTGGAGCAGGTAAAACTTTGTAGCAACCAGTGTCAAAGCCTACAGAGATCTGTAGGGGGCAGCATAACACCATGACTGTCTAGAGTCAAAGAGAGCAGAGGAGGTAACACCAAGACTGTCTGAAGACTACAGACAGATTCAGATACCACAAAGATACATTTTATAGATGAAATTTGCTGATAAACTTGCAACTGGGTGAATGTGTGAAGGCTTTAGAGTTTAACATAGTTTTTATCCTTTTGTTTAATGTTTGAGATGCACTGTAGGAATATTCACATTTTCCCTCCATTGTCTGCCAGAAACATACAAGCAAACACATGTGCACAGATTAAGTTTCCTCATCAACCCAACTTCAAGAACAGAGACTTGTACAGTCTATTTTCAAGAACCAGCTCAGAGTCAGTGCCTCTTTTTCAACACCAGAGGTCACATGTGCACAGAAAATCCCTCTCGTCCACCACACCAACTAATCAAGTCTAGAATTCATGTCACTTTTGCTGATTTAAAACACTACCTTAGTTAGTCATACGTCACTTGAAGAAGCAGTTTGAGATGGCATGTCCTTGTAAATTCACAGTCTTTGAAAAATATCAGTGATGCTGATAAACATACACTGATATAGTATATATGCAATGGGAGTAATGAAAAGCCAAAGTATATCAAGTTATATATATATAACTATATATATATATATATATATAGTTATGCTGAATGATGCTGCTATAGGCCTAGTCTGCCGGGGGATAATACTGGTCCTGATACTCTGAGCTTCTATCCTCTTTGTCTGTATCATTCATGTCTCATCAATGAATGTTACTAAACATCATCAGTAATATATCTCATTGTATCACAGCTGTTAATGCCACTACTCATCGTTGATCTTATTTACCGCCATAACTATTATCATTGTCATATTCGCCTGCAAACAGTAGGCAAAAACCTCTGCTTGTACATCACATATAAAGATCAATGACACTGTGTGACTGTTATGGAGGGTGTACAGTCGAGTGTAGTTTAAGACCTGCAGTGTGATCATGAAGAATGTGACACACGGGTGTTTTTATAACATGGTGCACAGGAGCATAAAGCTGTCATTATCAAGAGCGCTGACACTGATGTGGCAGTCATTGCTGCAAGGCTGCAGACAGATTTGCCATGCAGCTTATATGTTTTCACAGAGACTGGCAACAGGACACGTATCACTGACATTACCAAGGTGTCATCAGCTCTGGAACCAGCGTGTTCAGCCTTGATTAAGGTTCACACATTCTCTGGGTGTGACTCCACAAGTGCCTTTTATGGCAAAGGAAAAAGAAAGACATTTTCTGTTGCATGTGAGAAAGATTAGTACCTCAAGGCTTCCAAAAGTTTAGGAACCAACTTTAACTTGGAGCAGTCAACATTTGCTCTTCTTTACTAGTATGTATGCCACCTATATGATCAGCCAGCTGCCAGAAATGTAAATGAGGCTAGGTACAAGGCTTTCTGTATGGCATCATCGGCCTTTCCAGAATTATGCATTCCCCCTACTACTGATGCCCTCAACCAGCACTGCAACAGGGCAAACTACCAGGCTGCCAAAATTAGGTCATGTCGCAAAAAATATAAGTGCTCCATCACCTGCTGGATATGGTTGACAAATAGAGAATGGGGACATACATGTCACCTGGATGACAAGAAATCCGGCCCCTGACAGTGTTTTGCATGTGATACACTGCAGCTGTAAAGAAAGTGCAGTGAAAGGAAGATGTTCCTTTTTCTCTGCAGGACTGTGTTGCACAAACTAATGTCGCTGAACAAATTGTGCCAATAAAAAAGAAAAAGAGGAACGGAAGTTGACAACTGTCCTGACACTGACAGTGAAGATCAATCAAAATGATTCTGGTGGACACTGCTATCTGCGCCTAATTCTATTTTGTACAGTTTGTATTTCATATTTAGCTCTGGGCAGTGCTGTTATCCCTTATAATATATATTGTTTTTGACAGTTTTACATTTCGTATTTTTAATAAAGATCGTTTTTATGGTTGATCAGTGCTGTTTTCTTTCGTGGATAAATTAATGAATGAATGAACAAACTAATAGTCCGCTGTATAACTACAATTACTGTCTTTTATTGATCTAGATGACTTAACATAAAAAGTTCACCTTATTGTATATTTGCCTTATTGTTCTTCGTGGACCCGGTTATGTATTCAGGACGGTTTAGAATCCATTTGGCCACTTAAGAGGATTTTCGGGTGTCTTCCTCTTTGTCGCTAACGTTGAATCTAACCACGGGTTCCGCCATCTTGCCGTTCTGTTGACAAAAAGCAGCTCTCTCATGGACGGAGAAAAAAGAAAGGACAGCGGACACAAAATGGCGCCCCATTCATTCCTATGGAAAGCTGCTCAGTGGCGCAGGCTCCCCTAAGGACGGCGCCATTTATGCTTCTCGTGAAGGCGGGAAGCGATATTTTCCACATGACGGTAGTGGAAGGTCCCGCCTTTCTCTCCTCTGATTGGCTAGAAATGCTCTCCTCTGATTGGTTGTTTGATTTGGCAGTGAAACGTCATCTCACGTGGGCTAGCCCCTTTTTAGGGGTGCTTTACCACCACTAAATTGAAACTCAGCACCCCTAAAACCTGGAGTCAGACATGCTGTTATTCTAAATAATTGTGTCAGTCTTTGACATGCTTAGGTAATATCCAAAACTTAATTCATAGTTTGTGGTTTAAATTTATATTTTGAGAATTAAATGAAAACACCCCGCCTAACAAATGGTATCATCCTCTAACGTTTGTTTTCAAAAACTTTATTCAGAACATTTTGTAATCAACAAAAACATTACAAACATATTCATAAGGTTCTATTGACAACACACTAAAGCACATACAAAAAAAACCGAATAAAACAAAAAAGAAAATAGAAATAAAATAAAGTACACAGTGCATAATAAAGTAAAAATATTTAAGGCTTTCTTTTTTTTCAACAAGGGTAAAACAACTATTTAATTAGTGAGCGGACGCAGTGGGGAAGTGTTTAAAGATGTTATATAATGTTTCTCCTTTAGTTCCATTCATCAAATTTAGAGATTTAACATATAGTTTAAATTCATTCAGGAAAAAAATTAATTGGGGAATGATTTCAGAATTCTATTTTTGTGGATGAAAAATTTTACCAAACATAAAATTCCATTGAAACAGAGTTCATCATTTTTGTTTTGTAGAATCAAACCAAATGTGACATTGTCTCTGGAGATAGAAGCTGGAAATGAAGAGATATTTATTTTGATGCAGTTGTGGATGTCGAGCCAAAATGTCTTTATTATCCTGCATGAGAAGAATATATGGTCCGTCGTCTCAACATCACTTTCACAGAATGAGCACATGTTATCATCAATATTAAAGCACAGCCTCAGTAATTCTTTGGAGGGATAAATGTCGTTCATAATCTTAAAGTGTATTTCACCTTGGGTGGTATAGGGAATGTTAGTTCTCAGTTTAATTGTTTTTAGTTTTTATCTAGTTTTTATCAAATTTGTGTAAGATGTTGTTTTTGTTTTGTCTCCCAGGGAATAATTTGTCACTGAGGCTGTTTCTTAGAAAATTATTCTTACATTTTCTGTCCAGAATTGAGATTCCCTGAATTGTAAGCGGGGCTACTTGCTGTTGCTACGTGTTTATTGCAGAACTGATCGTGGTCTAGTAAGGGACCCCTATCATCCATTAAATCAACGATGGACCATATATTCCCCCCAAACCAGTCTTCGTAGAATAAGGACTTATTTTGGTACATCTGTTGTTCCGGAGTATAGTATTATGAGGTGAGAAGTTATGTCAATAGTATCCAGCTGCAGCTCCGGAGCACAAGGCCCTCACTTTACTGAAGTGATGCAATAGTTGTTGTTTTTTTAACTTTATTGTAAAAGTACAAAACATAGAAACAGTTAAAGGAAATAATTTCATCAATGGCCTTTTTAAAAAAATAAGTTTTGTTTTTTTACTTCATTGAAAAGTTCATACAATTCCCCTCAGTCAGGTCTCAGTCCTTCACACATACACACAGTTACTGTATATTCATCAGTTAGTGTATCTTACAGTTAATTTACAGTCCTGAATAATGTGACATTACAAAAATAAAATCTAAAATAAAATATTACAATGTTGATGTTTTAGTGAAGATAAACATCTGTAAAGTTTTAATGGAAACAAAAATTACATGCAACTTTATTAAAAATAAAAAAGCCCTTTATAACTGGGTGTTGGAAATGTCAAAATAAAAGTAGAGATTTAGTAGAAAAAGACGATACTTAAAGTCAGTCCAAGAGCACAACAGTCCTGTGAATGCCAATAAAGATGCATCCTCTAGAAAGGTCAAATATAACTGAATACATGAAACATCTGATCTGCAAAATAACACTAGATTAAAAAAAACAACAAGGTGATGAACATCCAACCTGAACACTGCATCTCTGCTTGTTTAGAACAAGGACCGCAACCAGATGTTTACACTGAATACAGAATCATGCAAAACATGCTGCACCCAGCCCTCTATGCATTTATAAAATTGTATTTAAACGACCTAAATCCAGTACGTACTGAAGCATTAACACTGAACTCAAATGTGGTGAGTGTAGAAATTATGGGGACATTTAATTGCTACAGTCGTAATCTCATTAATTCTGGGCAGAAACAAATATTTGGATAGAAATCATAGTTGTGATGTATTCTGAAAACCAACACAACCTTTTAAAAATGACTACTCTTAAAATAGTCAGAGCATTTCAGTGCATCATGAACTGACACCTGCTGTATATTTATCCTAGAATTGCTCAAATTAACGTTATAAATGCCACTGCTGAATTCAATACTGTATGTGACTAAACAAACCATTACAGAGTGTGCCACCAGAGAATTTTTGGACTTTTTTTTAGTGTATATAATTACAATAAATGTCAGTTTCATACATGGTTTCTACTCTTAATTTAAACTCTTAATTTTAATTTTAATTAATTTAAAGATGTGTAAGTAGTGTGCCACCTAAAAGTTGAAAGATGTCCAACCCACAGAACAGCAGAAAGCTCTGATTGACTAAACATACATAACAGATGACCAATCTGAATGCCAGCTGCTTCAAATTAAAGCTAAACTCATCAATATTTTGTATTAATAATAAATTACTATATGTAATGTGAAAGGTCAGTTCATTTTAAAGAAATCACAAAATGGAAACTGTAAATGTTAAAGCAGACAAATTATGAGATGGTGCAGAGTTTGATCAGCAGACACATGAGTATGGATTAACAAAGTTTGATTTAATAGCCTTTTTAATATTCATTTTGTGATCCAATTTTAGAATTCAATACTCAATATTCATCTAGGCAACAATACATGAAACAGTTATTTTGACACTATTTTTACTTCGATTTTAATGAGACAAGGTTAAATGACCAGTTTGTAATAGCTTTTTTTATTTCATCTATTTAATTCGTAATAAATAAACATCAAAAAAGTCTTTATGGGGGCGTGGTTATGGTGCTGAACTGAGCATACGTCTTTTTGTGGTACATTATTATTATTATTATTATTATTATTATTAAGTACATTATTTCACTATTTATGGAAATGTGAAGAGATTCAAACATTTTGGAGCTCAGTGTTAAAGTATATCTCTCAGATCACAACTTACCTCTATGCCCTAAGTTATGTGTTTTTGGCATTTATCCAGAGGACTGTTTTTTATCTTGCAAAGAAAGAAAAATGGTTGACCTTTGTTTACTGCAGGCCAAACGCTGTATTGCATTATGTTGGAAGAATGTTGGGGAAGGCTTCAAATAAACATCACTTTAAAATTACATGGCATTGATCAGCTTCTTCGTTTCCGCTTCTCCGGTGACTCTTTCATTTCATAAAGCAAATATTAAAATGATACTAAGCACAGGTAATTCTAAATATTTAGATGGCTTTCTACTGACCTCTAGTCTTTTCATGCTCCCCTTAGATCCATTGTCCTAAAAGTAAACATTTTAAAATGTAGATATGTTTAGCAAATACTTGATATAAATTAGGGAGACTAGATAGCATGCTTGATAGTAATAACTAAATCACACACTAACCAACTCAGCCAGGTTGATTGTGCATGGCCTCTTTAAGTCACCGTGCTCCCTGATGACGTGATCATCCTGTGTTGGCTCCTGTTGGCCACATTTATAATAGAACTAACTTTTAGTAATGTCATGACTATTGACATTACTACCACTATTGAAAATCTTAAAAAAAAAAACACATTAGTTTCTGAAACAAATAATATCCCACACCTTTCCATTTTTGTCCTCCGCTTGGCTTGTCACCCCCTCCTGGACATTAAAAACAGCCGTGTCCTTTTGAGGAAAGTATATATTTGATTACAGATACCATGTCAAACTGTTAGAAATCAGTTATGACTTTTTATACTATTGGACCCTTAATTCACCTGTCTTTCGTTTTAGTCTAACGACTGGTGGAAGAAGACCATTCAGCATGCTTTCTGCCTCCTTGGGAAAATGGGCAAACCTCCCTCCATGTCTGTGGAAAAAAAATAGTCAAAATATGACACAGACAAAACATAGACACAGACAAATACCCATCCAGGTGCAGGTTTTCCACTAGCACTGCACACCACCATCTCCGCAGAGCTGCCATGTCATCCTAAAGGAAGAACATTGCCACAATGACAAAGTGCATGTTTGTATTTTTCTATGTTGTAAAGTAACCTTATGATTCTAAAGAGATATTATTTCTGTTTGATAATGTCTACTTACAACAGTGAAGTCAAATGGTGCATCCAGGATGAGGTACCAAGCATACTGTGATGGAAACATGTTATTGGTGACAGCATTCACACTGCATCATGAAGATACCACAGTTGTTGCCATATTGTTGTTGGGAAGTCCCTGAAATATGATGATGAAACATAACATTGAAAAATATCAAACTTTTTGTCATTATATATGGTTACAATCAAATCCATATAATTAAACACATGTCTTTTCCCGTTTTCTCCAACCACAGGGCTGGAACAAGCTGCTTGGCAAGATCTCTATAATGTAGTGGTTCACAAGTATGTGTTAAATGATGGCAAGTCAGGGGAACGTGATTGCCTTTTGAAGAACCAACATAAGCAAAAATAGAATGTTTACTAAAAAATTACAATATGAGGCTCAGAATGAGATTAAGTACAGCAGTTTTGGAATTTATGTATTTTCTTAGTGCATCTGAATATTTTACAGTGCCATAAGACAGGAATAAATGTAATCTCAGTTGTAATTTTTTAAAAGAGAAAAACAGTCAAGGGAACATCATTGACCGGTCAAATAACAGAATGGCTATTGCCTTAAAAGACTGTGATAACCGTCAACCCTGTCGTTTCATGTGATAGAGAGAGTCAAGATACAGAATCTCTCTCTGTAAAGGCTTCATAACCTGGTGCCTGGAACACCTCCCTAGGGAGGCGCCCAGGGGGCATCCTTACTAGATGCCATGTGAGTCAACCTAATGAAAATGCAAAATTAACATTGCAATTTCCCTGTTATCCTTTGTACATTTTACTATGTAATGTTTGCTTAACTGAGGCTAAAAAAAAAGAGAGAACTTACAGGAAGTGAGAGGAAAGGGTCGCAGCCATGGGGTGGTAGCCATGTTGGGGGTGTATGCAGGACCACTATGTGAACAGATTTGCCCTGTCAAAAATGTACAAAATACTGTAATGAGAGCTGAATAAGTAGTAATGCATATCATGATCCATCTTAAAAATAGCAGACTGACCTGCATCCCTGTCATCTCTTGCACAAGACGCAAGCAAGCGTTTCCGGTCTGTGAATACATAAAAGCTTACATTTGTAAAACCCTTTTACACATCACACAGGGTTTTACTGTCGCAATAAAATAATGTGTAACACTGCAAAGTAAGACTACCAATATCAAAGACACATTTGGACCACATCCCCATGAAACACTCGCTTTTCAATAAACGTCTTCCTAAACTTGATGTGTACATATTGAAATATCAGCAAAATTGAATACATTTCCATCTAAATTTTTTATTTGATTAGAATTATTAAATTATGTCTATTCATGAAATAGCCAACCGTTGAATACAAGTCCTTCTACAGTCCTAAAGTTTGCATGTTTTCCCTGGTGAGGAAGGTTTGACAGTCTTTGATGATTAATTCATTGTTCGGTCGCTTATCATGAAAAACATAGTCTATCTATAATAGAAAAAAATAGTTGTTTTTTCTAAATGTTCAATTAATTTAATATACACATCTTT
Organism: Echiichthys vipera; assembly: GCF_963691815.1. Taxonomy (NCBI): domain Eukaryota; kingdom Metazoa; phylum Chordata; class Actinopteri; order Perciformes; family Trachinidae; genus Echiichthys; species Echiichthys vipera. The sequence goes on along the minus strand of NC_139825.1, from coordinate 32,741,648 downwards.
TTTATGAACATACCAGTTGCTGTTGCTTTGGGTGGTTACCTAAAGTCCAAGAGAGTCTGCATGGTTTGAGGTTGCAAGTCTGTGTTAAGGGCTCACAGTGCTGCCAACAGCTGGTAATGTTCTTACCCGTTGCTGCAAGATATCATTACTCAACCTACCAAAAACATTTTTATGCGTCTTTAACCGTACATAAAATAGTAATTTAACTATACTGCTCCTGAAAACAGTGGGAGAAAATACCTTGTTGATCATGTGCAGGTCCTGACTCTGCCTTATTTGGCTCTAACTGCATTTCTGCTTCATGGCCTTGAAGAAGAATGACAACATAAACAACACGCAGAAATGACATGCTGTCATTATTTATTGATACAACACAAAATTATATGTCAGATATACTCGATCGGCTTTACAAACCTAGCACTGTCTGTCTGTCTGTATTCAGCAACACTTTGGCCCCAAAGGTGTTCTGTATGTTTCCAATAGTGTCTTTGTTTAGTCGCTCATTTCTGTGGTGCAGAATGTTCCGCAGCAAGAAGTTTTTGTGGAGGGTTGTGCCATGTTGAGGAAATAATTACATTTCTTCATTTGAGCGAAGAATTGTTCCACCACTTGTGTATTGATACAGCCTGACAGCTCTGGAACTAGACCTACACATCTGAGGACATTTTTGGGGTCTTTTGAATTTCCCTCACGAAGAACGTCGCTGAGAGCTTAGTGCTCTGATAAGCCTGTCAAAGGGTGACATTGTGCATCTGGTGGGTTTTTCTCTTCTGTCAAACATGACAGAGTAACTGTCAGAATGCCTTCGTTTGCCTTCTTCACATTCTCTGCAGTTGGTGCTGCCAATCGTCAGATTTGGTCGGATGAAAATATTCAAAACCAGTCGTCAAGACGCACAAAAACTCCGAGGTTTGTGGAAAGATTTGTAAACAAAGCCACACACACGCGATCAATGCGTGTGACGTGTTACGGCGTGATGGCGTATGGACAGCAAGAAGCATTGGCCAGCCCTGGCAGTGTGAGTACAAACGGGGCTGGGGCGCGGGGGGGGGGGGACAAGTACCCTAAAGCCCGGGTCGCGGTACGGAAGGACAGTGTGAGTACGCTCTTAAAAACTAGTAGAAGAACCTTAAATCAATCCTGAAACGCACGGGGAGCCAATGCAGCGACTTTGAAACTGGTGTTATGTGCTCCCGCCCTCTGGTCCTGAGTTTTGAATAATTGTAGATTCGAAATGCTCTTTTTGGGAAGGCCAGAGAGCAGGGCATTACAGTAGTCTAAACGACAAGAGATAAAAGCATGCATCAGCACCTCCGTGCTGGCCTGGGAGAGAAACGGGCGGACACTGGTTATGTTCTTAAGATGGTAAAAACCTATTTTTGTTATATTTTTGATGTGTGGAATAAAACTGAGCTCAGAGTCAAAAATCACACCCAGATTTTTTACAGATTGTGATAGTTTAAAATTCTTTAACTTTGGTAAAAGTTTCTCTTTCTGGCCCTCAGGACCAATGAGTAAAATCTCTGTTTTGTCCTGGTTGAGCTGTAGGAAATTCCCTGCAATCCGTGTCTTGATATCTAAAATGCAGTTAAAAAGGACATCAATAGGCCCTGTGTCATCAGGAGACACGGCGATATACAGTTGCGTATCGTCAGCATAACTACGAAAGTTGATGACGTGCCTCCTGATGACGTCCCCAAGCGGAAGCATGTAAAGATTAAAAAGAGTTGGACCTAAAATTGACCCTTGGGGAACACCACACTTTATTTTGTGGGTTTCTGAGGAACATGTATCCATACTAACAAAGAAGTGTCGATCTGTGAGGTAAGAAATGAACCAGTTAAGAACAGTACCAGAGAGGCCGACCAGGTTCTTCAGTCTATCTAATAAAATGTGATGGTCTACTGTATCGAAGGCGGCGGTTAGATCCAGTAGTACCAAGACTGTGAGTTCATTGTTATCCGAGTTGCACCTGATGTCGCTTAAAATCTTCAAAAGGGCTGTCTCTGTACTGTGGTTCGCCCTGAAACCAGACTGACACTTCTCAAAATTGTTTGATAGTAAGAAGTCATTTACTTGATTGAAAACAATTTTTTCCAAAATTTTACTTAAAAACGGTAAGTTGGATACAGGCCGATAATTATTAAAGATGTTGGGATCTAAGTTGCTCTTCTTCAGAAGGGGCTTCACCACCGCCGTTTTAAAGGAGGCGAGGAAGACCCCCGTCTGAAGAGAGCATACAAAAATCTACAGCCCATTCCTGTGGACCCCACCAGAGCCACACAGCGAGATGCCCCCCTAACAGACACTGAACATGATATGCTTAAGTCAAAGATTGGCAAGATATTGTAGGTGGCTAGGCAAAGCAGACCGGACATACTGTGTGACATATCTATCCTAGCGTCCAGTACAAAGCATCCCACTGTTCAGACTTTGCATTGTGCAAATAAACTGATCAGAAAACTGAGGTCAGAGGAGGTGACTTCGAGGTTTCAGTGCTTGGGAAAAGACAGCTCCTTAAAGCTGGTGGTGTTCGGGGATTCATCCATGAGAAATTTACCAGGTGGAGTGGATTTACCAGGTGGAGTGGATGTACCACTCAAGGAGGGCATCTAATCATGCTCATGGGAGAGTCTGGAAGACTCTCAACGATATGCTGGTGTAACTGGATGGTTTATATTTTGTATGCATTTTAGTTATCTGGTGTCCCTCAGTCGGTTTATTTTTACAGCAGGCATGGCGATCGCGTCAGGTGCAACATGCGGCTTACCGGCACCTGTAGTGCAGCCATGTCCTCAACCGCTAATGTGGGACGGTTTATATACCCACCCCCCCTGGTCATTTAGTCATTCTCTTCTGCCGAAGTGAGTGCTGCCGGCTTGCAGCTCCGCCACAAAGTATTGTCTGAGCACTTATGTGCCGAGTGCGTCCTGCAGGTTGACACGCCGGGCCAGGGTGGTGTGTATGTGCCGTGTGCGTCCTACAGGTAAGTAGCATATTCTCATGATGTGAAGAGGTAATACGATGCTGTGCTGACGGTAACCAGTGCTATAAGCTAAATGTTACTGTCTCTAACTTGCCTCTAACTTCTCTTCTTTCTTTGTTTGCCTTGCCTTGCTAATTAGGAAACAGTTGTTCCGTCTTCAGACACTCTCTTAATCTCTTATGTGTAGGTGCGTTCACGTGTGCTCCGTCCCAATCCGATTGCGAGACTTCAGTGGCGTGGGAGATGTTACTGCAGCCGCTATAGTGGAGGGCCTGCCACGTTTATACCTTTTTGTATGGTTTTTCCCCCTTCCGGTTTGAGTTGCAGTGATTTGTGCATTAATACATTGTTTTGTTTTCTCCTTTTTGAATTATTTGTGTGCAGGGACCTCTGCCAGAGCCAGCCGTGGCATACTGCCTTTCACTTCCTGACTATACCACTATTTTGGTCTAGGTGGAACTGGAAGAGATTAAATTAAAAAATGGTATAAATGTTTTAGACATAACTTGTTGAATGAAATTGTTTTATTGCTTCTAATAAAGGTTGTTAAATTATTTTATATATCGTGACTGTATTCATTTGTGTAGGAACCTGTGCATGGGTGGTTTTTGGGAAACCCTCAGAGAAATTAAAGTTAAAGGAGTATACTCTTTAGGTGCAAGTCCTAAGGTGGCGTTGTCGGTGTTATATTGACTCTCTGGATCTGCCACTCGCAGTTCAACTGGTATTGCCAACGCCACACTGGCAATCAAAGAGGATTAGAAAAGTTGTTCGAAGCATTTTAGCTGGAGAGACTTTAGCACTTGGAGATGGCATCAACAGTGCAGTCTTCTTAGCTACACTCTATTCAGAGCTCAGCACAGGTGACTGTACACGCAACACTTTGCCTATTGTGTGTGTAACAGACAACCACTCTCTTTTTGAGGCTATCAAATCCACCAAATCAGTCACAGAGGAAAGACTCGAGATCAGTAGTATCAAAGAACTTATCAGCTCTGGGACTATTCAGCAGATCATGAGGTCAGCAACTAAGGAGCAACTCGCTGACTGCTTGAACGAGAAGGGGACGTCTGCTCTCGTTCTGCTGATGGCTCTCAGCAAAGGTGTATGGCAGCTTCAAAGTTAAATGGACTAAACAACAAAGACTTTTTCTCTACTGTTCTATTCTAGTTATTAAAGTTGAAACTTTAAACCTGCTTATATGTTAAGGCCATTTAAAAAGGAAAAAAATATTTTCTTTGCACTGTTTTTCTTTAAAGAGAAAAGGGGAGGTTGTTATGTGCATTTTTCCCACTGCACATGCTCAAATGTTTTGTGTTTTCTTAGTCAGGAAGTGCGGGGTCAGTCTTTGCTGTTGTTGTGCACGAGTTGGAGTTAAGTCAAGAAAATGCACAGTTGTCGTCGGAATTATTGAACTAACAATAACAATGTATCTGTTGATGGCCACGCTGGAAGTGTTTAATTGTGAAACCAAATTTATTTTATTTAAGACATTTAAATTGATATAGTTTTACCAAAATACTGTACAGTATGTATAATTCATGTCTGGTGTTGCCATCAAGTGATTAAACAGGATAACCAAATTCAACAATTCAATGATACACTGTCAAGTAAGCTATCTGACTTTTATTTATTATGATTTGACCCATTGAACGGGTCATCTTAATCATCATGCCAAAAGTTGTCCCCCCTAAGAAATCTGTCAGGAGCCACCATTGGCCAGATGGTAGCCTATGGTTGTTCACATTTACAAAGCCATACAATCTAACTGCACCTCATCATTTTGGCTTGGTCTTTAATGTGTAAAGCCAAGAGGCACTGCCACTGACATTAGGTCAAACCTCAGTTGTTTGGTCACTTTGGGACATGTACATTTAGCTTTTATGAAGAAGCCCTTTGTATTCTAAATAACAGAAATTATAGATATAAAAATCCAATTCTCAGTAATTTTACTTGTTTATGCCATGCTGTTTTTATATTTATCTATTGTTTAAAGTCTGCCCTTTCCTTTACACTTTGAGATCATTTGAATGCACTATCTTGTTGTATGTTTGTTGTAAAGGTCGTGGAAGCTCTTGATCCTTTTGATCCTTGATCAGTTAATAAATACTTGACTTAATATGCTGCCCCTGTCTTTATGTGTTTGCTGGACATATCCTGTGTCCTGTTTAGCTATTTTACATCATACAACACAAGATCATTGAAAATCATTAATGTGGAGCTAAACCATTTTTGTTTAATGCGTTGCCCTCTAGTGGACAGACACAAGAAGGACTCTGAGTTAATCATCTAACAACAAATGAAAAAAACAATTAATGCACCTATTGAACAGGTCCTCTTAATCGAAATTCAGAAATTCAGATTTCGCACTGGCACAGCCACTGGTGCTGAATACATAATCACGTCAAAGAAGAAAAATAAGGCAAATATACGATAAGGTGAACTATTTACGTTAATAATAGACAGTAATTGTACTTATACCACTGACTATTCCTTTGTTCATTCATTAATTTATCCACAAACGAAAACAGCACTGATCAACCATAAAAAACGATCTTTATTAAAAATATGAAATGTAAAACTGTAAAAAAAAAAAAAATATAATAATGGATAACAGAACAGCCCAGAGCTAAATATGAAATAAAAAACTGTACAAACTATAATTAGGGAATTAGGTTCAGACAGCAGTGTACACCAGAATCCTTTTTAAGTCAGTGTCAGCTCTCACGGATCTATTAGAGAACGAAAGTGAAGACTGCCTGGTTGACAAAGTTCCAGTAGATGGTGCCATTCTTCTTGATGGACCAAACCAAGTACATTTGGAAAGCTCGCAGGGACCTCAGGTCCACACAAGGGTGTGCAGTTGTTCAAGACCTGCAGTGTGAGGGTGTTTTTATAACATGCTGCACGAGAGCATAAAGTTGTCATTATCAAGAGCTCTGACGGTGATGTGGCAGTCATTGCTGTAAGTCTGCAGACAGATTTGCCATGCAGCTTATATGTTTTCACAGGGACTGGCAACAGGACACGTATCACTGACATTACCAAGGTGTCATCAGCTCTGGAACCAGCGTGTGTTCAGCCTTGATTGGAGTTCACACATTCTCTGGGTGTGACTCCACAAGTGCCTTTTATGGCAAAGGAAAAAGAAAGACATTTACTGTTGCATGTGAGAAAGATAAGTACCTCAAGGCTTCCAACAGTTTAGGAACCAACTTTAACTTGGAGCAGTCAACATTTGCACTTTCTGTATGGCATCATCGGCCTTTCCAGAATTATGCATTCCCCCTACTACTGATGCCCTCCACCAGCACAGCAACAGGGCAAACTGCCAGGTTGCAATAATGAGGTCCTGTGTCAAAAAAATAGAAGTGCTCCATCACCTGCTGGATATGGTTGGCAAATAGAGGATGGGGACATACATGTCACCTGGATGAAGAAATCCGGCCCCTGACAGTGTTTTGCATGTGATACACTGCAGCTGTAAAGAAAGTGCCTGTGAGGCAGGAAGATGTTCCTGTTGCTCTGCAGGACTGTGTTGCACAGACTAATGTCGCTGAACAAATTGTGCCAATAAAAAAGAAAAAGAGGAAAGGGAAGATGACAACTGTCCTGACACTGACAGTGAGGATGAGAAGTGTCCTTATTTCAACACTGACATCAAAATTATTCTGATGTACACTGCTATCTGTGCCTAATTTTATTTCGTAAAGTTATTTCATATTTAGCCCTGTATCATTCTGTTATCCCTGGTGTTCCAGGCACGTCCAGCTGGGAGGAGGCCTCGGGGAAGACCCATGACTAGGTGGAGAGATTATATCTCCACACTGGCCTGGGAACACCTCGGGATCCCCCAGTTAGAGCTGGTTAATGTGGCCCGGGAAAGGGAAGTTTGGGGTCCCCTGCTAAAACTGCTGCCCCGTGACCCGACCCCGGATAAGCGGATGAAGATGATGAGAATGAGAATATATATTTATATATATATATTTTTTCTTTTCTTTATAGTTTTACATGTCGTATTTTTAATTAAGATTGTTTTTATGGTTGATCAGTTTTCGTTTGTGGATAAATGAATGAATGAAAAAACTAATAATCAGATGTATAACTACAATTACTGTCTTTTATTTATGTAGATGACTTAACATAAAAAGTTCACCTTATCTTATATTTGCCTTATTGTTCTTCGTGGACCCGGTTATGTATTCAGCACGGTTTAGAATCCATTTGGCCACTTAAGAGGATTTTTGGGTGTTTTCCTCTTTGTCGCTAAAGTTGAATCTAACCACGGGAGCCGCCATCTTGCCGTTCTGTTGACAAAAAGCAGCTCTCTCATGGACGAAGAACAGAGAACGGACAGCGGACACAAAATGGCGCCCCATTCATTCCTATGGAAAGCTGCTCAGTGGCGCAGGCTCCCCTAAGGAAGGCGCCATTTTTGCTTCTCCTGAACGCGGGAAGCGATATTTTCCCCATGACAGTAGGGAAAGGTCCCGCCTTTCTCTCCTCTGATTGGCTGGAAGGGCTCTCCTCCGATTGGTTGTTTGATTTGGCAGTGAAACGTCATCTCCCTTTCACGGTGTGCTGACAGCAGCTGGTCCGTTTGGATCATCTTTGCCGCCAACAGAGGAAAAGTAAAGTAACAAGTTTGATAAGTGCGTGCCATCAAAATGATATTCCAGTTTCACATTTCAATAGCCTGTTTAGATTAGTCCTGGATACTTGATGGAGGTTTGTGATAAGAGAGAGTGAGAGAGAGATGGTAGTGTCCGTGCAGAGGTGTGTGTGTGCGTGTGTGTTTGGAAAGCTTGCCGTTCCAGAGAGCTGGTTTATGATCTTGCAGTTTGAGCCTCTTTTGATGCTTTACCACCACTAAAAAATGAGCCGCCGTTCGTCTTTTCATTGTCAAACAACAATTCAAGTGTGCCCGTAGTACAGAATGTTTGCGAAATGCACGGAGCAAACAAACTTCCGGTTTTCAAAAGAAAGCGATTATTCGAAGGCAGTAAAAATAGACATGCAGCCTCAAAGTTCCTTCTTTTACATTGATAAAAGGCGTTGTGTGCAATATTTCCTGTACTGTAAAATCCATTTCATCCCTAATTTCTGACAAAGAATGATACAGTTAAATCAACCCTCACCCCATTCACCCATACATCACTTAGGCCTACATGCAATGTAGTGTGTATTTCTTTTGAACACTTGGAGTAAATAAAAATCATCTAATTGCCGTGTGTTCTCTCTATATCCTTGAAAATCAGTCAGGTTTGCAAGAACGGATTCCATATCAAATACTGTCACTGCAGCTTTGACAATGATTTTGATGCTCCTAAAATATTATTCTATTTCTAACGAATGCCAAATTTAACTTCATGACCAAAACTTTGACTGATTGACTATAACTTAGAGATTTTTTATAGTTAATATAGATGTGTGTCCTTCATCATTTAAAATGAGATAGTTAGTTGATGAACAGCTGTGTTGGATGGTCCAGACTATAGCAGAGTGAGTTTAGCAATCGAACATAGATTGATGTTGCAACAGAACAATTTTCTTTACCTCCCACTCTGCAATTACCATTACTTATTTATGACCTTTTTGTAATTAATTGCATAATCTGTGTGTTGAACGCTAAGCACAATATTACTTGTCAAATTTTCATAGATTCAACGGATTTCCAATCATTTTAAAATATTTGACATTATATACATGAACGCCTAATTTACATGGCTACAGGCCAATGTTGCATGTGAGTTTCCAGAGGCTCTAATATTTGGTACCACGAATAAAATCTGCCTGTAAAAATCTTTGGGTTACTTAACGTAACCTCGGTTCTTTGATAACAGAGTGAGGTGTTTCACTATGGGAATCGCCTTGGTGTGACCAACTATGGAAGCTCCAATGACACAACGTCTGTCTGTGACAGACAGGTCAAACTGTGCAGGGGTCACGCCCCCTCATACCACACAGATGACCGGCCCTTCCTAAATCATTCAACACTGGTTTCTTTCCGTGTCTATGCAAGGAGGGAAATGATGGTGAAACACCTCACTCTGTTATCAAAGAACCAAGGTTACGTTAAGTAACCCAAAGTTCTTTTTCTAACTTCGTTCTGTGTTTGACTATGGGAGATATAGGGCCTACTCACACTGTCCTTCTGGCCGGGGCCAAAACCGTTTTTTCAGCTAAAGTCTAGTACCTTTAAGCAGTGTGAGTGCACCCGCTCCGCGCACAACTGCGGCCAGTGGACCGTCCACGGCCCGCTTGAAAGAGGTGGGCTTTAGCAGAGCCGTTTGCACATGTACGAGCACGAGCGTGCGCACGTGTGCGGGCACGAGCCCTACGGCAGTAGCGGTATGTCCGCCTGTTCGGACATGTAAATAGAAGGACGGACCATGCGCGGACATTTAACAACAACAACAATGGTGGTGAAAGGTTCACGTTGGTGTGGTGCGGAGGTGGAGTGTTTACTGCAGATTTGGTCGGATGAAAATATTCCAAAACAGTTGACAAGACGCACAAAAACTCCGAGGTCTGTGGAAAGATTTGTAAACAAAGCCACACACACGCGATCAATGCGTGTGACGGGTTACGGCGTGATGGCGTATGGACAGCAAGAAGCATTGGCCGGCCCTGGCAGTGTGAGTACAAACGGGGCTGGGGCGCGGGGGGGAGAGGGAGGGGGGACAAGTACCCTAAAGCCCGGGTCGCGGTCTGGAAGGACAGTGTGAGTACGCTCATAGAAGCCTCCCGTATTGCATCCAATCTCCCGAAGCCATAATAAAGCAGAACTGGAAAGTTACTATCAGAGGGACCCTGGCGTGTTAGCCCTTAGCACCGCCTGTGCCATAGAAGGTCCAGTGACATCCAGCCTGTAAAACTTCACAAAAGTGTGAGGCGTAGCCCAGCTCGCCGCAGCACAAATGTCCCCTACAGACACTCCTCTGAATAAGGCCCAGGAAGTGGCCACACCTCTTGTAGAGTGAGCCCTCAACCCCTGGGGTGGCTGCAGACCTTTACAACTATAAGCCAGAGATATGGCCTCCACAATCCAGTGTGACAGTCTCTGGCGGGACAATGGCCTTCCTCTATGGGAAGTAGCCCAAGACACAAACAGCTGATCCGTTCTCCTGAACCCAGCTGACCTGTTCACATACACATGGAGGGCCCGGACCGGGCATAATGTGTAAGCCTCTCCTCCTCACCTGAGGAAAAGGGAGGAGGATGAAAAGCCGAAAGCTCGACTGTGGGACATGTGTAGGCAGACTCCACCACCTTAGGCACAAATGCTGGATTGGGCCGCATGCAGGCCCTGGTGAGTCCTGGTGCAAACTACAGGCAGGACGGGCGGATGGAAAAAGCCTGCAAATCACTCACACGCTTTGCTGTGGTCAAAGCTAAGAGCAACACTGTTTTGAGAGAAACAAACTTCATCTCCACTGCCTCTATGGGCTCAAATGGGTGATGAGAGAGGGCATCCAACACAACTGACAGGTCCCACAAAGGAACCAGGGGCCTGGAAACTGGAAGCTTGCGGCGCGCACCCTTCATGAAGCGACCAACTAAAGGATGCTGCCCCACCGGCTTATCTCCGAAGCCCACATGACAAGCTGAGATGGCCGCTAAGTATACTTTAATTGTAGAGAAGGCCTTCCCTTTATCTACTAATTCCTGCAGGAAACACAACAGGTCAACCACCGAGCACTGAAAAGGAATGGTGTGTTTAGAGACGCAGCATTCCTCAAAAACCCGCCACTTACCACTGTAAAGAGAGCGAGTGGACGGGGCCCTTGCACTCTGAATGGTGTCAATAACCTGTGCAGGCAGGCCTGCAATGTTCAGGTTCCACCTCTCACGGGCCAAGCCCAAAGAGGTATGCGATCTGGGTGAGGGTGGTAGATCTCTCCGCGTGCCTGGGACAGAAGCCCAATGCCTGGAAGACCATCGTGGTGTTATCAGGATTAGCGACAAGCACTGCTCCCTCACCCTGGCTAGAGTGGGGGAGATCAGGCTGAGGGGGGGGGGGGGATGCATAGAGCAGCCCTCTCAGCCACGGGTGGGCCAGAGCGTCCACACCCAGAGGTGCATTTACGTCAGACAGGGAGAAAAACAGTGGACACTGAGCGTTTTCCTGCGAGGCACAGAGAACTACGGCTGCCTGGCCATATTTCTGCCAGAGCTGCTCTACCACCTGTGGGTGGAGAGTCCATTCTCCGTACAGGGAGTTCCCTCTGGACAGAAGGTCTGCACCCCTGTTCAACACGCCCGGAACATGGGTTGCTCGAAGGGACATGAACCTGGTGCTGCTCCACAGTATGATCTCCCGAGCTAACTTGTGCAGCTTCAGAGAGCGAGTGCCGCCCTGACGGTTGATGTATGCCACAACCGTGGAGTTGTCGGTTTTCACCAAGACATGGCGGCCTTGGGCAAATTGGTGAAAATGCTTCAGTGCAAAAAACAGCGCCCAAAGCTCCAGGAGATTTATGTGAGCTCGAGCCAGCCTCGGGCTCCATGTGCCATTCACTGCCCTGCCCAGCATGGTCGCACCCCATCCTGACAGGATGTCAGTTACTCTCGACGACACCGCCCCCAGCGGGACACCCGACGCTGGCGCCGTTGAGCCCCTCCACGGGCGGAGAGCCGCCACACACGCCAGCGTCACCTTCACCCTGCGCAGCGCTGCGACCCAGCGCTGCGACCCAGCGCTGAAAATCCCTCATCATCGGAAGCCCCAAATGTACAACAGATATTGTTGAAGCCATGAGACCGAGCAGGCACAGGCACGTCCGGAACGACACTACTTTGCCCCGCTGAAAGAGGGAGAGACACTGCGCGATAGACGCTAACCTCCCTTCTGACAGCGTGACTCTGTAAGAGAGGGAGTTTATAGTGAGACCCAAATACTCCGTACATTGCATGGGTTCCACTCGGCTCTTTACCCAGTTTATATTGAACCCCAGATCCACAAGATGATTTATCACCGTAGCGGAATCTTTGACCGCTGCTCTCGGGAGTGAGAGCATATTAGATAGTCGTCTATGTACGAAAATATTCTGATGCCGCTGTTCGGTAACGGCGACAGAGCCGCCTCCACATACTTGCTGAACACCCTCGGGGCTAATGACAGCTCGAATGGGATTGCTTGGTATTCGTAGGTTTTGCCCTGATAAGCAAACCTGAGAAACTTCCTGTGTGCGGGATAAATTGCTATGTGAAAATACGCGTCCGGGAGATTGATCGTTACAAACCAGTCTCCCGGACGAATAGATCGACAAAGCGCCCTGTGTGTCAACATCCTGAATGTGTATTTCCGCAGGTGTCTGTTTAACACACGGAGATCTAGAATGGGACGGAGGGATGAGCTCCCCTTCTTCGGAATGAGGAAGTAACGGGAGTAAAACCCTCGCTGAGCCTCCGCGCTCGGGACCGCTCTGATGGCTTGTTTGTGTAACAGGGACGTTATTTCGTCCTCTAGGACACGTGCCGAGTCTCCCCTGGCCACTGAAACTAACACACCGTTGAATCTGGGTGGTTTCATGGCAAACTGAAGCCTGTACCCTTGTGAGATAGTGGACAGGACCCATGGGTGAACTGCGCATGCGCGCCAGCGGTCTGCGCGGACGGGAAGTGGGCCCCTGTAGTCGCACTGCAGTGACGTCACGCCCGGCAGCCGGAGGGAGATTTCTCCCTCCTGAGGAGCGCGAGCTCCCCCTGCGGGGATTAAAAGGCCATGTAGTCTTTTGTTTTTGTTTTGGGGACAGCACTTCGCCCTTGGCTGTGGGCCCGGCTGCGAAAGTGCATGTTTTAATTTGGAACACTGTTGTGCTTGGTGACACTGTTTTACTCGTTGCCCCCGAGTCTCTTCCCCATGAACATGAGGGGAGAGAAAATGAGAGACTGCACCTGGAGAACTGGAACCTACCAGGGTCTCTGAACAACAAACTGCAGGGCTTTGTTGCACCTCCCTTGCCCTCCTCCTTTTTGCAGGAGGGGGAGAGGGAGAAGCAGGAAGCGTTAGGCTGGACGCTTCTTCTTGCCGTCCCCGGGGTGGGAAGGGCGGTTTTTCGCTGCTACTGCAGCGAATGAGTGTTTGCCCCATGGTCTAGGGTTTTCTGAGCGAGGCTGTTGGTTAGACTGCTTACCAGCTGCCTGTCTCTGTGGTCTGGCACCACCCTGTCTCCCCCTTGCTGCTGCAGCCGCAGCAGCATAGCCCGCCCTTGGAACAGAGGGGGTGTTAGGGATTTGTTTCCGGGGCAGGCAGAGGTCAAAGGCTTCACCTTCTTGCTTTCTGAGGGTGCTAGTTTCCCTCATCTTTTCCAGAGCTGGACCAAAAAGACCTTTGGTGGGGTCGTATGCTGCGTCCATAACCTCTGCCTTCTGTGCATCACTCAAGCCTGAGTGGTTCAGCCACATGGCTCTCTCACCTGAGACTGCCAGTCCCATAACACGACCACAGCCTTGTACTGCGCCACGTGAGGAGCGCAGGATGAGGTCATTCACTACACAGATCTCATCCCAGAGGGCTGGGTTAGGGGCCCCACCATCCAGCTGCTGGCCCATTTCCTCCAGGATTTCCGCCTGGTACGCAGACAGCAAGGTCATAGCATTCAGAGAGCACACTGACTGCGCTGCATACCTGTACATCCTCTGAAAGGTGGAGGCGGTGAGGCGCTCCATCTTACTGGGCAGAGAAATGCTGGATGAAGCTGAGAGAGAGCGTCATTTCGTCCAAGCCGAGGATGTCAGAGTTGGCGTCGCCCTCTGCATCCTCACAGCCCGGTCCCACTTCGAGGAGCTCCTCGAAAAGCGGAGGAATGACCGGGGATTCAGCGTCCATCATGTCCGCCCAGCTCGTTGTGGCTCGCGGCAGATGGGAGCTGGTTGTGGCTCCTGACAGACAGGGGTCCTGGTTGTTGGACACAGCCACTCTCAGCCTCCTTTCCAATACTTTCTCTGGCATTGACGCACAGTGAGAGCATGACTGGGGGTCAGCCAAAGATGCCTGAGCGTGTTTAGCGCCCATGCAGCATATGCACATCGGGTGAGGGTCCCTGCCCGAGATAGACGCCCCGCATGACGCAGGGCACAGGCGGGATGCAGCCTCCTTAGTCTTCGGTTCCGACCCTTTGGCGGGGGTAGTAGCCGAAGACATGGTGCCTGGAAAGGGGGATATTGTATAAATATTCAGCCGTACAAGCCGCGTCGTAACACGGTGGCCTGTCGGTCAGTAGCGCTAGCAGACGGGGTTTTAGCCCGAGCTACCTGCGTACCGTAAGAGTAAGCTCGTCGTAACACGTTAGCTTAACTTTCGGTATTCGGCTCAGCTAACAAGCTAATGCTAACTGAGACCGGTCGGCTCACAGACTTACGCCAGGAACTGCGTTCGACGACGCTATCCTTTACGGTTCGTCTATGAACAGTTGAGCAGATATCCAAGCTAGCCTAGATAAGCTGAGGGAGCTTACCAAGATTCTTCACGGGAAGAAAGTGAGAATGATTTAGGAAGGGCCGGTCATCTGTGGTGGTATGAGGGGTGTGACCCCTGCACAGTTTGACCTGTCTGTCACAGACAGACGTTGTGTCATTGGAGCTTCCATAGTTGGTCACACCAAGGCGATTCCCATAGTGAAACACCGAACGAAGTTAGAAAAAGAACAGAAATAGTAACAAGCAGGATTTATGTGTAACCAGATAGTTTATATTCTGTATGCATTTCAGTTATCTGGTGTCCCTCAGTCTGTTTATTTTACAGCAGGCATGGCGATCGTGGCAGGTGTGCAACACGCCCCTTACTGAAAATGATCGCCTACGACGGGATGGGTATGCAGCCCAGGCGGGACCAAGTTCAAGAGGACCGTCTGTGAACTCTGCCACCACCGAGCGTGTTGTGTATCTCCCACGTGAGAGACAATGTCCTGTTTTCGGGGGCAGTCATGGTATTAATATTGATGAGTGCATCGAAGAAGTTCAATTCAGCAGTAGGGCTAGACATTTGGGACCCAGCGACCAAGCATGTTTCATATATGATCAGTTAGAGAGTGAGGCTCGGGATGAGATAAAATACCGGCCCTGTGCCGAACGAGAAGATCCTGAATGTGTCTTTGCTATCTTGAAAGAATTGGATGGGTGCCCTAAATCTTATATTTCATTACAGCAAGACTTTTTCTCCAGGAAACAGTTGGCAGGTGAATCACTCTAAGAATTTTCTCATGCGTTGCAATGTTTAATGGCAAAAGTTGTTGCAAGCTCTCCCACTAGAGTTCCTAATTCTGACTTTCCTTTACGTGACCACTTTGTAGAACATGTCAATAACTCTGACCTGCGTAGAGAGTTGAAGTTGGTCCGTTATGACCCTGACTGACCCTTGGTGGACATTAGGTCAGAAGCTATTAGGTGGGAACAGGAGGGAGGGCCAGTTAGTAAGGGTTATGGTCACCCTATGTCTGCTTTCTGTGTTACACAGACCACCAGCCTGCAGCCTAAATTTGAATTTGTTCCACTTCTTCACTGGCAGCTTTAACAGCTTTAGTACACAAGCAGCAGGAGCAGCTAAACCGGATCACCCAGACACTAGCAGCCATGCAGAAACATCCAGCACCCCAGTCCAGCCTAAATAGTGTTGTCTGCAGACGATGTCAGCATCCAGGCCATTATGCTAGGGACTGTGAGAATGAGCCTGTTAACCCTCGTCCCCCTTCCAGCGTCAGCACTTCTCAGGTAGCATCCACTAGCCCCCCGCAGATGGAAAACTAGCTCCCACTAATGTGCAGAGCCAGACATTAAGTGGGGACATGCAAGGCTCAGACCATGGTGTAATTGATGCTGTAGTAAAAGAACTCCTAATTGCTCCCTCCCGGCTGTCTAATCCCCAGGCGTGGCGTTTTGGTGGTTAAAGATCCGCCTGCAC
Organism: Echiichthys vipera; assembly: GCF_963691815.1. NCBI lineage: Eukaryota > Metazoa > Chordata > Actinopteri > Perciformes > Trachinidae > Echiichthys > Echiichthys vipera. The sequence goes on along the minus strand of NC_139825.1, from coordinate 32,725,758 downwards.
AAGTAACCCCCCCTGAAGTGCCAGGCATCTTGGATATGAACATTATAAAGGAATGTTACCAGAGGCTCATCCGTCAGTGTGGCCCAGAGCAGTTTGACCTCTCTGCGGTGGTGGAACCATCCGGGCCCTGGCTGCCGGCTTTTCAGTTCTCTCCTGTTGTATTTGGACGATATAATTGTCATCTCTTCCTCTGTAGAGGAGCACCTGAGCCGAATGGATTTTGTGCTGAGCCGTTTGAGCCAGGAAGGGCTCAAAGTGAAACTGGAGAAATGTAGGTTCTTCAAGAAGGAGGTGCCATACCTGGGCCACCTCATCTCTCGAGAAGGAGTGCCCAGTGAACCCAGTAAGGTCTTTGCTGTGGCTGACTGACCACGTCCCACCACTGTCACTGAGCTGAGGTCGTTCATTGGCTTTGCAAGTTATTATCGATGATTCATTGAAGGTTTTGCTAAGCTGGCTGCCCCGCTGCACAGACTGGTTGCTGAGTTGGCCGGGAGTAAGCCACGAAGAGGACAGGGCCCGCTGTGTGGAGAAGCATGGTCAGCAGACTGTTAGGGGAGCTTTACCAAATTAATGCGCGCCTAGTAAATGCACCCATCTTGGCCTTTGCTAATTTCTCCCTGCCTTTTATTTTAGAAGTCGACGCCAGTCACATTGGGTTGGGAGCTGTCCTGTCGCAGGAGCAGGTGGGACGAGTGAGGCCAGTTTCCTACGCCAGCCGCAGCCCGCAGCTCCATGAAACTGGAGTTCCTCGCCATGAAATGAGCGATGGTGGAGAAGTTCAAGGAGTATCTGTGCGGTTACATGTGTGTTGTGTGGACTGATAATAACCCCCTGAGCCATCTAGAGACAGCTAAACTAGGCACTACAGAGCAGCGCTGGGTGGCCGAGCTATCAGCATTTGACTATTGTGTCCGGTACCAACCAGGCCGCACTAACAAGAACACCGATGCCCTCTCCAGGCAGCCAGCCGCTGGGGTCCAGATCTTTGAACAGATGCTGCCTGGCACCGCTGTACCACCGGATATCCAGGGGGCCGCTGGAGAGCATCAGCATACAGGTGTGCAGGCAGCGGTCGTTGCCCTCCCTTCACGGTCTCCAGCTGATCTCTAGGCACTCCAAGCAGGCGATGCAGCTATTGGAACCTTCCACCATTTCTGGAGTGACAAGCGGGTGCTGAGTCGCGCAGAAAAAGAATATCTAAGCTCTCAGGTGCATGGTCTGGTGCAGCAGTGGGACCGTTTTGTGCAGAGAGATGGCTTGCTGTATCGCCGGCTCTTCAGTCCTTGACGGTAGGGAAGAGATCCTCCAGCTTCTTCTTCCTGAGTGTCTGAAAGAGGAGATTCTCCAACAGCTTCATCAAAATCATGGGCACCAGGGGATTGAGCGGACATCACAGCTGGTGAGGCAGCTTTGTTACTGGCCGAGGATTGATCAAGACATCAGGAACTTGTGTCAACAGTGTGAGCGCTGTATCCTGGCGATGTGCACACAGCCCCAGGCCCGGGCTCCTATGGGTCATCTATTAGCCACAGAGCCCAACCAGGTCCTTGCCATTGACTTCACTCTGCTGGAACCGGCCCAGGATGGACGGGAACTCGTTATGGTTATGGCCGATGTGTTTTCAAAGTTCACCCAAGCTGTGCTGACCCGAGACCAGAAGGCTACTACTGTGGCTGAGGTATTGGTGAGAGAGTGGTTCCATCGCTATGGAGTTCCAGCGCGCCTCCACTCTGACCAGGGGAGGAGCTTTGAAAGTGCTCTGGTTCAACAGCTGTGTGAACTGTATGGAATACAGAAGACCCGGACCACCCCATACCATCCCCAGGGCAACGGACATTGTGAGCGATTTAATCGGACACTACATAACCTACTGCGCACCCTCCCATCTGACCAGAAATGCCACTGGCCCGACCATCTTCCCCATCTGGTGTTTCATTACAACACAACCCCTCATCAGTCCACAGGTGAGTCCCCCCATTTTCATATGTTGGGTCAAGAACCTCATTTACCTGTCGATTTCCCTGCCTCCTGAGTGTCCTGAGAAAGGGGCTGCAGGATTCCTCCGAAAGTGCGTCGGACATCAGTGAGGATGAAGGACTCTGGGTGGTTCTGAGAGGGCCAGGCCAGCATCCACCCACTTCAGTGCCGTCAAGCTCCCCGCAAAGAGAGCACGCAATTTGATCCCTACAGTGGCAAGAGAGGCCACTGTCCCTTCCACTGTGCCAACAGGAGCATCCAGCGGCGGCTCAGTGGGTCACTGATAAAAAAAAGGGGGGAGGAATGTAACCAGATGGTTTCTAATCTGCATGCATTTTAGTTATCTGGTGTCCCTGTTTATTTTACAGCAGGCATGATGATCGTGGCAGGTGTGCGACACGCCCCTTACTGGCCCCTGTAGTACAGCCGTGTCCTCAACTGCTATTGCGGGGCGGTTTATATAACCCACCCCCCCTGCCTTTCCTTGCTAATTAGGAAACAGTTTTTCAGTTCAGTTATGTCACCCTTGCTAAACACCTAAACAAAGTTATAAGAGACTTGTGACTACTTAGACATTATTACCAACATTATTTTTTTGATCAAACTTGTTAACACCATTAGCTGAGCAACTATTAAATTATTTGTAATTCTGACCCCAAAATATTAACTGTCTAACTCTCTCTGCCAAACAACCCCCTTTTCTTTACTACGACATATATTGTTTTCTTGGGTGAATAATGTGCACATAATCCTTACATTAACCACTTTAAATGTCCTCTCACAGTGAGTATTTCAACATGAGGAAGACCCATCATGGAAAAGGTGACTGGGTCGATAGTGGAAAGGTGGTGTTCTCGAACACCCATTTCAAAGAGACAGCAGTAGCTACGGCATAATTGTCATCAGAGTAATAAGAATATTTCTTGAAACACTAGCTTTCAATTCAATTCAAAAAACTTTATTTGTCCCCGGGGGGCAATTCAGGGCACACAGAGCAGCAAATAATCACAAATACAAAACAATTTTAAACCATCAACAAGAATAAAGTGTAAAAGAAGAATAAGTGTCAGGATGTTAGTGTGTTAGTACAGGTTAGAATCCAGTCACAGAGTTAGATACGGAGAACATCGTCGGCGTGAGATGTAGAAAGACATGCGTGTATCAGATGTAAGCAGACATGTGAACGGGTGTATATGATGTTAACATGCAGTAGACTGTTGAAACAGGTATAAACAGAACTGTAGTGCAGAAAAGATATAAGTGGACAGTGATCGGATTCAGATGAGGTCAGACATGATACATGTGTGTAATGAGCAGACGTAAACAGAACTATAGTGCAGTAATAGAGTATAAATATAATATATAACTATAAGCTATATGCAGATACTAAATAATAAAGTCATTTATCAAAATGATCTACATCCATTAAGAATTTGATTAAATTTCTTATTTTATTGCAATCCCATTTCCTTCATTTAGCTGACTCAGAAACTTATGCAAACAGATACCTTCTTTTTAAACTGTTAAGATGGCAAAGGCAGTCATGAAGGCTTTTCCGCAGACAGCAAACATGTCATTTGGAGACAGCTCCAAAAATGATGGCAGAGGAAAGGAAAAACTTGGCTCTTGAGCTCCTGGAAGCCTTAGGTGTGTAACAACTAATCTTAAGTGTACAGTGACACGGTATTACAGAAAACACTTTGCAAAGATATGCTCTATACGCTAAAACAAGTAAATTGTAATTGTATTTATTAAAAGTACAATTGGTGGTAGTACTGGTAAATCTAATAACTTCAACTTTCTGTTAGTGTTTAACACAGAGACCAACTGTGCAATGTGCTCAGCTGTTGAACCACCCTTTAAAGGGCCTGACATTACAAACTGGTAAGTTGTTTAAAATGTTTTCTAGGGCACATTTTGTATGCTTTGTTTTGAAGTGGATGACAGCAAGCAAAAGCAGAAAAGGATGAGGAATGACAACAGACAATCTGTGCAAGGACAACCTGAGGTTCACTCCTCAGACATAGCGATATCCATGTTTTCCTATCAAGAAGTCTGTCAAGAAAGTGTGCATTAGATTGAGATTTCAACAATGACAACATTTTGATTTGGAGAATAATCAAATGAAGATAGTCATCAAAAGGTTGTACAACATTACATAATTACTAAGTGAAATATCTTAATTTGGACCACTTCAAACAACATATCACACTGTGAAGCCATCACCATATCGAGAAAATCTACAAATGTGAAAAAACTGTATCTGTATTAAGTCTTTAGGAAGCAAATATTAACTCAAAATATTACTTTGGGAGTCATGGTTATCTGGTGTCCATCATGGCTAGATATTAAACTTTATTCTTGCATGTGCTAAATTTGCCCTTTTACAGATTCAGTGTGACACCTGTTGCAAGTGGTTCCACGTTAAATGCATTAACATGGACTCAGCAACACTTTGCGAACAATAAAAAAATTTCAACAGTAATCCATCAATCTTCAACCGCTTGATCTGCTGTGATTGGATGTCAGATGTAGCCAATCACATCTGACATCGGGCGTGAGGTGGGGTACACCCTGGACAGGACGCCAGTCTATCGCAGGGCACATAAGACAAACAGACAGACCTACTGGTAATTTAGAGTCATCAATTAACCTAACACGTAAATGTCTTTGGACTGTGGGAGGAAGCTGGAGAACCCATGCATACACCGGGGAGAACATGCAAACTTCACACAGAAGGGCCCCCGGCCGGGATTCGAACCAGGAACCCAACAGTGCTAACCACTATAATCTCAGACTATGTATACAGTCTACATCCCTGCTCACATACTTTTTGTTGTTTTCAAAATGTGGAGCGGAGAGAACGGTTTTGTAATGTTTTCACTGTTCAGCTGAGTTGTTTAGTCTTTACTGTTTGATGCTGAACAAATAAAAAGGTTTACACAACAAATAAACAGATCAGATATTTAAAAAAAGATAAGCTCACGTTACTAAGCAAAAATGTAACGTTTTCAATGCAAAAAAAGGAACTTTGAGGTTGAACTTCTCAAAACACCATACAGTAAATATGCTTGACACTGAGTGAGTGAGCAGTAAACATAGTGTTAAGGTGAAAAATGTCATTCATTGTAAGAAATTAGTATGAAAGCATCAGATTATAGCATTTTAGTTCATTGGCACGTCTGTTTTTACTGTCTTCGAATAATCAACGTTTTATTTTGAAAACCGGGAGTTCCATGCATTTCACATACATTCTGTAAAACGGACGCATTTGAAATGTTGGTGCGGCTGGTTTGACCTCGAAAAGACGAACGGTGGCTCACTTGACCGCAGTAAAAAAATGGTAGCGGGGCATAAAGCCTTGCTGTTTCATATGGAGATCCGATGGTTGTCGCGCGGCAAGGTGCTGACCCGTGTCAATGAGCTGCGGGAAGAACTTAAAGTGTTTCTGACAAATGAGAGTTTCGATTACGCAAAGCTGCTTGCAAGTGATGATTGGTGTGCAAGGCTGGCATACCTGGCAGATATTTTTTAACTATCTGAATGAACTGAACACACGAATGCAAGGCCGAAATGAAAACCTGCTTACATGTAGATAAAATAAATGGCTTCCGTTCAAAGGTGCACCTCTGGCAGCAACATGTGGAAAGTGGCAAACCTAGAAATGTTCCCATACTCAGAAATGGCAAGATGTTAACACTGCTGCATTGTGTGAGATAAAAGTTAAACATCTGAAAACTCTTGAGGAGAAGATGTAATTTTATTTCTCTTCAGCCTTCACTGAATGCCTTGACTGGGTTAGGGACCCATATAGCTCAGCATCAGTTGTTGGAAAGGACATGACTTTGCAGGAGCAGGAGGAACTAATTGAACTGAACGATCTTGGTTTAAAGCTATGCTTTGCTGATCTACCTTTGGACAGGTTTCGGTTGGCTACTGCCAAGGTGTTCCCCAGTCTGGCAAACAAAGCTATTTCGACATTGCTCCTATTTTCCACTACATCTCTGTGTGAGGTCAGCTTTTCAAGCCTGACTGCTATAAAAACTAAAAACAGAGAGCGACTGAGAGCTGTTGAGGAAGAGCTTTGTGTGTGTCTTTCTTCGATTCCCGCCAGGATATCTGCTTTGTATTCATCCAAACAGGCACAGGTTTCACACTGAGTAAGTAGAAATATTTTTCTTTCTGTTTATTTAATTCCTATTCAAGACACTTTGACAAGAATTACATTATATTGTTAATATGGGCTACAGAGTTTTATTTTTTTAACATTTTCGGCTTGTGGTGTGCCTCGTGATTTTATGATGAAAAAAGTGTACCTTGGCTCAAAAAAGGTTGAAAAATTCTGACATAGACTACAGTACTGTACACAGCCAAACAAACAAACATTTTTTAGAGGTCTATAATAATGTGATAATGCACCGCCCTCCTTCAGCCACATAAAAAAATAATATTTGACCAGTCTAAGTCTTAATTATAGACTGTATAAAGGTCTTAATATTATTAGATCGATTGTATTCCTAATGTTGAAAGTTAAAGTTTCTTCTAGTCAGACAAGTTAGTTATATGGTAAGGATGTTCTCTTACCTTTTCTTAGCTGACAGTTTCAGTTGTACTCAAGCCTTAATTCCCGGCCCGGTCAGCTGTTTTCATAAAACACGTCATACCCGGAAGAAAACAGAAAGTTGCCCCTCTTTAGACATCTGTCAGGAGCAGCCACTGGCCAGATGGTAGCCTATGGTTTTTCACATTTACAAAGCCATACAATCTAACTGCACCTCATCATTTTGGCTTGGTCTTTAATGTGTAAAGCCAAGATGCACTGCCACTGACATTAGGTCAAACCTCAGTTGTTTAGTCACTTTGGGACATGTACATTTGGCTTTTATGAAGAAGCCCTTTGTATCCTTAATACCAGAAATGGTAGATATAAAGATCCAATTCTCAGCAATTGTACTAGTTCATGCCATGCTGTTTTTATATTTATCTATTGTTTAAAGTCTGCCCTTTCCTTTACACTTTGAGATAATTGGACTGCACTATCTTGTTGTATGTTTGTGGTAAAGGTTGTGGAAGCTCTTGATCCTTTTGATCCTTGGTCAGTTAATAAATACTTTACTTAATATGCCGCCCCTGTCTTTATGCGTTTGCTGGACATATCCTGTGTCCTGTTTAGCTATTTTACATCATACAACATAAGATTCATTTAAATAATTTATTGTGGAGCTATACTGTTTTTGTTAATGGCGTTGCCCTCTAGTGGACAGACACAAGAAGGACTCTGAGAAAATCATCTAACAACAAAATTATAGTGTCTTGCTTAATGCACCTATTGAATGTGTCATCTTAATCATTATCAGAACAAAACAACACGACAAAGATGAAAACAACCGAAAATCCTCTTATGTGGGAAAAATGGATTTCAAACCGTGCTGAATACATAACCGCATCCAAGAAGAACAATACAGCAAATATACCATATGGGGGACTTTTAATGTTAAGTCATCTACATCAATAAAAGACAGTAAGTGTAATTATACAGTTGAGTAATCGTTTGTTCATTAATTTATCCAAAAACAAAAACAGCACTGATCAACCATGAAAACGATCTTTATTAAAAATACAACATTTACAACTGTAAAAAAAATATATATAATAAGGCATAACAGAACAGCTCAGACAGCAGTGTACACCAGAATCATGGATCTATTAGAGAATAAAGATGAAGATTAGTGATAATAAGCATAAACATAAATCAAATCAAAATAAAGCTAACATAAAATAAATCTAAACAATAACTAAATGTGAACGAGTGCAACGAACATTGTGGTTAAGCGTAGGTATATACAATATACAACAATAAGCACCGTGCAGTTTAGCAGCATATTGAAATAAGATAAGTACAAACTAAATAAGTGATAAGGAGCGATAAGTGATAACAGTGTTAAAAATGTAGCAGCATTTCTCACTGAACTAAGTTACAGTACAACTAAATAAAGTGATGTAGTGATGATATAAAGTGACAAAGTGACATTTGCTCAGGATACAGTGTCTCCACTGTTCCTTACCTGACCGGGGGGAGATGAATTATAAAGTTTGATGGCCACCGGAAGGAAAGACTGAAGACTAGTACTGATGCCCTCCACCAGCACTGCAACAGGGCAAACTACCAGGCTGCAATATTGAGGTCCTGTGTCGACAAAATATTAGTGCTGACATCAAAATGATTCAGGTGTACACTGCTATCTGCGCCTAATTCACTAATTCGATTTGTACAGCTTGTTAATTTCATAATTAGCTAGGGTGACCATTTCCATGAGACCAAAAAGGAGGACAGTATGAGGCATATCGAGAGGCAAGAATAATTACTGTGGTGTAAGGGAATCTTTTATACTCTCATTTACAATACAATTTTGCATGGTTTAGAGATGATGTTTGTGAAGCTGAATAGGAAAAAATATTAATGAAAAGTCAAAAAGTGTTTGTTGACAAGATTTGTATTAATTCAACACATTGTGGTGTCACAAACTGCCCACTGATACAGGCGTGGACTTAAATGTAAAATACAAATAACAGGTAACATACATAATACATAACGTTTTATGTAAACATCAAAGGAGATTGTGAAAGAAACAACATTCACATTCAACTGCTGGGGAAATAAAGCATTTCTAGTGTGTGCAGCAGTCCACCTGTATTTAAGAAAACTCCACCTTCACCCTCTGTAGCAGCTCAGGAGACCACAGCACCTCTGTCATCATGGCTTCAAGCCCCCACTGCCCGGACATGTTTATCTCCTGCAGGGAGTGGTACAAATAACAACATAGCAACAAAACAGTTAGCATCCTTCAAAAATCTGTATTGATTTCAACCCAATAAATAAAAAATATTTAATTAGCCCATCTGTGAAATCAAGAGCTTCCTGTAGGAAATTAGCAGCTGATGCTCAATGAAATACCCTGCAAACAAACACCATATCAAGAGGATGCCAGTGACACAACATTAGCATATGTATTTCAGATATGTGAAATAACACAGAAGACTAGTGTACTCACCAAAATAGTTGACTGTCTATCTTCAATACTTCTGTTCTTTGCTGGCTGCATCCAAGAGTTTGTTGTTTCTGATTAACTTCTTGTTAACCTGGCACAGCTCAGCAGCGGTTATTTTATTATCCAGGGGCGACGAAGCTTCACGAACAAATGTTCTCACTGAAGAGGTAGCTACCTGCAGCACGGCTGCTGCTTTGGTGCTTCTCCGTGCGTTAACATCAACATCACAACGTGCAGAAGCCATGAAAGGAGTCTCGGCTGCTTTTACATATAAAATCCTGTTCTTTCGTCCATTCCGGATTGAATGAAGTTGGACGTTTTGGCATGATGGCATGCTAACAGCTGACTTTCTTTTCTTTTTTCTAACAGCTGACTTTCTGTAAACAAAGCCGGCATGGATGTGACGTAGCAGCACATGGAGCCTTGTTTACGTTTTTAACCAATGATATAGCAGATATTTATCCGACGCTGCTCTTATTTGTTATATAAATATATATATTACTGTCTTTTATTGATCTAGATGACTTAGCATAAAAAGTTTCCTTATCATATATTTACCTTATTGTTCTTCTTGAACCCGGTTTTGTATTCAGCACGGTTTAGAATCCTTTTGGCCACTTGAGAGGATTTTCGGGTGTTTTCCTCTTTGTCGCTAAAGTTGAATCTAACCACGGGAGTCGCCATCTTGCCATTCTGTTGACAAAAAGCTGCTCTCTCATGGACGGAGAAAAAAAGAAAGGACAGCGGACACAAAATGGCGCCCCATTCATTCCTATGGAAAGCTGCTCAGTGGCGCAGGCTCCCCTAAGGACGGCGCCATTTTTGCTTCTCGTGAACGCGGGAAGCGATATTTTCCCCCATGACGGCAGGGGGAGGTTCCGCTTTTCTCTCCTCTGATTGGCTGGAAGGGCTCTCCTCCGATTGGTTGTTTGATTTGGCAGTGAAACGTCATCACCCTTTCACGGTCTGCTGACAGCAGCTGGTCCGTTTGGATCATCTTTGCAGCCAACAGAGGAAAAGTAAAGTACACTCATGGGCGGGGCTTTTTTCTAACAGCTGACTTTCTGTCAACAAAGCCGGCATGGGTGTGACGTAGCAGCACATGGAGCCTTGTTTACGTTTTTAACCAATGATATGGCAGATATTTATCTGACGCTGCTCTTATCTGGTATCCCTTATATATGGGTGGATGACGTGACATGGCAATTTTGCTGTCTTCAGTGTCAAACATGAATGAATAAAAAATATATTTGTAAAAAACCTTCTCTATCGTGTGCAGAACATTATGCTGTATGTGAACATGCTCAACATTAAAACAGTTCATCAATCATTTTTTAAATCTTCAACCAAACACAACAAAAGTCATATGGTGTAACTGTCCGATACTTGTTTCTCAAAGTGAGAACTTGAAAAATATTTTGTCCCACAAATCAAAATCACATGGTGTGACACTATTTTGGGATATTTCAATGGGCAATTGCTTTGACAACCTTGGGAAGGAGAGGAGCTTCTTCAGCAAAGTGACACACACTAGCAATGTATTGCTAGTACTGGACAACCTGAGGTGAGTCATCATTTTTATATTTATAATAAATCAGATCTTGTTGGCACTCTGACAAAAGTCCCACTTCGAGATGTCTTTTGGTGTGACACATTTTTCATAAAAATGCGAAAGAAATGTTACTATTTTGTCATAATTACATGTAAATCTATGCTGCTTTCTAATAAGTAGCATGTTGTTAGTATGCATATGTATAGCTACAAGACTCAAGGTTGTCCTAAGTGCAGAAAACGTCATATAGTGTGACACTTCATCATATGGTGGGAACTGTCTGCTTATCACACCACATGGTATGAATTGTAATTTCATGCAGAATAACAATAAATAACAAAGTCCAATGTATGTTTTGTCATTGTCAACATTTATTTAGGTCCATCATCACATCAAGTTATATATAGAATAATTATATTATATTATAAAACAATCCACGATCGATTGTGTTTAGTTTAGTTTAATTTAGTTTTATTCTGTGATAGAGATTTTTAGTTTATCAGACGGACACAGCAGACCCCTTCACAGAAACCTTGGAATTCGGTTTAAGTCCAAACAATGTTTTGTCTTCATCTCAAACCCTATATTCCCTTTTCTTTTGAGGCAGATAATGATGACAAGTGCAGAGAGGACAAAGAAATACAGGGAGAGACTGAATTCAGACCCTGCGAAGAGAGAGAAGTTGCTGAGGAAAAGACAAGAAAAGTAAACATATGCCTGCTGGGAACATGCGAACATCTCGCTCCTAATTGATGCTCTTTCAAGCAAATGCTTGATCACGACAAAAAGCCTGTCAGCTCTGCTGTCAGGTATCACATGTGATACTGAAAATACAAAATGCATGCAACGTGTGTGCACAAAGTGCTGTTATGATGAGCCCAACCTGCAGGACCACAATCCAGCTGACACTGCAACATGGGAGCAGTGGGAGAAGCAGGAGGTTGTAGTGGGAGAGAGAAACTACAAGAACTGGGTGAAGAAAAAGAAAAGGGGGACAGTAGGAGAGCTAACTAGTGTGTTCAACCAGAGGCTCAATGCAATTGGGAGTCATCAGTTAAACTGGCTTCATCAGGTGAAACAGTTCAGACACATCAAGGAGAACATCCATCCCAATGAAATGGTTTTACACAGACTTTTCAGAGAACTATGCGTGTAAACTCAACACTGAGATTTAGGCCTTTCATTTCAGTGGCAATCGGCAGCAGGCCACAATTCATACTGGAGTTGCCTACTCAGTCAGTAGCTCCCAGTGCTATGCCACCATTTCCAAGTCCTTGCGTCATGATGAGGGTGCTATGTGGGCACACATCAAGCCAGTTATTGATGATTTCCAAAGAAGACATGAAAATGCAATCGACACCCTGCATGTCCTCAGTGATGGGCCAGCCACCCAGTACCGAAATCGATCAAACTGCTTCCTCATGAGCAGCGTTCCCATGGGAAGGGTGCACCTGATGTTGTGGAAGGAGTGCTGAAGCGTAAGGTAGACATGTATGTCCTTGGAGGCAGTGACCTACAAACACCAAGAGATCTGTATGAGTATTTACAAAAGTCCTCTGAAAATGTCACCATCATGTGGATTGAAGAAGAGCAGATCTCCACCATGGATGAAATGCTCCCTCCTTCAGTGCGCCCAGTGACTGGAATCAGCAGTACACACCAAGTTCTGTCTTTAGCTCCAGGAAAGATATTTTACAGAGATCTTTGTTGTTTCTGCCAGCATCCAGGGATGTGTACTCGTCACAAGCTGGACCAGCATGAGTTTGACCATGTATTCCCTGGTGAGGTGCCAGGTGACAAGACAAGTGATGAGTAATGTAGGGAGTCTACACGTATTATGGCTCGAATAGATTAATCACCAAATTAATTGTGAATTAACTCGACTCATTAAAATTTAGGATTTAATTTACCTCGAAGTAGGGCACCACACCAAAATAAGACAGGATGTTTATTAAACTTTGGTGAAGGTCTAGCAACTTAAAGTAATTGATTATTTAAATTTTTATCGGTCTCGTCTCAAACGCGTGAGTTCGTACCGTAACCTACCAGTGACCATCAACTTCTGCACAGAAGGGAAGATTCTCACAATGACGTAAAGTTATAAACATTTATTTGGTTAACTGGCAAGGATAATACAGAATAATGCAATACTGAATAGATGAGTGACAAAGGGTTAAATGTGGATATAAAATGTTTAAGACCAGAGTAGTTCAGACCTAAGGGCTGGTTTATACTATTACTGGCGGATTTAAACTGGCTCCAATCAGCCTATCAACAGAACTCGGATCAGAACTTAATTATCACCAATGTCTTAACCAGAAGCTGTAGTAAAATGCCAACCTTACTTTGCCGTTGATAATACAGTCGCCTAGGCACCTCACAGTACAGGTCCGTGGGTCCGAGGCTCGGTATTGATGGATTTAATTCACTGTGGACTGGGTCGACTGTCGGACTGGCGCAGTTGGATCAGCGGGACCGGGATTCCAGCCCTTCAGGTCGCTTGGCTCTGGCTGTCGTTGGTGGTCAGAAAGAAGTTCTGACCGATTCTGTTGATTTGGTGTAACGCAAAATTCAATGCAAATTGCCGGCCGGGAAAATGCAACAAAAATCGTCACGAGGGGCTTTACTATAATTACAAAAGGATATAAAAATGTATCATAGAAGACTTATAAAGTTGTGCGATAAAAATAGATTAATAAACGAAAACATTTTAGTAAGAAAACAAAATATAAAATAACGTTTCTTGTGAACTCTTGAGCAACGAAGTTGAACAAAGGAAAATTATACTTTGAAGTTAAAGACGTGTTCTCCACGGTGAGTAAAGACTAGGCGCTGCAAAACAAAGGAAACAAAAGAAAAACAGCAATAATAATGAATAGAGAGGCGAGGAGACGCATGGGAGAGTTCAGAAGAAGAGAGAGAGACACCTCTGCCGGTGATTTTTATCCCCCGAGGCGCAGGAAGGGGGGGTCTTGGGCTGACTTAACTTCCTGGTTCGGAGCGAATTAGCTGCGTCTATATTCCAGCATTCTAACAGGAAAGATTAAACTATCTCTGGGTGATTTTACGTTATTAATCTTTCTCATATCCAATTTAACCAAAATCTTTAGAAAGGCAGTTTAACAGATAAACTTACTGAGTGAATGGAAGTATTATTTAAAACACAGAATATTCAGGAACTAAACAGAGACTTTGCACTTTTGAAACCACATAAACATAATCACAAACAAGACACAAATAAAGCATACACAGTACAAATTAAAGTCTGTTCCTTGTCCTTATCCTGTCCTACCACTGGATGTCACTCTGTCTTCTTAGGGAAAGACCGACTCTTAGTTCAATTAGATTCAAGATTCAAGAAGCTATATTTATCCCGAGGGAAATTATTGTGCAACAGTTTAAATACAAAGGTGGGAAAGGATCAGAGTAACAATAAGCATAAACATAAATCAAATCAAAATAAAGCTAACATAAAATAAATCAAACAATTAACTAAATGTGAAAGAGTGCAACGAACATTGTGGTTAAGCGTAGGTATATACAATATACAACAATAAGCACCGTGCAGTTTAGCAGCAGATTGAAATAAGATAAGTACAAACTAAATAAGTGATAAGGAGCGATAAGTGATAACAGTGTTAAAAATGTAGCAGCATTTCTCACTGAACTAAGTTACAGTACAACTAAATAAAGTGATGTAGTGATGATATAAAGTGACAAAGTGACATTTGCTCAGGACACAGTGTCTCCACTGTTCCTTACCTGACCTGTAGATGAATTATAGAGTTTGATGGCCACCGGAAGGAAAGACTTCCTCCGGCGTTCAGTGTTACACCGGGGGACAATGAGTCTGTGGCTGAATGTGCTTCTGCTGGAGGTCAGCAGATGGTGGAGAGGGTGAGAGTTGTTGTCCAGGATGCTGTGCAGTTTAGACAGCATCCTCCTCTCAGACACCGCCACCAAAGAGTCCAGTTTGACCCCCAGGACGGAGCCAGCCTTCCTGATGATCTTACTGATTCTCTTGGCGTCTGCTGCCCTCAGTCTGCTGCCCCAGCACACAACAGCAAAGAAGATGGCACTGGCTACCACCGACTGGTAGAACATCCTCAGCATGGTGTTACATACATTGAATGACAGGAGCCTCCTCAGGAAACAGAGACAACTCTGGCCCTTCTTGTAGACAGCCTCGGTGTTCTTGGACCAGTCCAGTTTGTTATCCAGGTAGACTCCAAGGTATTTGTAATCCTGGACAACATCCACAGTCAGTCCGTTGATGGAGATGGGTGTGGGGGCAGATTTCCTCCTGTGGAAATCCACCACTAGCTCCTTTGTCTTGGTGGCGTTTAGAATCAGGTGATTAGCTGCACACCAGTCGACGAAGGAGTCCACAACGCCCCTATACTCCTCCTCCTTCCCATCACTGACACAGCCAACAATTGGAGAGTCATTTATTTATAACAATAACAATATGTTTTTGTTTGCATGAGAACCAAGAGGATTGCATCTGTATATAAAATTAACTGCAGTGCTGTGGGAACTTTCAAAAACAGAGGGTGTGACTTAAAAAAAAAAAGTCCCCATCATTGAAATCATACCAAAAACCCATCGTTGCACTCCAGCCCTCAGTGATCATTTCAAGATTTTTAGGATGTGAAAGCAGCTGCTCCAAACTTTTAACTAATGGTATGTAATAAAAACAATGTTTTTTATGGCAAGAACTGTGGAATTTCCACGCTTCACAAAAGAGACTGTATGTTTTGCAGTAACAATTTCTGGTTCAACTGGATTTAACAGTTCTTTGATGGTCTTGTCCTGAAAATGTGTTGTAGCAATCTGGCTAAAAGGGTCAATAAACTGGTCAAATAACCTCATTGCACAACTCTTTAGCTGATCCGGGTCTCCAGAATGACTCTCAAGGACTCTTCATTTGATGACTCAGGTGCTCAAATAATGTAGTTTGATATTGCTGGACTCCAATGTTTGGCACATGCACTTTTAAGACACCAATGCATACATTACAGTACCTGTGTCAGTCTCTGGGTTTCTCTGGCCTGGAGAAGAAATGCAGTTGCATGTTTAGAAAGGTTAACCTTCATGCAACCCTGGGTGGGTTCTTGCAATTCCTGCTGAAACAGATGAACAAGAATCATATTATAAAAGGGAAAATGTTCACCTTGGATATATGTAAAAAGTGATATCCAGTAATTTGAAAACTGTATTTATCCTTACTTCTATACATATTTCAATTAAGTGCGTATTCAATTACATTTTTGATTCATATAAAACAAAAATATCTTACCAAAATATTTCATATTTCAAATATTGTAATATTGGCAATTGTAAAATGTGTAAACAGAATAACTATTAGCTGCTCATTATTATTATTATTATTATTATTATTATTGTTGTTCTTCTTCTTCTTCTTATGATTATTATTATTACGGACTTACTGTGTGAGTAACGATGCTTGAATGACCTTCACTCACATGAGTTGACTTCAGTCCTGTGCCTCTGAACTTGGAGCAGATGATGCGCGTGCGTGTGCTTCACGTGATCGCAGAAAGAGTTATACACCCGGTTCTCACTCGAGCAGCCATCAATCCCACAGTCCGGGCTGCGACTGTGCATGGTGTTAATGAGACTCAACAACTGTTTTAGAGTCAGCGCTACAAATATATAACACAAGAAGCAACGGCAGATCATGTTGGACAAAAAGAAAAGACGACAGGAAGGCGAGGATGCGCTGCTGCGGCACAACCGTCATACAGTCGTTGCTTTGGTAACTCCCGCTGGCACTTTGCAGCAGGTCAACCGTCATAAGGCTACAAGCGCCGCCGCAGCTGCGCGCCATCTACGTGTCATCTACGCTGTACCGACGTCCGCAAATTTGAACCATTGGAGCCAGCAACACTTAATTGGATGCGTTTCTCCTCAAGTAAGTAACGACGCTATGTCCTGCGTTGTCAGTTAGAGTTTACGTCGCCTTTTAACAATTATGTATGACTGTATTTTGTGCTACAGAGAACATCCGGTGCGCTAGCTTAACTTAGCTAACCAGCTAGCTTAGCCACCAGCATGGAGGGACTGGAGGATGTCAACGTATCCGTTTTAAGAGGTTATGTATTAGTTTTAAACATATGTCTAAAGCAGGGGTGTCAAACTCAAATACAGAGTGGGCCAAAATTTAAAACTGAACAAAGCCGCGGGCCAAGGTTGGACAAATTAACCTTTTAATAGGGACCCAAAAAAGTTTTGCATAGAATATTGAACAAGCAAGGCTTATATAACTTTATAGTGACATGCAAAATCGAGTTTCAAATAATAATGATAATAATTAAAAAATATCAATGGCATATCAAATAAAATTTAAATAAAATGTAATGCCTCTTTTCTATTTGCAGCCTTCTGAGGTAAATATCATCATTAACTTTTTCCACAGGCTAATAATAAATTTGGAAATAAAATAACAATAATGAATGAATCAAACATTCAAGCCTTGAAGTAGCAAGAGAAAGTGCATGAATAAAACGTTAATTATTGCTCAGTTTGCTACACTGATTTGCTTTAACACTGAATATGGAACAAGCAACGCTTATATAACTTAATAGTGCAAAATAAACTTTAAAAAAACAAACGAAAAAAACATCAATGGCATATTAGATCAAATTTAAATAAAAATGTAATGCCTCTTTTCTATTTGCAGCCTTCTGGGGTAAATATCAACATTAACTTTTTCCACAGGCTAATAATAAATTTGAAAATAAAACAATGAATAAATCAACCATTCAGGCCTTTTTACTGCTCAGTTTGCGACACACTGATCTAATCTGACGTGCCCAAGCCAGATACCTGGCATCTTTTCTTGGATGCTAGTTCATTAATGTCGGGGTTCAGGCTTTGAGCTGAGGCAACCTTCATTATCGAACGAAGGTGTTCATCAGTCAGACGTATCCTGTGAGACGTTTTCGTCATCTTCATTGAGGAGAAAAGTTGCTCACATAGATAAGTGCTGCCGAACATCGAGAGCAATTGAGCAGCTTGGGTGCGGAGCTGAGGCATTGTGTCAGGTAGTGATGGGCAAATGAGGCTTCATTAAGCTATATGGAGCATTTTTTAATGCTCCCTGTTCAACAAAGGAGTGAAAGAACACTATAGTACCATGCAGTGAGCCCTTTTCTTTGAAACAAGAGCTCCATCTAGTGTACTCAACTAATACAACTGATGATTCATGAAGCTCCATGAAGCTTCATTTCCCATCACTAGTGTCAGGGATGAATTGAGGAAACTGTGCGGTGCCAACAGCATCATACTTTGACTTCAGCGTGTCATCACACTGGAGTTCAATCAGCTCCATTTGGAGGTTAGTTGGTGCTTTTTCCACATCAACTGCGAAGGGATTACTAAGCAGTTCGAATCTACATTTCTGACCATCAAAGTCGCCAAATCGCCGGCTAAACTCAGCGCCGAGTACACTGAGTTTTTCAACAAACTGTGCGCACACAGCGGTAGAGATCTGCGTTTTTATGGCTTGGCAGCAGGGGAAATGGCCAAGGTTTCCTTGCAGCAGCTGATTCTCCCACAGGCAGAGTTTAGTTTTAAAAGCTCTCACTGACGTGTACATATCTGTGATGATGCGGCCCCTGCCCCTGTAGCTGCAGGTTCAACGCATCAAGAGGGCTTGAGATGTCACACAGAAAGGCCAGCTCACACAGGAGCTCTGCTGTGTCCTTCCCTTTGCTTTGCAGAAACTGACATATTTCTTCATGCAGCTCGAAAAATCTGTTCAGTACTTTCCCGCGGCTTAACCATCTCACCTCTGTGTGATACGGCACGTCTGTGTGTTCCGAACCAAACTCGTCCAGAAAAGACTTAAACTGGCGGTGATCCAGACCCTTGGCTCTTATAAAGTTAACAACTTGTGTTACTGTGGTCATAACATGTTCCATCTGTAGGGCTTTAGCACACAGTGACTCTTGATGTATGATGCAGTGGTAAACAGAGAGCTCACCTGCACAGTTCTCTTCCTGCATCTTTTCACGAACCCTGCTCACCAGTCCATTTTTTTTACCACTCATCGCTGGCGCACCATCAGTGGTTAATCCCACGAGTTTATCCCACGGCAGGTTTATTTCAGTTACACATTTGCAAACCTCCTCAAAGATTTCCTTCCCTGTGGTTGTGCCATGCATGGATTTAAATCCCAACAGCTTCTCCGTAACACACAGATTTGAGTCGACGCCGCGGATGAAGACTGACAGCTGCGCAGTATCAGGCGCGTCAGTGCTCTCGTCCACAGCAAGGGAAAAAGAAACAAAATCTTTTCCCTTTTCCATCAGCTGGTCATGCAGATTGGTGGCAAGATCACATGTGCGCTCAGCTATTGTGTTCCTGCTCAGGCTTACGTTTGAAAAGGCCTGCTTTTTCTCTGGGCACACCTGGTCACAAACTTTCAGCATGCACTTTTTAACAAACTCTCCCTCATTAAAGGGTCGGGTTGATTTGGCGATTTCTTCTGCCACGATATAACTTGCCTTGACAGCAGCCTCATTTTGTGCTGTGGCTTTTTTGAACATCTTCTGTTGTGAAACCAAACCTCTTTTCATCTCCTCTACTTGCTGGCTCCTTTGAGTCGTGTCCAGGTCCTTGTACTTGTCCTGGTGTTTCGTTTCATAGTGTTGCCTAATGTTGTACTCCTTAGTTACCGACACGTTGGCTCAACAGACGAGACTAACAGGTCTGTCTTTTACAAATATAAACAGATATTCTGTCTCCCACCTGTCCATAAAAGTTCTGTTTTCTCCCTTCCTTTTCGCCATTTTTGGTAGGGGTAACACAGTGACACTGACAGTTGTAGTATGAGGCCGCTACTGACACAGAGGAGAGAGCATGGCTGGCGCGCCAAAACAACAGCAGAGCATTATGGGATTTGTAGTATTAGCGGTGAATGCGGTGTTTCAGCGGCACCGGCGGGCCAGCTCTAATGTTAATTTGATATTGCCTCAAGGGCCAAATGAAATTACACAGCGGGCCAGAGTTTGACACCCATGGTCTAATGCTTTTGAGGTAAAATTCACAGATAGGATGCTGTTAGTATGATTACCGAGGCAAAACCACACAGCTTTTTTAGATTTTTTGTTTTTTAGATTCAATTTATTGTCATATATGTTCATATTTCTAGGCACTGATTCATTTTGAAATGTGTTTTCCAATGTAGCTGCAAACATCAGCGAGGAAATGCTGAGCATTTTGTCTCGAGAAGACTTGCAAGATCTTTTTCCAGGCTCAGATAAAAGATAACTTTTTCCGGTGTTATGATGTGTCAGAGGAGGTCAGTTTCTTAGTCATATGACTTAAAATAATAACCAATTATTATTCTGCATTGCTGTTCTTTTTAATACAATTAAATTGTGCATTTAAAGGCCTGAAGAATACATGGGTATGTGACACACATTGAATGGATATCCAAAGAAACTCCGTCCGGCCACTGAATGTAGCAATTTGATGAATACCGTAATTTCCGGACTATAAAGCGCACCTGACTATAAGCCGAACCAGCTAAATTTAGGGTAAAATACAGATTGCTCCATATAAAAGCCGCACCCGACTATAAGCCTCAGGCGTTTTGATGTGTAATTACCGTAGTATATAGGGGTTCCTGCTACCACGGAGGGGATTGTCGGGACAGAGATGACTGTTTGGGAACGCAAAGCGTCCCATTTATTAACAATAAATCTTTCAATCATTCAATCAAACTTTCACATCTTTGACATGGCGAACAGCATTCGTGCAGAGTACAAATAATACGGTGCAAAGTAATACAAAGTGCTCGCCTGTAACACGGCAGTAAAAGTGCAGTCCCGCGGCCGTTTACGTTATCAAAATAACCAACCAGGTACGTGCAGCAGCTCTATTTCCTTCTTTGACAGCCAGATCGATTGCCTTTAACTTAAAAGCAGCATCATATGCACTTCTCCGTTTGTTTTCCATGTTGAGGGTGTTTGCATGAACACTTCCTTCGCGCAAACTGTCGCTGACGCTCTCCTACTCTTTGTTTTGCTCTCGTTACCTGGCGCCAGATGTCTGCCTCGGTCTCACCGTTGAATAAGCCGCAGGGACCAGAATGAGGGAAAAAAGTAGCGGCTTATAGTCCGGAAATTACGGTATTTGAATTGTGTCTTGTCCAGGCCACTGTGTTTACACAGCTGTGCAAACGACTACAAATGTGAGATCTCCCCAAAAACACAAAAAAGATGGGGGTCATTCAGAGAGGTAAGAATGTAACTAGTAATTACTTCTACTGAGAATGAGTCTTTTCGTCCTTGTCTTAATTATTTGATAATTTCTGATTAAAGCGTTGAAATTGATAAACTTTTTCTCAAAGCTCAAGTGATATCTTCAGGTCTTACAACTTATTGTGGAACATGTTGACTTTAATTTTAAAACAACAGTCGAAATCTAATCAATTAATTGGCAAATCTCTACAGCTCTAAAAAGAGGCGTCATCTTAAACCCCCAGATGACACTAATGAAATTGATTCAAACGACTCAACATTGATTCTGGATCGCTCCACAGAGGGTAGTAGCAGTTCAGACCCCGGCAATAAAGAAAGAGTTACCTTTTTTTTTAGGATTGAGAAAATTATATGTGCCAGGTGCTGGTCAACATTGTATTGGCCTATATACTCTGCATCAAAACAAAATTAAGTTTCCTCTGAATCACACTGGTGCTGGCTGAGTCTAGTGGAAAACTTTGTATGACCCTCCATAAGTAACATTCAGCTGCTTCACTTCATGTTTTGATCCAAATAATACATTTCATTGTTGATTTTGGTTCCAGAAGACTGAAATTATTCTTAAATTATATTAGTCTGACAGCATGATGTCTGTTATTTGTTTTAGGAGAGAAAAAACCCCAATGTCTGCTTGAAGAAGTGACCAGTCTTCCCTCCAGTCCTGAATGTGAGTATGTCTGTCCTTCGCTGTGTGTGGTGGGGTGTGAGCATCTTGTTAGACCGTACTTACATGCAATTCAATGTGATTGATTATATTAGCCAATAAATAATGGAATTTGTATATACATTCTGTAAATGGTTGAAATACTTTTATATGAATGATTATATGATCAGGGCTGAATGAAAAAAACATTTACAAGGTGTACAATATTAATGGATGACATTCATTTGTAATTTGAAAACATCTTAATGACAGTATATAACTTTGTGCCTTACAGCTAACAAGCCTGCTGATAGTGCCAGTCCAGATGCGGACAGTCAAGCAACCTTGGCCAAGCACTACAAGGCCCTACAGGCTTTTTTAAAAAGAAAAAATCCAAACTACCAGGATGTTTCTCATCTTCTGGATTTGGGAGATAGTTCATTCATTCATCGGATACCGATCCTGAAAAAAGCCCGCCCAGAAAAGATTCTCAAAGCTTATCCCTGTTTTAAGGACATTAGAAATGTAAGTCATTATTGACTGCATAGTCGATACTCAGTACTACACACTCACTGTGTTAGATTTGGATTTCCCCCTCTAGAGCGATTTATTCATGTCAGTTTCGATACAATATTTTATAGGTGATGGACGAGCTTCGACGCATTTTGCACATGAGTAACTTCGGCAGTGAATTATTGGCATGACTTCTGCCAGAAGGTGCAGTTTTTTTGGTGTGTCCAAAAAGATGCTGAAACCACCAATGGGAAAAGACAAAGGTAAAAAATTTGTTTTTTTACTTAGTGAGGATGAAGCTTCAGGCTTGATAATTATAAAGTTCATGCACTCGTTTCTAGTCCCTTCATTTCTTTTCTCTATCCTCCTGAATCCTATCACAACTCAATTCTCCATTCTGCCCTGAACTTAGTGAATTGTCTCACTGATATACTGTAGTAAGTTGATGTTATCCTCCTAGTTAGGGGCAAGCCAAAGATGGGGACATTTTCCTCAATAATTGTCCATTTTGTTCAAGTGTTTAAATACTGAATCTCTTTTTCAACAGCTTTTTGCAACAGCTTTTTGCAACAGGCTGTCGAAATTCTGCGTGTGCTGCCATCACTGTTCCCCGCCATGTCTGGTCCGCCGAAGAAAGTAAGAGATTTAAGTCAGGCTCTGGTGCATGTACTTGAGGTGAGCAATGCAAAATATATGGGACCATTTTGACTGCATTATTTATTTTAAGATTATTTTTTGGTCAGTTTTCTAGCCTTTTATTAGATAGGACAGATTTGAAATGGGGTGAGAGAGAGAAGGGGGGACATGCAGCAAAGGGGTGCAGGTCGGATTCAAACCCGCGACTGCTGCCTCAAGGACCTTCAGCCTCTTTACATGGGACAAATGAGTTTCCTATTTATATGACTTTTCTTCCTTTGCTTTTGCATTTGGTTTGGTTAGAAAGATATAGCTTCTCTATGCTGTAACCTTTATTATTTATTTGATTGCAGCCAACCTCTTTTCCTTAACGCCAAGGTTCCAGAGAAATATAACTATTATGGAAGGATAGCTCTTATGTGTTTTAGGAAAAAGAAGACCCCAATTCCTACTTGATGAAGTGCCCTGTTACTTGCCCGGTCCTGATTGGTAGTTCGTCCAACTGCTTTCTAGTGGAAGGAGATGTGCCGATAACTACCTTTCCCAAGGACAAGGTGCTTTATACCTAATGACATACTATTAGACCCTACATATTACATACCCAAAGTGTGTCACAACTCTGCTGTCACTCATACAAACGGAGGTCCTAATGGACAAGATTCATGAGAGTGATCTCACACAATTTTAAGCAAATACCACCCCAAAAAGAAGAAATTAAGAGTTTATTTTGACTGTACTGCATCGTATCAGGGAGTATCATTAAATGATCAACTTCTTCAAGGACCCAACCTCACAAACACACTGGTTGGAGTTTTGACAAGGTTCAGAAAGGAAACGATAGGCATGATGGCAAATATTGACACCATCTTTTATCAGTAAGGAATCTGGGTGTTATTTTTGATCAGGATATGTCCTTCGATTCTCACATAAAATTAACAAGGACTGTGTATTTTCACCTGCGTAATATTGCGAAAATTAGGAACATTGTGTCTCAGAAAGATGCAGAAAAACTAGTCCATGCATTTGTTACTTCTAGGCTGGACTACTGCAACTCCTTATTATCAGGCTGCTCCAATAAGTCTGTTAAGAGTCTCCAGTTGGTACAAAATGCTGCAGCTCGTGTACTAACTAAAACAAACCGAAGAGAACATATTTCTCCCGTTTTAACTTCTTTGCACTGGCTACCTGTAAAATCTAGAATAGAATTTGAAATCCTTCTCCTTACGTACAAAGCTCTTATTGGTCAGGCTCCGTTGTATCTTAAAGAGCTCATAGTACCGTATCACCCAACTAGATCTCTGCGCTCTGAGAATGCAGGGCTACTCGTCGTTCCTAGCATCACAGTCTCACACCCAACACGTCAAAAACTGATGCTTGGTCAGGGGCCTTTGGTGTTAGTTACTGACTAAAAAGGGCTCCTTAAACGTACAAACCCGACGCAGGGGGCTTTCAACTCATTCCAATGTAAGACCGTCCGCGGCGATATTTGAAGCTCAGGGCGAGTGCCGCTGCCGTCCATTCATTCAGTACTAACCCGACCACGGCACACCCAGACGCTGTGAGAATCTGTCCCATTGGCTAACAGAGGACCTGAATCTCGGAAATATTCACCTTACTATCAGTTTTTATGTTAACAGCGATTTTACAATGATATCTGCGACATTTCTCAACACAAAAGACAAGTGAACCCTTGGTGATTTCGCACAAGAGACGGGTTAATTGTATGGGCATTAACTTTCTTGTTTTCCCCTTCGATTTTGAGAAACAAGGAGTTTTTTCCTCCGTTTTTGATAGATATAATCCGTTTAAGTCACTACACTACCCATGATCCTCAGCAACAGTTGCTCCAGACACGACGCATGTCAGCGTTGCTGGACAAAACCGCTTTTAGACAATTTATTTCTTACTCCATACAGTACACCCAGTGCACTGTATGGCATACATTGCAGTTAGTCGACAGTACATGTGATATCAGCATTTGATGATTTCTTATTGATTTTATGCTGCTTATATTGTCTGTTTAAGCACATTACAGCATAGCATGTGAATTGAGCACAGTTTAAAAAGTTGAATTAAATATTCTACAGGTTTTTATCAGAAGTCATAGATTGACACATATATTCAGAGTTATACAGCAATTACCTTGACCCTTCCGTGACCTGCAATCATACTCTAAGCATATGGCAATGTGTGCCACTGACAGAATCACAGCACACCAGGTAACATTGGGATTAAGGCACTGATAAAAAAGGGCAGCTGAAAGACAGATTGCGTACATTTTGTACTGTCTACTTATTAGTGCAACTGATTTGTGCACTAATAACGACAAAAATTGACTTGTGAGTGTAGTAAAGCATACTGTTGTCAGGAACAACATGGTGTCAGAGTTGCTTAGCCCCCATCTGAGATACATAAACAACTATTGAAGAGTATTTACGCAACGTGGTGTTTAAGTGTCTTATAGTCTTCTGTAGAAATGTATTAGACATGTAGATAATATAAATTACATGTCATTCAGCAGATATTATTTAGTGCTGTTGGCAATTTGTAAATGTTACCATAAGCTCTTTTTAAGGATATGATATGAAGATATGATGTTCATCTGTGACATAAATTTTCTACACAAATCAACTTACTTATACACTGAATGTTTTCCAGATAGATAATCTAGATAGACTGATAGATTTCCCAGATGAATTGACTTAGTTCTGGTGTTAATTATAAAATTATGATATACATAACACCAATTGTCATTTGTGTTTGAATGTATGATAAAGTAATCAGACTGTAACCTGTGGAAGGTTTCACACGTCATATGTCAAGTATTGACAGGATATTATATATTCTGTGACCCCAATTGCAACAGGACTCATATGCATGAACAAAAGCACATACTATCTTTGTGTCTTTGACCCTGTAATCAGCTGAAAGCAATCATTTCTAAGATACTATAAGATAAGACAAGATAAGACGAACCTCAAACAACTTAAATAAACCCTCTGTTTCATTTTTATTTACAGAAAATGACAAAGCCAAAAAAAAAGCCGTGCCCCTTCTGCCAGGCCCCAATTCCCTTGGGAGAAAGACGTGCTCAGAATGTGTCCACCCATTTCCAGTTAATGAAAAGCTGACAAATAAACAGGAAAAGCTGAAGGACTGTGAATGGGCGTCTTCTGTCAGGAATCACAGAAACTCCTGCAGGACCATAAAGTCCGTCCAGCTATCTGTGACTTTTGTTCACTGTAATTTAACAAGGGGTTTGTCCCATCAGTCAATAACATAATGACCGGTCTTACTTTTAGTGAATGTGAAACCACTATGAGAGCTGTAAAAAAACATGAGTTTTATCATTGATCAATATGCCTGTTACAGTTTGACTTAATTTCACGTATGAATTATTGAAATATTGTGACAAATTGTACAAAGCTTACTGACTAAAGGTCTAGCAAAAAGTAATTTAACATTATTTGCAAATTTGGGGGAGTTGAAGCTCTTGAGTGGGTGCTAATTAGCCTCGCTTATGCATTCCTAAACTCCTGTTATGCTTATTTGTTAAGCCATTGTGTAAATGCATATATTTTTTTTCTGTATTTCTTGCAGGTTTTTAAACTAAATGCTCTTGGCTGCTACCCAATACTCTTTCTTGGGCAGCTGAGCCGCAACGGGGCAATTTGCGGCGACATGCTTCACCATAGTCCTGTGACTGATGGGGTTGTCCAGGAGATAGTGAAGAAAATGAGGAAACTCTTTGAGCACCTCCTCAAAAGTAAGATCATCCTTGTTCAAGATAAATACATCATAGTTTACTATCCCATAGTAGGGGTGTAACGATTAAGCTACTCCATCGATGTATCGATTGATATTCCTACGATCTAATTACATCGATAGGTGCTCTGCAAGTTGTCCTTAACTCGGGACATATATCAATATAATTTTCCCCTGTAACGTAAATAATCTATTGTATTGATAGTAACAAACTGCACATTGTTTTCGAGCACAATATACGTTATATGGATGTATTTTAGCACCTTTAACAGTAAATAAATATAAGATTAAAGGGGCCTTTACATGATAAGCGTTTTGCGCTGGGCTCACTGCGAGGTTGGGCGCAGAGACCCAGTAAATGGCTAAATCAACATTAGTATTAAAACAACCGTTAGCTTGTAAACACACACCAAGTTTTTCCTACATCTTTCTAACCGACCTGATGTCGCTCTTTGGTTGCCTAGGAAACGTAAACGTCACACTCAAGTCTTCTGTCATTGGTTGTGCTTTTGAAAGGTCAGAGTTCAATTGATTTGAACTTTGAGCAAATCGGGAGCATGGACATAGAAACAAGAACGGACAGAATGCCAAAAATGGCATTGGAAAGCTGCTCAGTGCCTCAGTGGCGCAGGCTGCGCAGGCTCTCCTAGGGACGCCGCCATTTTTCCTTCTCGTGAACACGGGAGGACTTTTGTATTCTTTTTCCTGTCCATGGTATCTATGACTCTGTAGATTGTAGATTGAGTATGGAGACGGGAACTAAGCTGCTGGATGTGTTTCACTACAGCTCTTTTTAGCCAGGCACGCTCCTTCTCCTGCCCATAACTCCATTTTGGTCGGGTCTAAAATTATGAAAACATACATTTTTTTAGTACAGGGTATGAATATAATTATGAGCCTTTTGATTGGTATCTAAAACAAATTTTGGTGGAGATCTCTTCTTCCCCGCATGTATAGGAGGGAATGGGCGAATGTGCTTCTGGGCACAGGACCAGTTTTATTGCACTTATAGGCTATAACGTTTCATGTTCACTTCACCGCAGTGGTGAAAATAAAAAAGAGCATTGAAAAGAGTCTTCCACCTGTAAAGAAGTTGTTAAATGTTGAGCCACCTTGAATGTTGACTGAATTGAAAGTTACTGAAGTTGTTATTTTCAAATTAAAATGTAATTATTTTTGCCAATAAATGTTGTTTACATATTTATATCCATAATAATTTTACCCCTGATTACTTATCCAGGTATTATTATTTCCCCCGAATATTTGGCCAAAACAGTTACTTGATCTATTTCATCTCATTGCACCGTATTGTATCATTGTAGAAGAGCCAGATATCGTCCTTAAATCATATCGTAACCATAGAAAACGAAACTATCGTATCATTTTAACAACCATATCGTTACACCCCTGTCCCACAGTGTATCTGTTCATGGGCTCTGTGTCACTACATTCAACAAATGTAAATATACATGTTACATCTAGCCCATTGTAGCATTGAGACCTAATCCATTCTGAGCCTTTTTAGAGCCTTTTAATAATTTATTAAAGTTGTTTATTCCACAAGCAGCTGGATTACCTAAGGATGGTCCACCAGCCCCCCCCTGTGGACAATCAATCTGGAGCCGGACCAGAACCAGGACCAGAACCAGAGCAAACACCAGAAGATGAATTTGTTCTTCACTTTCTACCTGTTGTTTCTGCATCTTCTCCATCGCAGCCGCCTCCTCCATCCTTCTCCTCTTCCCAGCCTCTTCCTCCATCCTTCTCATCTTCTCAGCCTCTTCCTCCATCCTTCTCCTCTTCTCACCTTCAGCCTCTTCCTCCATCCTTCTCCTCTTCTCAGCCTCTTCCTCCATCCTTCTCCTCTTCTCACCCTCAGCCTCTTCCTCCATCCTTCTCCTCTGCTCAGCCGCCTCCATCCTTCTCCTCTTCTCAGCCTCCTCCATCCTTCTTCTCACCCTCAGCCTCCTCCATCCTTCTCCTCGCCTCAGAAGAGACCTCCTCCATCTTCCTTCTGCTCTTCTCAACTTCCTCCTCCATCTCCAGTCTCCTCTCTGTGTCCCGTATCTTCCTGAAAAAAAATACCCGAAATGAAAGGTTAGATTTACTCTTTATCTCATAAATGTATTAAAATGAGTTGTCCTTTATATTTCAAATGAAGTCGGTAGTGTTGCTACATTACTCTTGATTTTTATTCATATTTTTGTCTTTTTTTAGATTGCAGAAAGCACAGGACGCAGAAGGTGTTCCCTTTTGAAAACATTGTGGACAAAAGGGTTTTAAACGTAAGTATGTTTTCTTTCTCTTGGTTTTCTTGTAGAATACAGAGTAAAACCATTTAAATCAAAATGTTTATGCTTAAGAAAAAAAGTAATGGTGTAGTGTTGAGGATGGATTGAGGACTATCCCAATTTGCTCTCTACTCTGGTGGTACAGCAACAGATACTTCATTATCTTCATCCAGATGGAAGCAGTGTGAACACTCTGGCTGGGTGGCTGTTGTATGTAACTTTTGGGTTCTGTGCAGACATCTCACTTTAATGATATCACCAATGGTCTGTATATTGTACCAATGATGGTTTGGTAAGTTTGAATCAACGCTACAGAGCCTTCCTGTCCTGGGCAATAACAGACCGTGCTATTTTTTGATGTTCCCTGACAGGATGCTTTATATTGCTCCCCTAAATGAGTTGTCAATAGTTTGCTCTGAAATTTAGCCTTCAAAATGTATTTCAGGAGATGTACAGACTTTTCTGTGCCTTCATGTGTTTTAACCAAAGTGGTGATGTTTGATGACCAACCTGGTTCTCACTTTTGTTGATTCCTAATAACCTAAAGCGTTGACCTGCTCCACCTCAGCTCAACTAACGTAGACAGAACAGTGTGTCATTTCCTTCTTCTTTCTAAAGTCAACAATCAGCTATTGGGTTTTGCTGATGTTGAGAAGTTGATTGATTTGCACCTGATATTAAGTCATTGTTGTTTAATCAGCCAATAATGGTGGCATCTTCTTAATTTTTGACTATAGTTATTCTCAATGTCTCTGATTGAAGTCAAGAGTGTAGTTTTTATGTATTACATATGTATTATGCAT
This sequence comes from Echiichthys vipera, assembly GCF_963691815.1. Taxonomy (NCBI): domain Eukaryota; kingdom Metazoa; phylum Chordata; class Actinopteri; order Perciformes; family Trachinidae; genus Echiichthys; species Echiichthys vipera. Next base: position 32,696,234 of record NC_139825.1, on the reverse strand, counting down.
GACGTGTAAAAGCACTGGCAAGGTTAGGCAAGTGTTAAGTTGTTCTTTAATGTAAATGTATCTTTTTGATTCAAAGAGAAACATTCTTAAATATCCTTCAACATTATATGTCTATCAAGGTAATTTGTTTTTTACATTAAAGTCACGTTTTTCATTGAATTCTGTTCCCACTCGCAAAGTACCGGACCTTTTAAGACTCTCTAAGACTCTCCTCTTCGGTGTTTCCTATCTTTGCAACAATGTCTCCCATCCCATTTCTTATAATGTATTTTTAATAACATTATTGCCATTTATAATAGTAATTCACAGATACACTTAAATATTATTTTGTACTAACTTAATACTTTAAATGCACCCAAGCTCACCAATGCAGAAACTTTGTCTGTCTATACATTTCATAGCTGTGTTTTGTAAGTGCCTCTTATCTCTAAATATTTACTACAATTTTTACATTGTTGCTTTATCAACACATTTTCATTCAAGACCGTTTTTTACATCACACATAGATTTAAGATTTGTCTCTATAAGAAATGCGTGTTTCTCTCATATCTACAAGTCACTTTTTCTGATGTCATGCCTTTCAGGGAAAGGAAGAAGTCAATGTTAAGTGGACACCATGCTCCAAGTGGTAAGTTTTTCCTTAATGAAAATTAAACTGTCTGTTGGAGTGAAAAACATCTATATCTATACAGTGATACATTGGTCACCCTCCCATTTTAGAGTTACATTTTGAGTATTTGCCCACAAACCCTTTTAATTGCTTTTGAGCAGTACTGACATATTAATATATAATAAATGTTTAGTAAGGACATTATAGACAATTGAATATGTCAGAAGCAGAGGTCATCCTATAACCTTTGTTTTATGCACATGTGTTTTTCTTTCATTTCCTGGCGGCGGCAAGGACTGGGAAGATACATGGGAGCCAGCCACACAGTACAGCTGATACTCTGAAAAGTGGACCTTCAAAGCCTCGTTACAATTAAACAAACACACACAATGTTCCGATGTTTCTGGTGAACAGGGATCTGGTTCCTCCACGTTAAAATACTTTTCTGTGACACACACACACACACACACACACACAGCTTACACACAGTTTACATACACACACTTATGTATACTTTTTTAAGTAATAAAATGTTTCTGGTACGTTTCATGTCTATTTCTGAATTCTTTTCGATTATTTGTAAATACAGTAATTCCTCTAAAATGCAATATTCATTTCAATTTTATTTATAGTGCCAAATCATAACAAAAGTTATCTCAGGACACTTTACAAACTAGGTAAAGACCACACACTATGACTTATTTATGATAAACATAGACCCAACAATTCCCCCGTAGAGTACGGTGGCAACGAAAACCTTCCCTATTACAGGCAGGAACAGACAGACAGACCCAGCTCTGTGGAGGGCGGACATCTGTGTTTACCGGTTGGGGAGGAAGAAAAGGAGAGAGAAAGAGAGAAAAGACAGACAGATGGACAGAGACAGACAAAGACAGACACACTTCCAGTAACTATAATATTAATAGTAATGTGAATATGACTTATATGTTATGGCAGTTAATACAGCCTACAAACACAAACTGTGAAGGAAGAGAATCCTTAAGAATCCTTGCCTCACTCTGAAAACGTGAGGATCAAGAGGAGCATCTGTGACAGAAGGTAAAGACAGTCCTTCAGCAATGGACAGTACGAGAAAGATACTGTGTTTTCTAGCATTGAAGCCTGAAAACACTTTCTAGTAGTAACCATACATGAAAGTATATTCCTAAAAAATTGCTAGATTTTTTGTTCTTTAATGTAATGTACTATTTTAATTGGGGGGGGGGGGGGTCAATATATGACATACCTGGTTAACTATACACAATAATACCGCTCCAGTTGGTCCTTATTCTATAATCAGTAAATCGACAATCATAACAGGTAATTGTTCAAAGAATTGCCTCAGATACATACAACAGTCATATTTACCACAATTCAATTTAATTCAATTTTATTTATAGTGCCAAATCATAACAGAAGTTATCTCAGGACACTTTACAGATCCTATAGGTGTAAACCACACTCTATGACTTATTTATGATTTACATAGACCCAACAATTCCCCGGAGAGTACGGTGGCAACGAAAACCTTCCCTATAACAGGCAGGAACGTCAGACAGACCCAGCTCTGTGGAGGGCGGATATCTGTCTGCACCGGTTGGGGAGGAAGAAAAGGAGAGAGAAAAGACAGACAGACATAATGTAATACTAAGATAGAGATATAGTCCAACTGATTTCATTGTTTAGGGTTAGGGTTAAGATAGGGTTATGGTGTTAGTTAAAGACAATCCATGACTAGCACAGAAGTCCAATAACAGACGACTGCTCAGATTCAGATCAAGGAGGCCGTTCCTCCCAATCAAGCCTCTCGAAGTGTCTCCATCATTGCCCACGTGGGTGTTGAAGTCTCCAAGCAGATCAATGGAGTCCCCTACTGGAGCAAATTGCTTTGAGGATAACGATGACCTGGACAAATGAGAACATTCACAGGCTTATGACACGATTAAAGGAAAACTCAAATAGTTTGAATATATTTGGATTATTTACTAAATACAATGACTAAGTTTAATATTAAAGTTAAACAAGTACACCCTATTCCAAAGGGGTTCACATATATATATATACATACACCCACACACACACACACACGTGTCACATAAACTATAACAATCAGGAAACACCAATGGGATAACTGTACTGATATCAATGGCATGGAGAATTTGATTAATCTGAATCATAAGACTACACTACACACTTCAACATGTACACAAACAAACTAACGTTGATTACACTGCTTTAGAAGCAGGCAAATGTTGAACCTGATGGTCCAGTGCTTGTGGATGCACATGTCTGTGTCTCACACTCTTGTGAGTGTGGCCCTCAGTCTCACTCTCGGGATCTTCATTTTTCTCTTTCCTGTTCTGTGGCCTCACTTTGAAAATCAGTCTCTCCAACAAACGAGTCCTCCGGCGCTCTCAAAATCCTGACGTTTCTCTTCAGCTCTCTCAACACCTGGATAATCTGTCTTTGCCTCATCATTGTTCTTTTTCTTTTTGGGGCCGAAATAGGAGGTAATGTCCCATTTTCTCTTCATTTTGAACTAGTATGGAGAGAAATACACAACACTTCAGCAACACAGAAACGTCTGGCTGGCTGGCTGAAATTAATCTAACTAACGTTAGTCAACAACAACATTTCTTGGTCAGAAGTCTTATTTTGTAACAATCACAGAAAATAAAATAGTTTTGCTCACCTTTATTCTTGGTGGTTACTTTCTTCTTCTTTCTTTCTTGCTTCTGCCGTCAGGTGGTTGGTCTTTTTTTTTTTAATCGCTCGCAGCTGTGTAACGCTCAAAATTGCTTCCTGCATTTGTTCTGCATTTGCGTCTAGACCAGGGACATAACACTATCCCTTTATCCACCTACTTTAATTTGTACTGTTACAGTAATTTTCAATATGTGCAATAACCCATACTGTATATAGGAATCCTATTCATTCACTCTATTTACCCATTGACTCTTTATGGATATTTATATAAAGCCATGGCCGTGCTGTCCATGTAGAGGGAACTAGTCCTGAACATGCGTGATTTCAATGAGAACGTCATTGACCGGTTTGCTGCACTGAAAGAGAGATAAGCAAAGTTTCAGTAATGTAGTGTCTCTCTCTTTGTCTCTCTCTCTCTCTCTGAGTTAATTTAGTTGATGTTGTTTTTAAATAGTTCATTTTTATTCATTCGGAAAAAAGGTTAAAACAAACTATGTTCTGTTCATGTTCATGTTTTACAGATCTATACCAATGGCCAGATGCAGGGGTGGCTGGGCCATAGTGGGTGATAGTGCACCGCCCTCCTTCAGCCACATGAAGTAAAATATATATTTGGCAAGTCTAAGTCTTAATCATAGACTGTATAAAGGTCTTAATATTATTGTCCAGTCAGCAGCCTGAATATCATTCTCCAGCCAGTAGCACCACCGCCTTGGGGTGATTTCAGTCAGATTGAAAATATCACGTGGCGCTCTCATAGATTTACATGTTGAAATTGTTTTTTTCCAAATTTTGGACCATACAATGATTTTTCATGGGCTCAGGGAGAGCTCGCCTAAACGAGATTTTGTCATACGCACTGATGTGTGCTCAGACCACACGCACAGCGCGCGAAAGCATAGTGAGAAAGTGAGACGGGATGAAATCGACATGGAGAGCAACTGCAGTTCCATTATTTCGTTCAGGGAATTACAGTTCAGTCTTCGAAACAATATTAATAAATTGTAAAGAATTAGGACCACCCCGACCAAATTTAAATATCAAGCAGGTGTCAAAAAAAGTGGGGAAAACAATCGTAGACTTTCCCGGAGCTGGTACGAGCGGAAAACATGACTAGCAGGGTGTGAAGTGGCTATTGGTCTGTTCTGCTACCCCTGCATGCTAATTCACCCTGATGGCGCCAAGACGTTCACAGCCTGGACAAAGACAGGTGTCACTGATATGCACCATCTCTCGGAAAAGGTGAAGAAACATGAAGCATCGAAGATGTATATGGACAGCTGCCTAAAACATTCGGCCTTTGGGAAAGTAAACATAGCAACACAGTTGGATGAGGGCTACAGGTTAGCTGTGCACCGTCACAACGATGAGGTGAGCAAAAACCGACATATCCTAGGCCGCCTTATTGACTGTGTAAAATTCTGTTGCATGTTTGAGTTAGCATTGCGAAGCTAGAATGAAAGTGAGTGGTCCAGCAAACCGGGGATTTTTCCTGGATTGGTCGACTTAGTGGCATCACTGGATGAGGTGTTTGAGGAGCACCTGAGAACAGCCACAGTATTTAAGGGCACGTCAAAGACGGTGCAGAATGAGCTGCTGGGTTGCATGGCATCTGTCATCAGGGAACGTATCGTGGAAGAGGTTAAATCTGCTAGATTTGTGGCAATCCAAGCAGATGAAAACATAGACGTGTCTACACAGACGCAGTAGGTGCTTGTGCTGAGATACATGGACGGAAAATATACTGTGCAAGAACGGTTCTTTAAATTGTCCCCATCTTGTCAACAAGTGCTGACTCCATTGCTAATGCAATTTTGGAGAGACTTAACAGCGTTTTCACTAACGATGACAAGTGTAAACTCATCGCTCAGGCTTAGGACGGTGCCAGTGTGATGAGAGGAGAGAGGGCTGGTGTGCAGTAAAAGATACGCAAAGAGTGCAAAAATGCCCATTATTCCTATTGTTATACACACCAGCTGAGTTTAATCATGCAGCAGGCCACTTCGCACATCCCAGCAGGGAGAGTTTTTTTCTCTGACTTGGGTGGATTTCCAGTTTTTTTACCCGGTCACCCAAACGCACAGCCCTTCTTGACCAGATGGTTGCACAAAGGCTGCCTAGAGCATCATCCACAAGATGGAACTTCAACAGCAGGATCGTGAGTACTGTCCATGAGAACCTGGGTGACCTCATAGGTCACATCATGTCAGACAGCTCATTTGACAGCACCACCTTGAGGGAGGCATCTGGCTTCTTGAGGATGCTGCAGGACGAAGGGTTCTGTTTTTCCTGCAGCTGTTTCATCAAATCATGCCTCATGTTGACATGATGTACCAACTGCTGCAGAAGAAGGACATTGGCATGGTGTTCATCAAACGTGCCCTGCAGAACTTCACCAGCAGTGTCCGGGCCATCAAGAAAGATAATACAATATAGTATTTATAATAATAGTTATGCACATGTTCATTACTACATTTTTGCATGTTGTGATGGCAATAATGTATAGAACCTCAAAAGTAATGAACCAATTTAATCATATGCATTTGTGTGCATAAGTAAGTTAAGCACATCCAGAAATAGTGATATTTTATCAGCCATTTCCAGAAAGTTATGCAAAACAGACAGTTTGTATTACTTACTAGTGTTTAAACTGCTGTTTAAAGACAGGAATTGTTGGTCATTGCAATGACATACTGTCTCATTCATATTCAAACACTTTTGATCCGTCTCCCTTCAGGGACCAAAGCTCCTCACAACAGCAGCAGCAAGAAGCACCAGGTGCCTGGGGGAAACAAGAGAGGCAGAGGCTGTCAAAGAGGTATCTGCATTCACTACTGACCAATGATGTAGGAATAATCAAGTATTGGAACCAAGTGACATAAAATCACATCCTCTGTTTTTACAGAGTTAGATTCAGTAAGCTGCAGTACCTCAGTCTATAGGTGACTCGGCTGGGAACCAGAGAGTCGCCATTTCATCTCCAACAAATTCCCAACTGCTCGGGGCTCTGGTCCACTGGCAGCCCCCTGACATCTCTCCATCAATTGCATGTATATACTGTAGGTCCTGTTTGTGCATGTGTTTGTATTTCGGGCCTATGTGTGTGTAACATGAATAATAATAGAGTGAAAAAAATCGAATTTCCCGTTACGGGATTATTAAAGTAATTCTTCTTCAGTAATGGATGGTAGTCATTTTTACTTACCCATGATGCTCACAAGGATAGAGTATAAGTCTGCATGAATAACAAATGCATACTTTGGAACTTTAAGACAGTAGATACAGTAGATCACACTCATGCCAACCTATGCCTATTTTTTACAATTGTGTGTTACTGACTATACATCTTTATAATTTTAACAGATCTGCGACACAATCCTGCTCCATGCTAAAGACAGGTTCTCCTTCACCATCAACCTTGTGAGTGCGGTGCTGCTAGAGGGAGAGCTGATTTACCGGCATCTGAAAACATTCCCTGAAGAGGCTCTGAATACCACTGTGAGGGCGTACCCCATGCTACACAAGGAGAAGCTCAGGACTGAACTTTCTCTCATCTATGAAAGTCCAAACTTCAGGGGCTGCTGTGGTGCACTGGCTCTGAACCAGGTTCTACAGAGCTACAACCTCCAGGAAACCTTCTCTGAGACTGAGGCACTGTTGAACATCCTTATAACCACTCCAATGACAACTGCTGAAGCTGAGAGGTGTTTCTCACCTTAAAGAGAATCAAGACGTTCCTGACAAATACAATGGCACAGTAACGTCTGAATGCATTGTCCATGCTTTCCATGGAGAGAGAACTTGCCAGGAACATGCCTGATTTCAACGAGAGGGTAATTGATCACTTTGCCTGCTTGAAAGAGAAGCGAGCAAAATTTAAATACAAGTGATGAATGAGTGTGTTATTAAATGGTGAGTTTTGTTATGTTGAACTCTTCAAATGTTGAAATGTAAACAGCTGTATTGACTGCATATGTACAGCCAAATATATACTGAATATGTTCTGAAAGATTCTATTAATTTCAGTTTTGATGACAAAATGTTTTCATTTGATTATCGCTATAGCATCCATGAAGGCTAGGAACTGTAAACTGTGTTAGCAGGGATTTAACTAGTGGGTGACCATGTATCTGTTGATGGCAACGCTGGAAGTGTTTTATTGTGAAACAAAATGTGTTTTATTTAAGACATTTAAATTGATATGGTGTTGGTGTTGCCATCTAGTGGTTGAACAGGATAACAAAATTAAACAATTCAATGGTACACTGTCAACTAAGAAATCTGCCAGGAGCCACCACTGGCCAGATGGTAGCCTATGGTTGTTCATATTTACAAAGCCATACAATCTAACTGCACCTCATCATTTTGGCTTGGTCTTTAATGTGTAAAGCCAAGATGCACTGCCACTGACATTAGCTCAAACCTCAGTTGTTTAGTCACTTTGGGACATGGACATTTAGCTTTTATGAAGAAGCCCTTTGTATCCTAAATACCAGAAATGGTAGATATAAAGATCCAATTCTCAGTAATTTTACAAGTTTATGCCATGCTGTTTTTATATGTATGTAGTGTTTAGAGTCTGCCCTTTCCTTTACACTTTGAGATAATTTGACTGCACTATCTTGTATGTTTGTGGTAAAGGTTGTGGAAGCTCTTGATCCTTTTGATCCTTGATCAGTTAATAAATACTTGACTTAATATGATGCCCCTGTCTTTATGTGTTTGCTGGACATATCCTGTGTCCTGTTTAGCTATTTTACATCATACAACACAAGATTCATTTAAATGATTTATGTGGAGCTACACCGTTTTTGTTAATGGCGTTGCCCTCTAGTGGACAGACACAAGAAGGACTCTGAGTGAATCATCTAACAGCAAACTGATACTGTCTTGCTTAATGCACCTATTAATTGGTTTACCTTAATCATTATCAGAGCCCCCCCCCCTTGAGATTTTGTACTGTGCTACTGGTGCTGAATACATAACCGCCGCCAAGAAGAAAAATACTGCAAATATACAATACGGTGAACTTTTTTATGGTTCTCAATACCAGATAGTTGGACCAGTCCCAGCCTGGTCAGATGCGTCCATGAACTGATGAAGCCTCTTGGAAGAGAGGTGAAACGTCTTCCTAGACAAATAACCAAGACCAGTTGTTTTTGACTGAAATTGCTTTGGGGAAATTGTTGTGTTAAGTCATCTAGATCAATAAAAGACAGTAATTGTACTCATACAGCTGACTATTCCTTTGTTAATTCATTCATTCAAACGAAAACAGCACTGATCAACCATAAAAAGGATCTTTATTAATAATATGAAATGAAAAAAACGTACAAAAAAAGATATAAGGGATACCATAACAGCCCGGAGCTAAATATGAAATAAAAAGCTGTACAAACTTAGACAGCAGTGTACACCAGAATCCTTTAGTCAGTCTCAGCTCTCACGGATCTATTAGAGAACAAAGGTGAAGACTGGCTGGTTGACAAAGTTCCAGTGGATGGTGCCATTCTTTTGGATGGCATGGCAGTAATACGAGCCAAACCAAGTACATTTGGAGAGCTCGCAGAGACCTCAGGTCCACAGAAGGGTTTACAGTCTGTTCATGTTGTTCAAGACCTGCAGTGTGATCATGAAGATTTTTTATATAAAAATTGTATGTGAGAAAGATGAGTACCTCCAACTGTTTAGGAACCAACTTTAACTTGGAGCAGTCAACATTTGCTCGTCCACCAGGACTGCAACAGGGCAAACTACCAGGCTGCAATAATGAGGTCCTATCTCAAAAAAATATTAGTGCTCCATCACCTGCTGGATATGGTTGGCAAATAGAGGATGGGGACATACATGTCACCTGGATGACAAGAAATCCGGCCCCTGACAGTGTTTTGCATGTGATACACTGCAGCTGTAAAGAAAGTGCCTGTGAGGCAGGAAGATGTTCCTGTTTCTCTGCAGGACTGTGTTGCACAGACTAATGTCACTGTACAAATTGTGCCAATAAAAAAGAAAAAGAGGAACGGGAAGATGACAAATATCCTGACACTGACAGTGAAGATGAGAAGTGTCCTTATTTTAACACTGACATCAAAATGATTCTGGTGTACACTGCTATCTGCGCCTAATTCACTAATTCTATTTTGTACAGTTTTTTTATTTCATATTTAGCTAGGGTGACCATTTCCATGACACCAAAAAGGAGGACAGTATGCTGCATATTGAGAGGCAAGAATAATTACTGTGGTGTAAAGGACTCTGTTATACTCTCATTTACAATACAATTTTGCATGGTTTAGAGATGATGTTTGTGAAGCTGAATGGGAAAAAATATTAATGAAAAGTCAAAAGGTGTTCGTTTACAAGATTTGAATTATATTCAACACATTGTGGTGCTCACAAACTGCCCACTGATACAGGCGTGGACTTAAATGTAAAATACAAACAACAGGTAACATACATAATACATGATATTTACATAATACATAACGTTTTATGTAAACATCAAAGGAGATTGTGAAAGAAACAACATTCACATTCAACTGCTGAGGAAATAAAGCATTTCTAGTGTGTGCAGCAGTCCACCTGTATTTAAGAAAACTCCACCTTCACCCTCTGTAGCAGCTCAGGAGACCACAGCACCTCTGTCATCATGGCTTCAAGCCCCCACTGCCCAGACATGTTTATCTCCTGCAGGGAGTGGTACAAATAACAACATAGCAACAAAACTGTTAGCATCCTTCAAAAATCTGTATTGATTTCAACCCAATAAATAAAAATAATAAATGTGCATAAAGTAATCTCATATTTACTCAAATTGCCTTTACATATAATCTAACTTTACTTAGTGTGTGTGTGTATAGCCAATTTGTGCAGAGGTGATTTGCAGGTCAAGGAAATCAGATAAGCTTGACTGTTGATGAGTTAACAAAAAGGGTATCTGTGAAAACACGGACCCTGCTCAACTGATTGACAAGACATGTTTTAAGGCTTCTTTAGAGTTGTAAATTCATAAAGACAATGAATTGTCCATATGTCTTGAGTTGCAGCTGTGTGACCCCTCATCTTAAGAGTGGAAATTCATTGTAAACATTGTAACCACCAAAAGCCAATAAAATCAAGGGGTTCGGCAGAGATTACCTCAGAGCGGTAGGAGATTTGTAACTGAGCACATCTCTGTCCGTTCTCCTTGCAAGTAAAATAACTCTTGTCTTTCTCTCTTTTATTAAGTTTTGGGTGTTTTAGGTTGTTTAAACCTGACACAAACACCATATCAAGAGGATGCCAGTGACACAACATTAGCATATGTATTTCAGATATGTGAAATAACACAGAAGACTAGTGTACTCACCAAAATAGTTAACTGTCTATCTTCAACACTTCTGTTCTTTGCTGGCTGCATCCAAGAGTTTGTTGTTTCTAATAAACTTCTTGTTAACCTGGCACAGCTCAGCAGCGGTCATTTTATTATCCAGGGGCGACGAAGCTTCACGAACAAATGTTCTCACTGAAGAGGTAGCTACCTGCAGCACGGCTGCTGCTTTGGTGCTTCTCCGTGCGTTAACATCAACATCACAACGTGCAGAAGCCATGAAAGGAGTCTCGGCTGCTTTTACATATAAAATGCTGTTCTTTCGTCCATTCCGGATTGAATGAAGTTGGACGTTTTGGCATGATGGCATGCTAACAGCTGACTTTCTTTTCTTTTTTTCTAACAGCTGACTTTCTGTCAACAAAGCCGGCATGGATGTGACGTAGCAGCACATGGAGCCTTGTTTACGTTTTTAACCAATGACGTAGCCGATATTTATCTGACGCTGCTCTTACATGTTATCCCTCATTGGCCTATAGAAATAAAACAAAATTTCAATTTTACATTTCGTATTATTAATAAAGATTCTTCTTATGTTTGATCAGTGCTATTTTTGTTTGTGGATAAATGAATGAATGAACAAACTAATAGGCACCTGTATAACTACAATTACTGTCTTTAAGCTAGATGACTTAACATGAAAAGTTCACCTTATTATTTATTTGCTTTATTGTTCTTCTTGGACCCGGTTATGTAATTAGGACGGTTTAGAATCCATTTGGCCACTTAAGAGGATTTTTGGGTGTTTTCCTCTTTGTCGCTAAAGTTGAATCTAACCATGAGAGCCGCCATCTTACCGTTCTGTTGACAAAAAGCAGCTCTCTCATGGACGAAGAACAAAGAACGGACAGCGGACACAAAATGGCGCCCATTCATTCCTATGGAAAGCTGCTCAGTGGCGCAGGCTCCCCTAAGGACGGCGCCATTTTTGCTTCTGCTGAACGCGGGAAGCGATATTTTCCCCATGACGGTGGGGAAGGTCCCGCCTTTCTCTCCTCTGATTGGCTGGAAGGGCTCTCCTCCGATTGGTTGTTTGATTTGGCAGTGAAACGTCATCTCCCTTTCACGGTGTGCTGACAGCAGCTGGTCCTTTTGGATCATCTTTGCCGCCAACAGAGGAAAAGTAACATGATAAGTACGCGCAATCAAGATGATATTCCAGGTTCATATTTCAATAGCCTGTTTAGATTAGTCCGAGATATTTGAGGGAGGTTTGTGATAAGAGAGCGTGAGAGAGAGGTGTGTGTGTGTGTGTGTGTGTGTGTGTGTGTGTGTGTGTGTGTGTGTGTGTGTGTGTGTGTGTGTGTGTGTGAGGAAAGCCTTCAGTTTGAGAGGGAGAAAGACTGACCAACATTTACACTCATGGGCGGGGCTTTTTTCTAACAGCTGACTTTCTGTCAACAAAGCCGGCATGGATGTGACGTAGCAGCACATGGAGCCTTGTTTACGTTTTTAACCAATGATATGGCAGATATTTATCTGACGCTGCTCTTAACTGTTATCCCTTATTAGATATATATTATGATGTATTTATTATTTTCTTACAATTTTACATTTCCTATTATTAATAAAGATTGTTTTATGTTTGATCAGTGCTGTTTTTGTTTGTGGATAAATGAATGAACAAACGAATAGACAGCTGTATGAGTACAATTACTGTCTTTTATTGATCTTTATTGATGACTTAACATAAAAAGTTCACCTTATTGTATATTTGCCTTATTGTTCTTCTTGGACCCGGTTATGTATTCAGCACGGTTTAGAATCCATTTGGCCACTTAAGAGGATTTTCGGGTGTTTTCCGTAATCAACAAAAACATTACAAACATATTCATAAGGTTCTATTGATAATACAATAAAGCACATACAAAAAAACATAGACAAAACAAAAAAGAAAATAGAAATAAAATAAAGTATACAGTGCATAATAAAGTAAAAATATTTAAGGCTTTCTTTTTTTCAACAAGGGGAAAAAACTGTTTAATTAATGAGCGGACGCAGTGGGGAAGTGTTTAAAGATGTTATATAATTTTTCTCCTTTAGTTCCATCCATCAAATTTAGATATTTAACATATCGTTTAAATTCATTGAGGAAATAAATTTAATTGGGGAATGATTTCAGAATTCTATTTTTGTGGATGAAACATTTTACCAAACATAAAATTACATTACAGCAAAATTCATCATTTTTGTTTTGTAGAATCAAACCAAATGTGACATTGTCTCTGGAGATAGAAGCTGGAAATGAAGAGATATTTTTTTTGATCCAGTTGTGGATGTCGAGCCAAAATGTCTTTATTATCCTGCATGAGAAGAATATATGGTCGTATTTTGTTTCTAATAAACTTCTTGTTAACCTTGCACAGCTCAGCAGCGGTTATTTCATTATCCAGGGGCGACGAAGCTTCACGAACAAATGTTCTCACTGAAGAGGTAGCTACCTGCAGCACGGCTGCTGCTTTGGTGCTTCTCCGTGCGTTAACATCAACATCACAACGTGCAGAAGCCATGAAAGGAGTCTCGGCTGCTTTTACATATAAAATGCTGTTCTTTCGTCCATTCCGGATTGAATGAAGTTGGACGTTTTGGCATGATGGCATGCTAACAGCTGACTTTCTTTTCTTTTTTTCTAACAGCTGACTTTCTGTCAACAAAGCCGGCATGGATGTGACGTAGCAGCACATGGAGCCTTGTTTACGTTTTTAACCAATGACGTAGCCGATATTTATCTGACGCTGCTCTTACATGTTATCCCTCATTAGCCTATAGAAATAAAACAAAATTTCAATTTTACATTTCGTATTATTAATAAAGATTCTTCTTATGTTTGATCAGTGCTATTTTTGTTTGTGGATAAATGAATGAATGAACAAACTAATAGGCACCTGTATAACTACAATTACTGTCTTTAATCTAGATGACTTAACATGAAAAGTTCACCTTATTATTTATTTGCTTTATAGTTCTTCTTGGACCCGGTTATGTAATTAGGACGGTTTAGAATCCATTTGGCCACTTAAGAGGATGTTAAAACATGTTATCCCTCATTAGCCTATAGAAATAAAACAAAATTTCAATTTTACATTTCGTATTATTAATAAAGATTCTTCTTATGTTTGATCAGTGCTATTTTTGTTTGTGGATAAATTAATGAATGAACAAACTAATAATCAGCGGTTATGTACTCAGCACGGTTTAGAATCCATTTGGCCACTTAAGAGGATTTTCGGGTGTTTTCCTCTTTGTCGCTAACATTGAATCTAACCACGGGAGCCGCCATCTTGCCGTTCTGTTGACAAAAAGCTGCTCTCTCATGGACGAAGAACAAAGAACGGACAGCGGACACAAAATGGCACCCCATTCATTCCTATGGAAGGCTGCTCAGTGGCGCAGGCTCCCCTAAGGACGGCGCCATTTTTTCTTCTCGTAAACGCGGGAAGCGATATTTTCCTCCATGACGTAGGGGAAGGTCCCGCCTTTCTCTCCTCTGATTGGCTGGAAGGGCTTTCCTCCGATTGGTTGTTTGATTTGGCAGTGAAACGTCATCACCCTTTCACGGTGTGCTGACAGCAGCTGGTCCGTTTGGATCATCTTTGCCGCCAACAGAGGAAAAGTAAAGTAACAAGTTTGATAAGTGCGTGCCATCAAAATGATATTCCAGTTTCACATTTCAATAGCCTGTTTAGATTAGTCCTGGATATTTGAGGGAGGTTTGTGATAAGAGAGAGTGAGAGAGAGATGGTAGTGTCCGTGCAGAGGTGTGTGTGTGTGTGTGTGTGTGTGTGTGTGTGTGTGTGTGTGTGTGTGTGTGTGTGTGTGAGTGTGTGTGTGTGTGTGTGTGAGGAAAGCTTGCAGTTTGAGAGGGAGAAAGACTGACCAACATTTACACTCATGGGCGGGGCTTTTTTTCTTACAGCTGACTTTTTGTCAACAAAGCCGGCATGGATGTGACGTAGCAGCACATGGAGCCTTGTTTACGTTTTAAACCAATGATATGGCAGATATTTATCTGACGCGGCTCTTACCTGTTATCCCTTATTACATGTATATTATGTTATATATAAATATATATATTATTTATACAATATATATATTTCTAAAATTTTAAATTTCCTATTATTAATAAAGATCGTTTTATGTTTGATCAGTGCTGTTTTTGTTTGTGGATAAATTAATGAATGAACAAACTAATAGTCGGCTGTATAAGTACAATTACTGGTTTAATTGATCTAGATGACTTAACATAAAAAGTTCACCTTATCGTATATTTACCTTATATTTCTTCGTGGACCCGGTTATGTATTCAGCTCGGTTTAGAATCCATTTGGCCACTTAAGAGGATTTCCGGGTGTTTTCCTCTTTGTCGCTAAAGTTGAATCTAACCACGGGAGCCGCCATCTTGCCATTCTGTTGACAAAAAGCAGCTCTCTCATGGATGGAGAACAAAGAAAGGACAGCGGACACAAAATGGCGCCCCATTCATCCCTATGGAAAGCTGGTCAGTGGCGCAGGCTCCCCTAAGGACGGCGCCATTTTTGCTTCTCGTGAAGGCGGGAAGCGATATTTCCCCCCATGACGTATGGGAAAGTCCCGCCTTTCTCTCCTCTGATTGGCTGGAAGGGCTCTCCTCCGATTGGTTGTTTGATTTGGCAGTGCAACGTCATCTCACGTGGGCTAGCCCCTTTTTAGGGGTGCTTTACCATCACTAAATTGAAACGCAACACCTCTAAAACCTGGAGTCAGACATGCTGTTATTTTAAATAATTGTGTTCGTGTTTGACAGACTTGGGTAATATCCAAAACTTAATCTATAGTTTGTGGTTTAAATTTATATTTTAAGAATTAAATGTAAAAAACCCCGCCTAACAAATGGTATCATCCTCTAACGTTTTTTTTCAAAAACTTTATTCAGAACATTTCATAATCAACAAAAACATTACAAAAATATTCATAAGGTTCTATTGATCATACAATAAAGCACATACAAAAAAAACAAAGACAAAACAAAAAAGAAAATAGAAATAAAATAAAGTACACACTGAAAATATAATAAAGTAAAAATATTTAAGGCTTTCTTTTTTTCAACAAGGGTAGAAAACTGTTTAATTAATGAGCGGACGCAGTGGGGAAGTGTTTAAAGATGTTATATAATGTTTTTCCTTTAGTTCCATTCATCAAATTTAGAGATTTAACATATCGTTTAAATTCATTCAGGAAATAAATTTAATTGGGGAAGATTTCAGAATTCTATTTTTGTGGATCAAAAATTTCACCAAACATAAAATTACATTTCAGCAAAATTCATCATTTTTGTTTTGTAGAATCAAACCAAATGTGACATTGTCTCTGGAGATAGAAGCTGAAAATGAAGAGATATTTATTTTGATGCAGTTGTGGATGTCGAGCCAAAATGTCTTTATTATCCTGCATTAGAAGAATGTATGGTCCGTCGTCTCAACATCACTTTCACAGAGTGAGCACATGTTATCGTCAATATTAAAGCACAGCCTCAGTAATTCTTTGGAAGGATAAATGTCATTCATAATCTTAAAGTGTATTTCTTTCACCTTGGGTGGTATAGGGAATGTTAGTTCTCAGTTTAATTGTTGAGTTTTTATCAAATTTGTGTAAGATGTTGTTTTTGTTTTGTCTCCCAGGGAATAATTTGTCACTGAGGCTGTTTCTTGGAAAATTATTCTTACATTTTCTGTCCAGAATTGAGATTCCCTGAATTGTAAGCGGGGCCAGTTGCGGCTGTAAAGGTCGATGCGCCATAATATTTTGTTAGAAATACACATTCTTTGGGTCGCGTTTTATGCATTTTAACAAAGTCTGATTTTGAAGGGATGAGGTCGTGTTTAGTGCAGAACTGATCGTGGTCTAGTAAGGGACCCCTATCATCCATTAAATCAACGATGGACCATATATTCTTCCCAAACCAGTCTTTGTAAAATAACGACTTATTTTGGTACATCTGTTGTTCCGGAGTATAGTATAATGAGGTGAGAGGTTATGTCAATAGTATCCAGCGGCAGCCCCGGAGCACATGGCCCTCACTTTACTGAAGTAATGCAATAGTTGTTGTTTTTTTAACTTTATTGAAAAAGTACAAAACATAGAAACAGTTAAAGGAAATCATTTCATCAATGGCCTTTTTTAAAAAATAAGTTTTTTTTTTTTTTACTTCATTGAAAAAGTTCATACAATTCCCCTCAGTCAGGTCTCAGTCCTTCACACATACACACAGTTACTGTATATTCATCAGTTAATGCATCTTACAGTTAATTTACAGTCCTGAATAATGTCTCATCTCATCATCCGCTTATCCGGGGTAGGGTTGCAGGGGCAGCAGCTCTAGCAGTGGACTTCCCTTTCCCGGGCCACATTAACCAGCTCTAACTAGGGGATCCCGAGGCGTTCCCAGGCAAGTGTGGAGATATAATCTAAGAGTTGTTTTTTTCTAAATGTTCAATTTATTTAATATACACATCTTTTTTATGAACATACCAGTTGCTGTTGCTTTGGGTGGTTACCTAAAGTCCAAGAGAGTCTGCATGGTTTTTGAGGTTGCAAGTCTGTGTTAAGGGCTCACAGTGCTGCCCACAGCTGGTAATGTTCTTACCCGTTGCTGCAAGATATCATTACTCAACCACAAAAATATTTGTATGCGTCTTTAACCGTACACAAATAGTAATTTAACTATACTGCTTCTGAAAACAGTGGGAGAAAATACCTTGTTGATCATGTGCAGGTCCTGACTCTGCCTTATTTGGCTTTAACTGCATTTCTGCTTCATGGCCTTGAAGAATGACAACACAAACAACACGCAGAAATGACATGCTGTCATTATTTATTGATACAACACAAAATTATATGTCAGATATACTCGATCGGCTTTACAAACCTAACACTGTCTGTCTGTCTGTATTCAGCAACACTTTGGCCCCAAAGGTGTCCTGAATGTTTCCAATAGTGTCTTTGTTTAGTCGCTCATTTCTGTGGTGCAGAATGTTACGCAGCAAGAAGTTTTTGTGGAGGGTTGTGCCATGTTGAGGAAATAATTACATTTCTTCATTTTACGAAGAATTGTTCCACCACTTGTGTATTGATACAGCCTGACAGCTCTGGAACTAGACCTACACATATGAGGACATTTTTGGGGTCTTTTAAATTTTCCTCATGAAAAATGTTGCTGAGAGCACAGTGCTCTGATGAGCCTGTCAAAGGGTGACATTGTGCATCTGGTGGGTTTTTCTCTCCTGTCAACCATGACAGAGTCACTGTCAGGCTGCCTTCGTTTGCCTTCTTCACATTCTCTGCAGTTGGTGCTGCCAATCGTCCTTCATGTGGAGTGAAGGGTATGTTTTGCTGCTCCCTCAGATTCATGTGTCTGGACAGTACACTTGGAAAATCATTTATAACTATGTTGGGCATGTGTACCCATGACAGCAAGAGGTCTGTGTAATCTCTTGGGCTTTCTGCCCTCAGAAGCACTTTTACACTGCACACAACACCACACAGACAGAGTATTACTGCCCATCCGCCTACGTTCAGTTAGTAGCAAAAATGACACGGGCTGCAAATATACAGGAGTTTTGTCTCAAAGAGATTAGAACACACAAACCTGAAGCACCCCATATTTTTGGGAACATCTTATCAAAAGATGCCCGTGTACTCATTTCATCTTTGAGCCGCAGAATGAGATCCATCCTTGTTCCAACTGTGTCAAGGCCACACCCTTTACATAACTTTCTGACTAACTCAAACTACAAAATAATTTACATTTTTTGCCGTCTCCTCAATGCTTTTACTTCAATTTGTGTTTATATAAAAAAAAAACCTACAGCACATACCTTCTACTTTGTTCTGTGCCACGTCCCAGTCGTCAAGTTGATAAATTCAGTTTTGATCCGCTAACCTCCACATCTGAGTCCTCATTCTTGCCTGGGCCTGACACAATCAGATCAAAAATCGCCCGAGGCGCTCTCATAGATTTACATGTTGAAATTGTTTTTTTTTCAAATTTCGGACCCTACATTGCATTTTTTATGGGCTCAGGGAGGGCTCGCCCCAACGTGATTTCGTCATACGCACTGATGTGTGCTCAGACCACACGCACAGTGGGCAAATGCATAGACAAAGAGTGAGGCGAGACGAGATCTACCTGGCGAGCAACTGCAATTCCATTATTTCATTGAGGGAATTACAGTTCAGTCTTCAAAGCAATATTGATAAATTGCTTATTAAAGAATTAGGACCACCCCCACCAAATTCAAATATCAAGCAGGTGTCAACAAAAGCGGGGAAAACGTACAATGGCAAATTTTCCCGGAGCTCGGTAATCGGAAATCATGGCTATCAGGGTGTAAAGTGGCTAATGCTCTGTTCTGCTACCCCTGCGTGAGAATTCACAGCACCAAGATGTACACAGCCTGGACAAAGACAGGTGTCACTGATATGCACCATCTCTCGGAAAAGGTGAAGAAACTTGAAACATGAAGATGCATATGGGCAGCTGCCTTAAACATTCGGCTGGGGAGAGTAATCATAACAACACAGTTGGATAAGAGCGACAGGTTAGCTGTGCACCGTCACAACGATGAGGTGAGCCAAAACCGACATATCCTAGGCCGCCTTATTGACTGTGTAAAATTCTGTGGCATGTTTGAGTTAGCTTTGCGAAGCAAGAATGAAAGCGAGTGATCCAGCAAATCTGTTTTTTTTCGTGGATTGGTTGACTTAGTGGCATCACTGGACGAGGTGTTTGAGGACCACCTGAGAACAGCCACAGTATTTAAGGGCACGTCAAAGATGGTGCAGAATGAGCTGCTGGATTGCATGTGTAACCGGATGGTTTATATTCTGTTTGCATTTAAGTTATCTGGTGTGTTTTTTACAGCCGGCATGGCGATCGTGGAAGGTGTGCGACATGCCCCGTACCAGCATCTGTAGTGCAGCTGTCTCCTCACCCGTTAATGTGTGTGTGTGTGTGTGGGGGGGTTTATATACCCCCCCCCCCGGTCATTTAGTCTTTCTCTTTCCTCTGCCAAGCAAACACAGCCAGCTCGCAGCTCCGCCACGCCAGTGCGTCCTGCGGGTTGACGCATCGGGCCAGGGTGGTGTGTGTGCCGTGTGCATCCTACAGGTTGAAGCGTCGGGCCGGAGTGGTGTGTGTGTGCGCCCTGCAGGTTGACGCGTCGGGCCCGGGTGGTGTGTATGTGCCGTGTGCGTCCTCGTCTGGTTAGCTGCTGTCGATGTGTGCAGGATCCAGTTGTTTGGCGTTGGGCTGCTGTTTGCCCTGCCTTGCCTCTAACGTGCCTCTAACTTGCCTCAAAGGTCTCTTCTTTCTTTTGCCTTGCCTTGCTAATTAGCAAACAGTTAAGTCTTCGTATTGACCATAGCGAGACATCAGTGGGGGTAGGAGGGGTTACCGCAGCAGCTATAGTTGAGGACCTGCCACGTTTATACCTTTTCTTGTATGGTTTTTCCCCTTCCGTTTTTGAGTTTCAGTGATTTGTTTATTTTTATATTGTTTTTCCTCTTTTTGAATTATGTGAGTGCAGGGACCTCTGCCAGAGCTAGCTGTGGTGTACTGCCTTTCACTTCCTGACTGTCTGACTGTATTGGTGTAGGGGGAACATCACTGGTGTTAAAGATTAAATAAAATAATGATATAAATGTTTTAGACAGAACTTGATAAATGAAATTGTTTTATTGCTTCTAATAAAGGTTGTTAAATTATTCTACATCGTGCCTGTATTCTTTTGTGTAGGGACCTGTGTATGGGTGTATTTTTGGAAACCCTCAGAAATTAAAGTTAAAGGAGTATACTCTTTAGGTGCAAGTCCTAAGGTGGCATTGTCGGTGTATTGATTCTCTAGATCTGCCACTCGTAGTTCCACTGGTATCGCACCAGCCGCCACGTCTCAGCACGTTTGTAATTGTATTGTTGGAACTGTAGTTTAGCATAACAGAGCTGGTATATTGCAGGGCAAGGCATTCTTTTCTTTTCCTTTTGAGGCAAGGTGTTGGCTCGGGCTACCGATTGCCCTCTTCTGGCTACCCACTGAGACGACAGCGGAGGGTCCCCAGGATGACGCAGGTGCCACAGGACCTCCAGGCTCAGGTGGAGCTGCTCCAGGCTGAAAATGATTGCCTACGACGGGATCGGGATGCAGCCCAGGCGGGACCAAGTTCAAGAAGACTGTCTGTGAACTCTGCCACCACCGAGCGTGTTGTTTATCTCCCACGTGAGAGACGATGTCCTGTTTTCAGGGGCAGTCATGGTATTAATATTGATGAGTGGATTGAAGAAGTTCAATTCAGCATGAGGGCTAGACATTTGGGACCCAGCGACCAAGCATGTTTCATATATGATCATTTAGAGAGTGAGGCTCAGGATGAGATAAAATACCGGCCTTGTGCCGATCGAGAAGATCCGGAATGTGTCTTTGCTATCTTGAAAGAATTGTATGGGTGCTCTAAGTCTTATATTTCATTACAGCAAGACTTTTCTCCAGGAAACAGTTGACAGGTGAATCACTCTAAGAATTTTCTCATGCGTTGCAATGTTTAATGGCAAAAGTTGTTGCAAGCTCTCCCACTAGAGTTCCTGATTTTCTGTTACGTGACCACTTTGTAGAACATGTCAATAACTCTGACCTGCGTAGAGAGTTGAAGAGACTGGTCCGTAATGACCCTGACCGAACCTTGCTGGACGTTAGCTCAGAAGCTATTAGGTGGGAACAGGAGGGAGGGCCAGATAGTAAGGGTAATGGTCACCCTATCTCTGCTTTCTGTGCTACACAGACCACCAGCCTCCATTTGACTGTTCACAGGTTAGCTCCACTTCTTCACAACTGGCAGCGTTAACAGCTTTAGTTCACAAGCAGCAGGAGCAGCTAAACCAGATCACCCAGACACTAGCAGCCATGCAGAAACCTCGCCTAAATAGTGTTGTATGCAGACGATGTCAGCGTCCAGGCCATTATGCTAGGGACTGTGCGAATGCACATGTTCACCCTCGTCCCCCTTACAGTGTCAGCGCCTCTCAGGTAGCATCCACTAGCCCCTCACAGATGGAAAACTAGCGCCCCCTAATGTGCAGAGCCAGACATTTGGTGGGGACACGCAAGGCTCAGACCATGGTGTAATTGATGCTGTAGTAAAAGAACTCCTGATTGCTCCCTCTCCCCAGGTAGTCATTAAGTTGGCAGGTGTGAATGTTAACTGTATTCTTAAAACAGGGTCCATGGTTTCCACCATCTTAGAGAGCGTCTTCAGACAGAATTTTCAGGATAAGTTAAAGTCCTGCCACTGGTTAGAGCTCAGAGCTGCTAACGGGTTGGAAATTCCATTTTTGGGTTATTTGGAACCAGATGTTGAGGTTCTCGGCTGTCTAATTCCCAGGCGTGGCGTTTTGGTGGTTAAAGATCCACCTGCACAAGTAACCCCCCCTGAAGTGCCAGGCATCTTGGGCATGAACATTATAAAAGGATGTTACCAGGGGATCATCCGTCAGTGTGGCCCTGAGCAGTTTGACCTCTCTGCGGTGGTGGAGCCATCTGGGCCCTGGCTGCCGGCTTTTCAGTTCTGTCACCAAGCAGAGGTTCAGTCTTCTCCTTCACGCCCCTGTTTAGCCAGGTTGAGGGGTAGAAGGCGGGTTTGTATACCTGCAGGCTCCACTAGGTTTGTAGCTGCTACTTGTTCTGCTATGTTTGGTACCCCAAGGTCCATTTTGGTTAAGCCATTGAGTCCTGACTATTGTCTGCCTGCTGGCCTGTTGGTGTCTTATGCCCTGGTACGTGTTGTTCGAGGCACTGCCTACATACCAGTAGTTAATGTGGTAGTGACTGCAGTTAGCCTTAAGCCCCACTGTCCCATAGGCCTGTTGGTGTCAGCAGAGGTGGTGAGTCTTCCTCCAGGGCTGAGTGAGGTACAGGGCGAGGAAGGGTGTGTTACTGCAACCATAATGTCTCAGACTGCAGGGGTAAGCTCAGTCCAGAAGGAGATCAGGGACCTTGATCTATCTGTACACTCGGAGGCAGAGAAGTATAGGGTTAGAGCCTTGTTATTACAACATGAACCAGTGTTTTCTGCATTTGAAGGTGACCTTGGTTGTACCACTTTAATATGTCATGACATTCCTCTTGTAGACGACACACCTGTGCGGCAGCGGTACAGGCGCATCCCCCCTTCTGAGTATGAGGCGGTAAAGGCACACATACATCAACTTCTATAAACCCAGGTAATTAGGGAGAGCAGTAGCCCCTATGCCTCACCTCATTGTTTTGGTGAAGAAGAAAGATGGCAGCCTGCGGCTCTGTGTTGATTATCGGCTGCTTAATAAGAAAACAATGAAGGATGCTTTCCCCCTTCCCCGCATTGAGGAATCTTTGGATGCATTGTCTGGAGCTAAGTGGCTTTCCACAATGGATCTTGCTAGTGGTTATAACCAGGTACCTGTGGCCGAGAAATACAAGTTAAAGACTGCATTTTGCACGTGATGTACCAACTGCTGCAGAAGAAGGACATTGACATGGTGTTCATCAAACGTGCCCTGCAGAACTGCACCAGCAGTGTCCGGGCCATCAAGAGAGATAATAAAATTTATAGTAATTATAATAACAGTTATGCACATGTTCATTCCTACATTTTTGCATGTTGTGATGGCAATAATGTATAGAACATCAAAAGTAATTAACCAATTTAATCATATGCATTTGTGTGCATAAGTAAGTTAAGCACATCCAGAAATAGTGATATTTTATCAGCCATTTCCAGAAAGTCATGCAAAACAAACAGTTTTTATTACTTACTAGTATAACTGTTGTTTAAAGACAGGAATTGTTGATCATGCCAATAACATACTGTCTCATTAATATTCTAACCCAATTCTGCTAAAAAAAAGCCTTTTGAGATATACCCCCAGGGGAGCCCGAGAGGGGGGAAGAATGAGAGCCCCACACGGCATCGACACATGGCAATGGAAACTCGACTACGAATGCGCAATGCATCCGCGGAAAAGTGTGTAAGAACTCACGTGGCCTCAAGATACATCTTGCCAGGATGGAATGTAGGGACCAGGGGAACATACTGCAACGCACAGGACCTGGTCCTGGTGAGACGCAGGAGGAGCCCGGCCAGGAGGCACCCCGCAGTGCCCAGCCCCTCCAAGCAGTTCAGCCTCTGAACCCCTGCAGGTCATTCCAACAGATGCAGATCAAGTGGCCTTCATCTAACAGCCAGGCAACATGGGCACAGTTCAATACAGACGTAAGCCAGATCTTGGAAACCACCGCCAAGGGAGAAGTGGACAGACGCCTCGAGACTATGACATCCATCATAGTCAGCTTCGCAGCAGAGAGGTTTGGCCTCAGTGAGAGCAAGAACCCCAGGACCAAATTCACACTGAAACGCCGATTGACTTAGATACACAAACTGCGCCAAGAACTGCGTAGCCTCAAGAAGCAGTACAAGGTGGCAGGTTAAGAGGAGAAACAACCCCTGGCAGAGCTTCACAATATTCTGAGGAAAAAGCTCATGACGCTGCGACGTGCAGAAGGGCACCGAAGGCGAAGAAAGGAGAGAGCAAAGAAGCCTGTTGCGTTCATCTCCAACCCCTTCACCTTCACTAAGAAGCTGCTTGGAGACAAAAGGAGTGGCAACCTCATGTGCTCAATGGCAGAGGCAAACACCTTTCTGCACAACACCCTCAGCGACCCAGAGAGGGACCAGGAGCTTGGACCACAGAGGACCCTCATTAGCCCGCAAGCACCAACAGTGGAGTTTGTAATGAGGGAACACAGCTGGGCTGAAATACAGGAGGTTGTGAAGGGAGCCAGATCAGCATCAGCCCCAGGCCCCAGCGATGTTCCATACACTGTGTACAAACGCTGTCCACAACTACTGCGACATCTGTGGAAGCTGTTGAGGGTGATTTGGTGCAGGGGACAAGTGGCAGGCCAGTGGAGATGTGCAGAGGGTGTGTGGATCCCAAAGGAAGAGGACTCAAAGGTCATCAGTCAGTTTAGGATGATCTCGCTGCTAAGCGTCGAAGGCAAGATTTTCTTCAGCGTCTTGTCACAACGACTAACTGATTTCCTCCTGAAGAACAGTTATATTGACACCTCTGTTCAGAAGGGTGGGATTCCTGGAGTGCCTGGATGCCTGGAACATACAGGAGTTGTAACGCAACTCATCAGAGAGGCTCGTGAAGGGAAAGGAGACTTGACTGTACTGTGGCTGGACCTAGCCAATGTGTATGGCTCCATACCTCACAAGCTGGTTGAAGTTGCCCAACATCACGTTCCCCGAAAGTCATAGACCTTATCCTGGATTATTACAGCAACTTCAGGCTAAGAGTCACCGCCGGATCGGGCACATCAGACTGGCATCGACTTGAGAAGGGCATAATAACAGGCTGTACAATCTCAGTCATCCTGTTCGCACTCGCCATGAACATGATCGTCAAGTCAGCAGAGGTGGAGTGCAGGGGACCCCTGACAAAATCTGGAGTAAGCCAGCCCCCTATAAGAGCGTTCATGGACGACCTGACTATCACCACCACATCTGTCCCAGGCTGCAGATGGATTCTGCAAGGGCTAAAGAAGCTCATCACATGGGCAAGGATGAGCTTTAAGCCAGTAAAATCAAGATCTCTGGTGCTCAAGAAGGGAAAGGTGACAGCTTCTCTCTGGCTGGAGCCACCATCCCGTCCATTACCGAACAGCCAGTCAAGAGTCTTGGAAAGCTCTTTGATTGCAGCCTCAAAGACTCGTCATCCATTCAGAGAACCAGCAAGGAGCTTGAGGGCTGGTTGAGATGCGTTGACAGACCTGGCTTGCCAGGGAGATTCAAGGCCTGGATTTACCAGCATTCCATCCTGCCCCACATCCTGTGGCCTCTGCTAGTATACGCAGTACCCATTACAACTGTAGAGGCCATGAACAGAAAGATCAGCAGCTACTTGGGAAGATGGCTCGGCCTACCCCGAAGTCTGAGCAGTGCTGCCCTGTACAGCAGTAGCAGCACCTTGAAGCTTCCATTCAGTGGACTCACTGAAGAGTTCATGGTGACTAGAACTCGAGAAGCCCTGCAGTACAGGGAATCCAGGGATGAAAAGGTGGTATCGGTTGGCATCCAGGTGCGAACAGGCCGGAAATGGAGGGCAGACGAGGCTCTGGAAGTGGCAGAGTCATGACTAAGGCAGAAGGTACTGGTGGGGTCCATAGCCTCAGGACGCGCAGGTATTGGCAATTCCCATCACCCAGGGTGGACAAAGCCCAGGGAAAACAGCGGCAACACCTCATCCAGCAGGAAGTGCGGGCAGGCGTGGAGGAAGAACGAGCCAGCAGGATGGTGGGTATGGGACAACAGGGAGCTTGGACTAAATGGGAGAATGTTCTGCAACGGAAGATCACCTGGCCCAACATCTGGAGAGCAGACTCCCTTAACATCAGGTTCCTAGTCCAAGCTGTTTATGATGTCCTACCCAGTCCACCCAACCTACATGTCTGGGGCAAATCAGAGACACCATCCTGCCCCCAGTGTCCAGGAAGGGGATCCCTGGAACACTTCCTCAGTATCTGCCCAAAAGCCCTTGGAGAGGGGCACTAGCGCTAGCGCCATGACCAGGTGCTGAAGGCGGTTGCTGAGAGTATAGCCAAGGCCATTAACACCACCAAAGGGCCACAGCAAGCCTCAGCCAATCAGACTCCACAGAGCTGGAGAGAAGCCCACTATCCAAGCGAGGGCCAGGTCAGGTCTCCTCACTACCGCCACAGACTGGCAGCTAGAAGTGGACCTGGGCAAACAGCTGAAGATCCCAGCAAGAATAACAACAACACCGCTCCGACCAGATATGATCATTGTTTCTGATTCCACCAAACAATTGATCATTCTGGAACTGACAGTGCCCTGGGAAGAACGCGTGGAGGAGGCTAATGAGAGGAAGTGTGCCAAGTACCGGGAGCTGGTGGAGGAGTGTAGGAGCCAAGGCTGGAGGACTTCCTGTGAACCCCTGGAGGTGGGATGCCGAGGATTTGCAGGGCGGTCCCTCTGCAAAGTCCTCACCATGCTGGGCCTCACCGGTGAGGCAAAGAGGAAGGCCATCAGATCTGTAGCTGAAGCCGCAGAAAGAGCCACAAGATGGCTTTGGATCAAGAGGGCTGATCCGTGGAAGAATGCTGCTGGGACACAGGCCGGAGTCTGATCAACTCCGGTCGGGTCGCCTGGGCGAGGGTGTCTGATGTTGAAAGACATCAGCAGCAGCAAGAAGCACCAGGTACCACAAGATCAAGGAGAGCCTGAGGAGAACAAGAGAGGCAGAGGCTGTCAAAGAGGTATCTGCATTCACTACTGACCAATGATGTAGTCATACTCAAGTATTGAAACCAAGTGATATCAAATCACATCCTCTGTTTTTACAGAGTTAGATTCAGTAAAGGATGGTAGTCATTGTTTTACTCACCCATTAACTTACCCATGATGCTCACAAGGATACAGTATAAGTCTGCATGAATAACAAATGCATACTTTGGAACTTTAAGACAGTAGATACAGTAGATCACACTCATGCCAACACTAGAAGAATATATTTTTTTACAATTGTGTGTTACTGACTATACATCTTTATAATTTTAACAGATCTGCGACACAATCCTGCTCCATGCTAAAGACAGGTTCTCCTTCACCATCAACCTTGTGAGTGCGGTGCTGCTAGAGCAGACCTGGGAGTTGTACGGCCCGCGGGCCACATCCGGCCCTTTGGTTGACTTTGACCGGCCCGTGTAAGGTTAATTGGAAATTACAAAATAAACATATTGTCTTATTTTACCTCATGCATGAAATGAAGCTGCGTTGCTTTTATTTTGAAGTTGTTTTTTATTCACGTACATGATGACGCAATACGTATATCAAGACGTGCACGTGCGCATGATTGGATCATTGTCGCTAGCAAGTCACAAGACGACTTTAGCCCTCAGAAATGTCCGCTGCTAAAAAAAGAAAGGTAGATGCCGAATGCAGGGTTTTCAACAAAAACTGGACTGCTAAGTAGTTATTTACTGAAGTCGGAGGTAAAGCCGTGTGTTTAGTTTGCGGGGAGCAGTGTTTAAGGACTACAATTTGAGTCGGCATTACGAGACGAAACACATGGAGAAATACAAGAACGTGACCGATGCTGAGAGGACGCGGACATCGGAAGCTTTGCTAAACTGCAAAAGCAGCAAGGCTTTTTTACCAAGCTTCACACATCCAGGGATGCTGCAACCAAGACCAGCTTTGTGATATCGCACAAAATCGCTAAAAACAGTAAGCCGTTCTCGGAGGGGGAGTTTGTCAAAGAGTGCTTGGTGGACTCTGCAGCACTAATATGCCCTGAAAAAAAAGCAGCATTTGAGAAAGTCCCGCTGTCCAGGCGAACCGTGACGAGAAGGGTCGAGGACATTGCGGGGAATCTGGAGCTTCAGCTGCAACATGAAGTGGCAAGTTTTTACTTTTTCTCCTTGGCTTTGGACGAAAGCTGTGATGTCCGTGACACAGCCCAGCTACTGGTATTTGTCCGCTGGATAACGCCGGACTTCAAGATAACGGAGGAGCTGGCGGCAATGCGGCCGATGAAAGGGGCGACTACAGGGAGCGATCTCTTCAAAGGAGGTAAATGCGTGCATGGACACACTTGGACTGAAATGGGACAGACTGGCAGGTGTCACAACGGACGGTTGTCCGAATCTCACAGGGAAAAATGTCGGACTTTTAAAACGTATGCAAGATAAAGTGACTGAAATCGACGCAGATCAGAAATTGGTGTTTTTGCATTGTATTATTCACCGACATGTGTTGTGCAAGTCAGTGCTAAAAATTAACCATGTCGTTGATGTTGTTACCAAAATAGTAAACTTCATCAGGTCACGGGCATTAAATCACAGACAGTTTGTCGCACTTCTGGAGGACCATTAGTCTGAGCATAGTGACATAGGCTACCACACAGCTGTCAGATGGCTCAGCCTGGGCAAAGTGCTAAAAAGAGTTTGGGACCTGAAAACAAAGATTCAAGAGTTTTGTGAGAAGAAAGGCAAAGACATTCCAGAGCTCTCAGATGAGAACTGGATGGCAGATTTTGCATTTGCTGTTGATGTGACTGCACTGATGAATGACCTGAACACCAAACTGCAAGGCAGGGGCCTTTTTGTCCATGAAATGCACACCCTGGTGAAGGCTTTCATGAGAAAGATTAGGTTTCTTTCGAGCCAACTGGAGAGCAACAATCTCACTCACATGCAAACACTAAAAGAAGTCACACCATCAGCTGATCACCTCCGCAGGTACTCATCCATGTTAGGAGCATTGCATTGTGAGTTTTCAAGGAGATTTGAAGATCTCAGAACAATCGAGGATGAAATGTACATGATTTCCTCTCCATTTACCTGCAATGTGGTTGATGCACCCACTGATGTGCAGCTGGAACTCATTGACCTGCAGTCTGATGCAGTACTGGCAGAGCACTTTAAATCAGGATCTCTGCTGGATTTCTACTCTTCTCTCAAGGAGGAGAACTTTTCAAACATGAAGAGACATGCTCAGAAGATGTTGGTTCTCTTTGGCTCCACCTACATATGTGAACAAACGTTTTCAATGATGAAGTTTACAAAATGCAGGCATAGATCCTCTCTCACTGACGATCATCTGTCAGCTGTGCTTCGCATCTCCACCTCAGACATTCAACCTGACTTTGATGCACTTGTTAAAGCCCAGCAGAGACTAGATTTCTCTCACTGAACAAGAAAAAAAGAATTTAAAAATGTAAGAAGGTGGAAGTTTTAAAGCATGTTTTTATGGTTGAGTTGTGCATGATTTTAATTGTAGTGTGGTTATTTTTATTTGCATGTTTAGTGTGTTTTTATGATGTTGTTTTAGTGATTTATTTATTTCATTACATGCTTTTCTTCAGAGATATTGATTACCTGATTGCCTGCATCAAAGTTTATTGGATAAATGTCACAGATGGTAAAAAAACGTTCACATTTTGTTTACCATTGTTTTGGGAAAGTTTGATTGAATAAATAACATTTTTTGCAAGGCAAACTCACCTTTTCATTGCTTAATTATGATATATACTCTTACCAGCTTGTCAAAACAATGCTATTTACTGCTTTTTATAAAGAAATACAATTAATAATATGAAGAATTGAGTTCAGCCTTTTGGCTGGCCCTCCACAATATTTTCAGTTTCTCATGTGGCCCCATAGAAAAAATAATTGCCCACCCCTGTGCTAGAGGGAGAGCTGATTTACCGGCATCTGAAAACATTCCCTGAAGAGGCTCTGAATACCACTGTGAGGGCGTACCCCATGCTACACAAGGAGAAGCTCAGGACTGAACTTTCTCTCATCTATGAAAGTCCAAACTTCAGGGGCTGCTGTGGTGCACTGGCTCTGAACCAGGTTCTACAGAGCTACAACCTCCAGGAAACCTTCTCTGAGACTGAGGCACTGTTGAACATCCTTATAACCACTCCAATGACAACTGCTGAAGCTGAGAGGTGTTTCTCACCTTAAAGAGAATCAAGACGTTCCTGACAAATACAATGGCACAGTAACGTCTGAATGCATTGTCCATGCATTCCATGGAGAGAGAACTTGCCAGGAACATGCCTGATTTCAACGAGAGGGTAATTGATCACTTTGCCTGCTTGAAAGAGAAGCAAGCAAAATTTAAATACAAGTGATGAATGAGTGTGTTATTAAATGGTGAGTTTTGTTATGTTGAACTCTTCAAATGTTGAAATGTAAACAGCTGTATTGACTGCATATGTACAGCCAAATATATACTGAATATGTTCTGAAAGATTCTATTAATTTCAGTTTTGATGACAAAATGTTTTCATTTGATTATCGCTATAGCATCCATGAAGGCTAGGAACTGTAAACTGTGTTAGCAGGGATTTAACTAGTAGATGACTGTTATGTGCTACCATTCCCTCTGCGCATGCGCAAATGTTTTGTGTGTTTTGAGTCAGGAAGTGCGGGGTCAGTCTTTGTTGTTGTCGTGCACGAGTTGGGAGTAAAGTCTTGAAAACGTACAGTTGTCATCGGAGTTATTGAACTAACATTGTTAGTGTAACCCTGATAACCTACTCTTATTGGGTACTACTTACTCTAGGTTCGGGAGGAGCTAAGTAACATAACAACCATACATGAAAACACCAGACAAGAGGGTTTTTTAGGCTTTAACATTTACTCTCAAAAATGTGGAAAAGAACTAACAATGAAAATAAAATGTTTCCCTTTATAACAATTGAGGTATTCAACAGTGTCCAATGTGATTAGCACAATAATAAACTCACAAAACAAATCCTCTGCATACACAGTGCAGTTGAAATCCGATAAAAAGTCTCTCTGTTGTGTGCTTTAATGTTTGTGGTCCTTTAAAGGAATTCTCTGTGGGGTCAAGTTGAAATGTCTTCAATTCAAAAAGTAAGGTCATTTAGTTAGTAATTTAGTCAACAAAAAGAAAATAGTCAAGTTTGAAGTAGTCTTCGTAAGTCCTACCACACCGGTGTACTTCAAATGGTGGAATCAAAGGTAGGTGATCCTTTTCCCAGATTAACCCGATATCCGTGTAAACTCCTCTGAAGAGAAAATAATCAGGTCCAAGGTTGGCTGGCCATCTCCTTTGTCAAGGAGAATTCTGAATCCAATCCAAATCCAAATCAATTGGTCCTAGGAAAAAACCTAGCCTGTACAAGACAAGGCTATTACTTCTTATGTCATGAAATCATCTATGGCCATAATGAATATCATAACTCTCAAAAATACTATTGAAACTCAGTAGTAATTAACTCATGAATTTATAGCTTTTTTAAAACCATGTATTCTGATTATTTTCTTAAACATTTGTGAAATAAAAATTGTTCTATCTCTTTTTAGGTCATAAACTCTTCTAAATGACACCAGATCATATATCTCACATTCACATGCAATCATATTATTTCAAGCACTGTATGTTCAATTGTCTCCTTTAACATGCTACATATTACTATTAACACCAACAGTGCACAATGAGAGTACACTGCACATGTACAGCATGAGACACACTTCATTTTATAGAACTAAATAAATCCAGCATTTAAGTAAAATAGTTTAACTACCACTCAAAATTCTGCTCTCTGGCATTCTCTACTATCTTTCACTAGCAGAATGCTGCTGTGACTGCAGCATTACTTTCACATTGTAGTAAGAGAACATACACTCTCTGTGACACAGCACGTGGAAAAACACACCATCTAATACTTAGCAACATTAGCCATGTATCGTCGGGTAGCACAGGTTACTAAAATTAGCTTTAGCCCAACTTCGTGAAACTCACCGAGACTGTACTAGAAGCCGTTAACCTCCAATACACAGGTTGCTCTTCCGTCTTCTATAAAAAGTGTCAAAAACATAAAACTGTCGTTTAACTCCATTTTGTAGTTCAACATGTTTCATAAATCAATTCCTTCTGTGCTTTTTCCACTCAATGCTGTGTAGAACTATACTTCTTTTCATGGAGACGGAACTTAGTTTCCACCCATCCAATCAGGAATCTGCATTCCTTGACATAACCAGTGAGTGATTCAATGCGAGGCTGACAGTGCATGTCATACCATTCCGCGTTTGATGAAAAAAAATCCTACGAAAGTTGGAAAAATGGAGTCGAATTCTGGAGATTTGTTACTGACTTTTATAAAAAAAGAAGCAAGCCTTTGCGGTTGTCGCTAACAGTGAGAGGGAGGGACAGCGCGCTGGACATAGCCGCAGGGGATTTGAACAAAGATGATGGAATGGTTACACTTTTGATAAAACTGGACTTGTGTTTTTGAAAGAAGAAAATGGCCACCAATACGAGGTGTACGCAGAGTTTGACCAGATAACGAAAGACAATGGCGTTTTGATGGTGGATTACATTGTCGAGTTTGAGGTACAACAGAATTCGCCAGTTCAAAATGGAGCTACCAGATGCTGTGTTAGCATTCAAGCTGCTAGACACTGCAGGACTTCATATTAAAGACAAACAGTCTGCACTTGTCCAAGCCTCACGTTTGACAACATGAAGGCCGCCTTGAAGAGGATATTTGGCGACATTACGCCACAGGGCGGCGCTGGTGCACTGCAGGTGAGCAGAGATGCAACTGAAGCTGCTTACTACACAAAGTTTACCGGCAGGAGAGAAAGTAGGTTAAATCCGCAACATCAAGCAGCTATTCAAAGTACCAATCCGCTTGATACATTGAGACACATAGTCTGACACAGAGATTTTCATGTTGGAGTCAATTGGATCTGCTGTGATTGATACAGCCTGCACCTGAACAGTGTGGGGCGAAAATGGCTTGATCATTATGTCGGTCAACTAACACAGGATGAGTTACTGAAAATGAAGGACATAAAAAGTGCAAGACCATTCAAGTTTGGTGATGGGAGAATTGTCCATTCCACAAAGAAAGTGAAAATCCCAGCTGTGATAGCACAAAATGTCAAATTGAGACAGAAGTTGTTCGAGCCGACATCCCTTTGCTTCTGAGCAAAACTTCACTGAAAAGAGCAGGTGCTGTTTTGGACATTGAGAATGACAAAGCCATAATGTTCAAGCAACCTGTGAAACTTGAACTGACATCATCAGGGCATTATTGTGTGAACTTGAGGGATAAGAATACATCAGCTGAAAGTGACATCCAAAATGAAAACGACATCCTCATTGTGACGGAAAACATGACATGACAAGAAAGACAAAAAGTGATCAAAAACTGCACAAGCAGTTTGGACATGCCTCAGTCGACAGATTGCAAAAACTACTGACCTGCTCAGGTAATACTGATAAGGAGTGGATCATAATCCTGAAGGATATTGTAAAGAACTGTAAAACATGCATCAGATACAGTAAACCAAAGCAGAAGCCAGCAGTAGGTTTACCCATGGCCTCAACCTACCATGAAACTGTAGTTATGGACCTACATGAGCTAGAGCCAGGGGTGTGGTATCTGCATGCCATTGACCACTTCACAAGATTCAGTGCAGGGAGCATTATTACCACCAAGAAACCCAAAGAAATAGTGAAGCACTTTATTCACTGCTGGATAAGTGTTCATGGTCCTCCATGCAGACTGTTCACTGACAATGGGGGTGAATTTAATAACAAAGAAATGAGGGACATGACTGAAAACTTTAACATTGAAGTGAAAACGACTGCAGCTTATAGTCCATGGAGCAATGGTCTTTTGGAAAGGCACAATCAAACTCTCACTGAAATCCTTTTGAAAGTAAAGAGAGACAACGGATGTGATTGTAAGACTGCCCTAGACTGGGCCCTGATGGCAAAAAACTCTATGCACAATGTGCATGGCTACAGTCCCTACCAGCTAGTGTTCGAGCAGAACCCAAATCTACCGTCAGTTCTCACTGATAAGCCGCCAGCTCTAGAAGGGACTAGCGTGTCTACTTGGATAGCCCAGCACATTTCAGCATTACATGCCACAAGGAGAGCATTTACTAAAGCAGAATGCTCTGAGCTGATCCGAAGAGCCCTTCATAAACAACTGCGACCCACTGATGACCAATATGAAACGGGGGATAAGGTTTACTACAATCGGGTGGATTCTACAGAGTTGAAAGGTCGGCCAAGATGGTGTGGTGATATCTGTTCGCCACAGGGGCACTTATGTTTGTGTACATCAATCCAGACTTCCAAAGGTTGATGGCTCTGTGTTGAAAGAAAGAGATAATCAGCTGATGAGAACTGAAAATGCCACATTACCAGACACAGGACTCTATGAAAATGACATTGTAAATGAAAGTGAGGAAGAGGCACCCTCAAATGATGAAGATGCTGAGGATAACAATGAGCCCCCTCATCCATTTGCACACTCAAATGCTACTTGTGAACGACTTAAGCTGAAAACAGGACAAGACAGTGGAAGTGGCCAAGTGTAACCAGATGGTTTATATTCTGTATGTATTTTAGTTATTTGCTGTCCCTCAGTCTGTTTATTTTACAGCAGGCAAGGCGATCGCGGCAGGTGTGGCTGCCTTGCCTCTAACTTCTCCTCTTTCTTTGTTTGCCCTGCCTTGCTAATTAGGAAACAGTTGTTCCATCTTCGTATTGACATTCTCTTAATCTCTAATGTGTAGGTGAGTTCACTTGTGCTCCGTCCAAATCCGATTGCGAGAAGTCGGTGGGGGTGAGAGGGATTACTGTAGCAGCTATATTGGAGGCCCTGCAACATTTATACCTTTTTGCATGGTTTTCCCCCTTCCGTTTTGAGTTGCAGTGATTTGTGCATTAATATTTGAGTGCAGGGACCTCTGCCAGAGCCAGCCGTGGTGTACTCTTACTTCCTGACTGAACCACTGTATTGGTGTAGGTGGAACATCACTTGAGTTAAAGATTAAATAAAATAATGATATAAATGTTTTAGAGACATAACTTGATTAATGAAATTGTTTTATTGTGACTAATAAAGGTTGTTAAATTATTTTACATCGTGACTGTATTCATTTGTGTAGGAACCTGTGCATGGGTGGTTTTTGGGAAACCCTCAGAGAAATTAAAGTTAAAGGAGTATACTCTTTAGGTGCAAGTCCTAAGGTGGCGTTGTCGGTGTTATATTGACTCTCTAGATCTGCCACTCGCAGTTCAACTGGTGTTGCCACACAAGCAAACACTGGAAAAATCTTCAGCCGGGCAGGAAAGTCAACTGGAACATACAAAAATTGGTATAATATACAGTACACAGGGCTTGAGGAAATTGCTGGCACAACTGGATAAGTGGACTTAGAACAAGTGGACAATCTTCAGCTGTGTCCAACTGAGCATGCTGAGTTATGTGCAGACTGCCATGAAGAGGATGTACTGATTGTTAATGATGATGCCTTCATGGTTGCCAAACACACTGCACTCAGCAACTGGAAACAGAACAATGTGTTTGAAGAAGTGAGAGATGAAGGTCAGAAATGCATCTCTACTAGGGGGTTGTGCACACTCAAGGAAACACCACAGGGGATTGCACCTAAAGACAGATTAGTTGCAAGAGGCTTTGAGGAAAAGAAAATTGAGAAGCTCCCAAAAAACTCACCTACGTGTGCCTCAGAGTCTCTAAAAATGATCATGGCTGTTATATGTCAAAAGAAATGGCAGCTGAACTCCATGGATATTAAAGCAGCATTTTTGCAAGGTAGCGAGTTAACTCGAAATGTCTACATTAGGCCTCCCTAAGAAGTTTAGAGTAAAGGAACTGTGTGGAAGTTGAAGAAGTGTGTTTATGGCCTGGTAGACGCTTGGCTGTATAAGTATAACAGTGTGAAGGACATTATACAGCTGTCAGGAGGTACTGTGTCAAAAGTGGACCCTGCAGTATTCTACTGGTTGGATGACTCTTGAAATGTGATGGGAGTCCTTGCTTGTCATGTGGACAATTTATCTGGGGGGTTTAGAAATGTTCTCCATGACAGTCGTCTCTTACCTGAGAGCTGCTTTTCAAATTGGACGTGAAGAACACAACAGCTTCAACTACATTGCAATGGAGATTCTCTCTGTAGAGGATGAAGTACAGG
This sequence comes from Echiichthys vipera, assembly GCF_963691815.1. Classification (NCBI taxonomy): domain Eukaryota; kingdom Metazoa; phylum Chordata; class Actinopteri; order Perciformes; family Trachinidae; genus Echiichthys; species Echiichthys vipera. The sequence continues at coordinate 32,659,963 of NC_139825.1, read as the reverse complement.
TGCAACAATGGATGTACATAAAAATCTCCAGCCCATTCCTGTGAACCCCACCAGAGCCACACAGCGAGAGGCTTCCCTAACAGACACTGAACATGATATGCTTAAGTCAAAGATTGGCCAGATATTGTGGGCGGCGAGGCAAAGCAGACCCGACATACTGTGTGACATATCTATCGTAGCGTCCAGTACAAAGCATCCCACTGTTCAGACTTTGCATTGTGCAAATAAACTGATCAGAAAACTGAGGTCAGAGGAGGTGACTTTGAGGTTTCAGTGCTTGGGAAAAGACAGCTCCTTAAGGCTGGTGGTGTTCAGCCATTTATCCATGGGAAATTTACCAGATGGAGGAACTCAAGGAGGGAATCTAAACATGCTCATGGGGGAGACTGGAAGATTAAAAGTTGTTCGAAGCACTTTAGCTGGAGATACTTTGGCACTAGGAGATGGCATCGACAGTGCAGTCGTATGTATCTGTTGATGGCCATGCTGGAAGTGTTTAATTAGGAAACCACATTTATTTTATTTAAGACATTTAAATTGATATAGTTTTACCAAAATACTGTACTGTCTGGTGTTGCCATCTAGTGATTGAACAGGATAACCAAATTAAACAATTCAATGTTAAACTGTCGAGTAAGCTATCTGACTTTTATTTATTATGATTTGACCCATTGAACGGGTTATCTTAACCATCATCCCAAAAATTGTCCCCCCTAAGAAATTTGTCAGGAGCCACCACTGGCCATATGGTAGCCTTGTTCACATTTACAAAGCCATACAATCAAACTGCACCTCATCACTTTGGCTTGGTCTTTAATGTGTAAAGCCAAGAGGCACTGCCACTGACATTAGGTCAAACCTCAGTTGTTTAGTCACTTTGGGACATGTACATTTAGCTTTTATGAAGAAGCCCTTTGTATCCTAAATAACAGAAATGGTAGATATAAAGATCCAATTCTCAGTAATTTTAATAGTTTATGCCATGCTGTTTTTATATTTATCTATTGTTTAAAGTCTGCCCTTTCCTCTACACTTTGAGATCATTTGACTGCACTATCTTGTTGTATGTTTGTGGTAAAGGTTGTGGAAGCTCTTGATCCTTTTGATCCTTGGTCAGTTAATAAATACTTGACTTAATATGCTGCCCCTGTCTTTATGTGTTTGCTGGACATATCCTGTGTCCTGTTTAGCTATTTTACATCATACAACATAAGATTCATTGAAAATAATTTATTGTGGAGCTATACTGTTTTTGTTAATGGCGTTGCCCTCTAGTGGACAGACACAAGAAGGACTCTGAGTGAATCATCTAACAACAAACTGATACTGTCTTGCTTAATGCACCTATTGAATGGGTCATCTTAATCGTTATCAGAAATTGAGACTTTGCACTGGCACAGCCACTGGTGCTGAATACATAACGGCGTCAACGAAGAAAAATACGGCAAATATAAGATAAGGTGAACTTTTATGTTAAGTCATCTACATCAATAAAAGACAGTAATTGTACTCATACAGCGGACTATTAGTTTGTTTATTCATTCATTTATCCATAAAAAAAAATGTGAAATGTAAAACTGTAAAAAAAAAATATAATAATGGAACAGAACAGCCCAGAATATGAAATAAAAAAGACTGTACAAACTCAGACAGCAGTGTACACCAGAATCCTTTAGATGTCAGTCTCAGCTCTCATGGATCTATTAGAGAACAAAGGTGAAGACTGGCTGGTTGACAAAGTTCCAGTGGATGGTGCCATTCTTTTGGATGGCATGGCAGTAATACGAGCCATGCTACCTGCCGCACGGCTGCTGCTTTTGGGCTTCTCCGTGCCCGCATGTCGTTCAATGGCAGCTTTTCCCTGACTGCAACATCACAACGACAGACTGTGCAGAAGCCATGAAAGGAGTCTCGGCTGCTTTTAGATATAAAATGCTGTTCTTTCGTCCATTCTGGATTGAATGAAGTTGGACGTTTTGAAATGATGGCATGCTAACAGCTGACTTTCGTTTCTTTTTTTTCTAACAGCTGACTTTCTGTCATTGATGTGACGTAGCAGCACATGGAGCCTTGTTTACGTTTTTAACCAATGATATAGCAGATATTTATCTGACGCTGTTCTTATCTGTTATCCTTAGCCTATTATAAAAATATATTTTTTTTTTACAATTTCACAACTGCTTCCAAGAACAATAAGGCAAATATAAGATAAGGTGCACTTTTATGTTAAGTCATCTAGATCAATACTGACTATTCATTTGTTCATTCATTTATCCACAAACGAAAACAGCACTGATCAACCATAAAATTGATCTTTATTAAAAATATGAAATGTAAAACTGTAAAAAAATATATATTAATGGACAACAAAACAGCCCAGAGCTAAATATGAAATAAAAAACTGTACAAACTATAATTAGGGAATTAGGTTCAGACAGCAGTGTACACCAGAATCCTTTAGATGTCAGTCTCAGCTCTCACGGATCTATTAGAGAACAAAGGTGAAGACTGGCTGGTTGACAAAGTTCCAGTGGATGGTGCCATTCTTTTCCATGGACCAAACCAAGTACATTTGGAGAGCTCGCAGGGACCTCAGGTCCACACAAGGGTGTGCAGTCTGTTCATGTTGTTCAAGACCTGCAGTGTGATCATGAAGAATGTGCGACCAGGGTGTTTTTATAACATGGTGCACAGGAGCATAAAGCTGTCAGTATCAAGAACTCTGACACTGATGTGGCAGTCATTGCTGTAAGTCTGCAGACAGATTTGCCATGCAGCTTATATGTTTTCACAGGGACTGGCAACAGGACACGTATCACTGACATTACCAAGGTGTCATCAACTCTGGAACCAGCGTGTGTTCAGCCTTGATTGGAGTTCACACATTCCCTGGGTGTGACTCCACAAGTGCCTTTTATGGCAAAGGAAAAAGAAAGTCATTTTCTGTTGCATGTGAGAAAGATTAGTACCTCAAGGCTTCCAAAAGTTTAGGAACCAACTTTAAATTGGAGCAGTCAACATTTGCACATCTTTGCCAGTATGTTTACAGTATGTATGGCACCTATATGATCAGCCAGCTGCTGGAAATGTAAATGAGAAAAGGGACAAGGCTTTCTGTATGGCATCATCGGCCTTGCTACAATTATGCATTCCCCCTACTACTGATGCCCTCCACCAGGACTGCAACAGGGCAAACTACCAGGCTGCAATAATGAGGTCATGTCTCAAAAAAATATAAGTGCTCCATCATCTGCTGGATATGGTTGGCAAATAGAGAATGGGGACATACATGTCACCTGGATGACAAGAAATCCGGCCCCTGACAGTGTTTTGCATGTGATACACTGCAGCTGTAAAGAAAGTGCCTGTGAGGCAGGAAGATGTTCCTGTTTCTCTGCAGGACTGTGTTGCACAGACTAATGTCACTGTACAAATTGTGCCGATAAAAAAGAAAAAGAGGAAAGGGAAGACAAGGGGGGGCTCTGGGCTATTCTGTTATCCCTTATTATATATATTTTCTTTATAGTTTTACATTTCGTATTTTTAATTAAGATTGTTTTTACAGTTGATCAGTTTTTGTTTGTGGATAAATTAATGAATGAACAAACTAATAGTCAGATGTATAACTACAATTACTGTCTTTAATTGATCTAGATGACTTAACATAAAAAGTTCACCTTATCGTATATTACCTTATTGTTCTTCGTGGACCCGGTTTTGTATTCAGGACGGTTTAGAATCCATTTGGCCACTTAAGAGGATTTTTGGGTGTTTTCCTCTTTGTCGCTAACATTGAATCTAACCACGGGAGCCGCCATCTTGCCATTCTGTTGACAAAAAGCAGCTCTCTCATGGACGAAGAACAAAGAACGGACAGCGGGCACAAAATGGCGCCCCATTCATTCCTACAGAGAGCTGCTCAGTGGCGCAGGCTCCCCTAAGGACGGCGCCATTTTTGCTTCTCCTGCACGCGGGAAGCGATATTTTCCCCATGACGGTAGGGGTAGGTCCCACCTTTCTCTCCTCTGATTGGCTGGAAGGGCTCTCCTCCGATTGGTTGTTTGCTTTGGCAGTGAAACGTCATCTCCCTTTCACGGTGTGCTGACAGCAGCTGGTCCTTTTGGATCATCTTAGTTTGATAAGTGCGTACCATCAAAATGATATTCCAGGTTCACATTTCAATAGCCTGTTTAGATTAGTCCTAGATATTTGAGGGAGGTTTGTGATAAGAGAGAGAGAGAGAGAGAGAGAGAGTGTGTGTGTGTGTGTGTGTGTGTGTAAGAAAAGCTTTTCCGTACCATAGAGCTGGTTTATGATCTTGCAGTTTGAGCCTCTTTTGATGCTTTACCACCACTAAAAAATGACTGTGAGCCGCCGTTCGTCTTTTCGTTGTCAAACAACATTTCAAGTGCGCCCGTAGTACAGAATGTTTGCGAAATGCACGGAGCAAACAAACTTCCGGTTTTCAAAATAAAAAGATTATTCGAAGGCAGTGAAAATAGACATGCAGCCTCAAGTTTCTTTATTTTGCATTGATAAAAGGCGCTGTGTGCAATATTTCCTCTACTGTAAAATCCATTTCATCCCTAATTTAAAAAAATAGAAAGACCCATACATCACTTATGCCTACATGCAATGTAGTGTGTATTTATTTTCTCATGAATGCCAAATTCAACTTCATTACCAAAACTTTGACTGATTGACTATAACTTAGAGATTTTTTATAGTTAATGTAGATGTATTCCCTTCATCATTTAAAATGAAATACTAAATTGATGAACAGCTGTGTTGGATGGTCCAGACTATAGCAGAGTGAGTTTAGCAATAGAACATAGATTGATGTTCCAACAGAACAATTTTCTTTACCTCCCACTCAGCAAGTACCATTACTTATTTATGACATTTTTGTACTTAATTGCATAATCTGTGTGTTGAAGGGTAAGCACAATATTACTTGTCAAATTTTGATAGATTCAACGGATTTCCAATCATTTTAAAATGTTTGACATTGTATCCATGGATGCCTAATTTACATGGCTTCAGGCCAATGTTGCATGTGAGTTTCCAGAGGCTCTAATATTTGGCACCACAAATAAAATCTGCCTGTAAATATCCTATTGCCTTTGACTGTACTAGCTGTTTTCTAAGTCAATTTTAAAGTGATTGACTGTTTCATCTCTCTCTAGAAAAAGGTGTCCACTTGTGTGACCCTGCCCACAGCTGAGCCAAATGTCCAGAGTCTGGAAAAAGAGACCACAGCACCTGTGGAGGTAACACAGGAATGACATATTTCACGAGTAAAGGCAGGAATATGGAGACGGATGTTGTGATACATGAAAAATAGTCTTTATAAAAAAAAATTACATTCAAAGTGCAGTAATAGAAATTGTCAGCTTTATTAAAATAATTACTCTTATTTTATTTGTGTTTCATTGCTACTTGAAGATTGGATCCACAGTCACTTCAGATAAAGAAAATGCTTCCGATGTAAAGTACTTCAACCATTCTGCCGCCACCACCTTGTTTTTTCTTCATTGACCAGAAGGATTGGAACAAACTGCGCAGAAAACAACACAGCCGTCGATTCAAAACACTGAACTGGCCCTCTGTAATGGCCAAAGAAATACGAAGCTTTCATCGTTACTGCTCTTTAGGATTTAAGCACACGGTGTCAAATCCATCGGCTCAAAGAGAAGCAGCCCAGTCTTAACATGTTCTGGCTACTGTCTTTTTGATGACTGCCCTGTAGAGGTGGAAATCAAAGTAGAAGAAGAGTCATCTCTGAAGGCTGAGGTCATCTTCAGTGGTTATTTGGTCAGCCACCGATTGGACCAAATAAAAAGACGGCCGGAGCGAGGTGAGGAAAAGGGATACCCTTGCCCATACCCTTTCGACCAAACTGCCTAGGACTGTCTTCTTGGAGAGCATTGAGAGGCTGACTGACATTGTTGTGGCATCAGGGTGTAGGGACGAGGTCCCTGCAATTGGTGTCATGAAAACAGTGTCATGGTCCAAGAAAACACAAAAAAGAAGACACAACAACGAGATGATCAGCCTCCAGGGACTATTTTTGCCGACCGTGTCTTCGTCTGGACGCAACAATGCGGCCGATCCATTGTTTACAACCGTGAACAGCTGTTGTCGCTAACACCAACGGCGCTGATGCGGGAGAGGCATGAAATCCCCATTGAACTGAGGAGAAAGTACAGGGGATGTAAGGCTGTACGTAAACACCTGGAAAAGAAGAGGAGATATAAATCATCTCTCCCTTCCATCACCATGGGGAACATGAGGTCGCTGGCTAATAAGATGGACGAGCTAGCAGGCCTGGTGAGGACTCAGTGGGTGTATCATGAGAGCTGTGTCGGTTTCACGGAGACGTAGCTCCACGAGGACATCTAACGTAACGGTGGACGGCTTTCAGACTGTTTGGGCGGACAGGAATCACCGTGAGAGTGGCAAGAGGAAAGGTGGGGGACTTGCTGTTCTTATTAACAAGTGGTGTCTCATCCTGGTCACGTTACTGTAAAGAAGCGTGTCTGCAGCCCGGACATGAGTCTGCGGCCATACTATCTGCCAAGGGAGTTCTCACATGTTATCGTCATGGTTGTTTACATTCCTCCGACTGCAAACGTAACATACGCAAGTGACATCATCAACACCGTCGTCGCGGGTCTTCAGACACGGCACCTAGACGCATTAATTGCAATATCTGGGGACTTCAACCACATCACTCTGGCTGCAACACTGCCCACTTTCAAGCAGTTTGTGGACTGTCCCACCAGGGAAAACAAGACACTGGACCTGCTGTATGCCAATGTTAAGGCGGCTTACAGCTCCACTTCCCTTCCTCCTCTTGGAAGATCAGACCACATCCTCATCCACCTGCAGCCCCTGTATAAGCCCCAAGTCCAGCGGCTTCCTGTGACCACCAGAACTGTGAAGAGATGGTTACAGGAGACCGATGAAGCTTTACAGGGCTGCTAAGAACTAACAGACTGGGAGTTGCTCTGTGATTCACACGGAGAGGACCGTTGATGGTCTCACGGACTGCATAACGGGGTACATCAATTTCTGTGTGGACAGCGACGTTCCTACAGTGACTGTACGCTGTTTACTCAGTAACAAGCCGTGAGTCACCAGAGACATCAAGGTCCTGCTGACTGAGAAGAAGAGGGCCTTCAGAGATGGGGACAGAGAGCAGATGAGGCAGGTCCAGAGGGAGCTTGAGGAGAGGATTCAACAGGGCAAAGACAGCTACAGGAGTAAGCTGGAGTACAAACTCCAACAGAACAATGTGAAGGACGTGGGGAGCGGCAAGAGGAGCATCGCTGGCTACAAACCATCTGGTAGCCAGACAGTAGGAGGTGGTACTGAACGTGCCCTGCAGACACCCCCCCCCCCCAAATTCCTTCCTGACTTTGCTCTACCTGTCCCCTCCCCCCCACCATCAACTCTCTCCACCCCCATCAACGCACACAGCAGACAGACCTTCACTGCAGAGCAGGTGAGGAATGAGCTGTGCAGACTCCGCCCAGGCAAGGCCAACCAGCTGAGTGGAGTCCTGCAGTACATATTCAACCTCAGCCTGAGTCTCGAGAAGGTCCCTGTGCTGTGGAGGACGTCCTGCCTGGTTCCAGTACCGAAGAAGATGCGTCCCAGCACCTCCGAATACTACAGACTGGTGGCGCTGACATTGCACCTGATGAAGTCCCTGGAGAGGCTGGTCCTGTCACTTCTTTGGCCCCTGGTCAGCTCATCACCGGACCCTCTACAGTTTGCCTACCAGCGGAGACTAGGTGTGGAGGACGCTATCATGTTCCTGCTCCACCGTGCCTGCGCCCACCTGGGCAGACCAGGAACCACTGTGAGAATCTTGTTCCTGGACTTCTCCAGTGGGTTCAATACCATCCGGCCTGCTCTGCTGGGGAGTAAGCTGACGGCGATGCAGGTGGACCCTCCCCTGGTTTCCTGAATTACGGATTACTTGACAGGTCGACAACTGTATGTCAGACTGCAGCACTGGGGCTGCCAAGGGAACTATTCTTTCCCCCTTTCTGTTCACCCTGTACACCTCAGACCTTCAGCTCCTCTCTGAGTCCTGCCAACTGCAGAAGTTTGCTGACGACTCTCCAATTGTTGGCTGTGTCAGTGAGGGGAAGGAGGAGGAGGAGTACAGGGAAGCTGTAGACTCCTTCGTCGATTGTGCAGCTAATCACCTGATTCTCAACCCCATGAAGACTAAGGAGCTAGTGGTGGATTTCCGCAGGAGGAAATCTGCCCCCACACCCATCTCCATCAACGGCGTGACTGTTGATGTTGTGCAGGATTACAAATACCTTGGAGTATACCTGGATAACAAACTGGACTGGTCCAAGAACACAGGCTGTTTACAAGAAGGGCCAGAGTCGTCTCTATTTCCTGTGGAGGCTCTGGTCATTCAACGTATGTAACACCATGCTGAGGATGTTCTACCAGTCAGTGGTAGCCAGTGCCATTTTGTTGGCTGTTGTGTGCTGGGGCAGCAGACTGAGGGCAGCAGATGCCAAAAGGATCAGTAAGATCATCAGGAAGGCTGGCTCCGTCCTGGGGGTCCAACTGGACTCTTTGGTGGTGGTGTCTGAGAGGAGGATGCTGTCTAAACTGCACAGCATCCTGGACAACAACCCTCACCCTCTCCACCAGCTGCATACCTCCAGCAGAAGCACCTTCAGTCACAGACTCATTGCCCCTCGGTGTAACACTGAACGCCGGAGGAAGTCTTTTCTTCCAGTGGCCATCAAACTCTATAATTTATCTACCCCCGGTCAGGTAAGGAACAGTGGAGACAGTGTCCTGAGCAAATGTCACCTTATATCACTTCATATCATCACTGCATCACTTTATTTAGTTGTGCTATTAGTTGTACTATAACTTAGTTCAGTAAGAAATGCAGCTACACTTTTAATACTGTTATCACTTATCGCTCCATATCACTTTTCACTCACCAGTTTTTTCATCAGTCTTATTTTATTTCAATATGCTGCTAAACTGCATGGTGCATATTGTTGTATATTGTATATACTTACGTTTAACCACAATGTCTGTTGCACTCTGTAACATTTAGTTAATTGTTTGATTATTTTATGTTAGCTTTATTTTTATTGGATTTATGTTTATTATTATTATTATTATTACTATTGCTTATTGTTACTCTGATCCTTTCCCATCTTTGTATTTAAACTATAATTTCCCTCGGGATAAATAAAGCTTCTTGAATCTTGAATGAATCTTGAATCTTGAATCAGGAGATGGTGGCTGAAGAGGAGGCAGAGGTGGAAGGAAGGGTGATTCAGAAAATCGGTCTCCACCCTAAAATTTTGATGCTGTACTCTCTAAAAACACTTAATATTTTCTTTGACCGTTGCAAAGAAGATATTGTGTATTTCGATGCAACATGCAGCATTGTACAGAAGGGAAAAGGACAAAGTTTGTCGTGAGACACCCAACAAAAGGATCTTCCACTCTCCCTGTGGCAACATACATCACCAGTGACCACAGCATCAGTCTCACATTTCTTAGGGTCAGTGGTCACAGATTTGGTAAAACAGCATGGTCGAAAAGTCAAATCAAGGCCAGTGGTGTTCATTTGTGATGGTTCAGTGGTTCTGCTGCAGTCATTTGCATACAATTTCTGTGGAGTGAGTCTGCAAGAACGGCTCTGCAGATATTATGCAATTGTGACTGGACAAGCAACAGATGAGGCCATAGCTCTACCTGTGCTCCACCGATGCTTGAGCCACATCATGAAAAATGCTAAGGGTCTTTGCAGAAAACAGTACGTGGTGTCCGTATATAAATATGCTTGAGATTTCAGACAACACAGCATTATAAAATCTCTGATAATGTATTTTTAATTATCATTTGTAGTGCCTCCAAACATTACCATTTAACAATGCATGTGTTTGGACTCATGATCCGAGCATCAACCCTGAAGGAACTGGATGAAGTTGTCCTCAGTGCCAACATGGTCTTCTCCAGTTCTCACAGTGGTCAAAATGTTGAGAAACATTTTAAAAATCTACAAATGCATCTGACTAAAGCAGGACCATGTGCTGAGGACACATCTATCATTGAACAAGACTATGAGGTATCTTTTTCTGAAATGCAACTGTTACATTCCTGCTTTGGATACGTTTTTGCTGTACCTGACTAAGAAATTTTTCAGTTCAACACATTTGACTTTTTAAATTCAAACTCTAAAGAGCATAACACTCGACACAGATACAAGTAATAAACGGCTGTGAACAGCATAAGTCAAAAGTGTATAATGTATACACAGCTGGTTGTAAAAAGCATGCTCTACGACATGTGGTGGCACTCCATTCATTAGCTGTTTGGTTCAGACTGACTTGTGGAGAGGAGAGAGCTGTCCACTAGTTGTTATACTTAGGGGGTCATTAGGGCCTCACACAACCACACTTGGAATTATCCCTTTTAAAGCTTTTTTATTTTTTTTATTTACTTCTTTGCCAAACTATACTCGTGTGTGTGTGTGTGTGTGTGTGTGTGTGTGTGTGTATGCATGCATAAAAGTTTTGTTTACAGGATAAACGTGTGAAAAATATATTTCAACATACTCCCTCAGCAATCTGCACACTCTCTTTCTAAAACAGTCTTACAGATTTGTTTATTTCTTTATCTTTATCCAGACATTGATGAAGTACTTTCTAGGTGATCTAGGGCGTCATGGTTCAGGCCCAGTATATAACAGTCTGACAAATAAGTACAGTAGAGCAGCCTGTATATCATAACAGGTACAATAAAGCTGAACATCTTTTAATGAAACTGAGTATTACTTGTATAAACCAAATGAATGTAGACATGTCGATTTGATGTAAAGTTTATGTTGAACCCTAGAATTACACTCTGGACAACAAAAGGCAGGGAATAATGGAAAAAAGCCAATGGGATCTCAAACACACGTATGCAACGCAGAAAGATGACCAGACTCGGTGACTTTGTAGACACCTACAAAGTCACAATCAAAGCCCTATTGAGGGAGTATGCTGACTCCAAGAGGAGAAAGAAGGTAAGAAGTTCATATGCTGATCATAAATACTTCAATTACTATTATTGTAGACATATGTGATTGTGGACCAGCAATTGCTATCCCAATTTCTAATTAAAGTAACACCACCCCCGTGCAAAAAGTAAAATCCACAAAATTAAATGCTTAGACTATACAGCTACTATCTTTTTGATGGTTAAATATTATAATGTAGCATGGAACAATGCAATATTGTGCTTCAATTATACTACTATTAAATTAAATTGATATTGCCATTATTTTAATTTACTTTAGACATATTGGGTAGACGTGGAATGATGGAAGAGCAGAAAACAGCAAATAGAGCCTTTTGTTTATCAACTGAAGAAGGTAAGTATTTTTTTGAGATTCATTGGAATTTTATTAATGGATACAGAATAATGTACTGTCTGTCTATTTTAGAGAACATATGTCAAAAAAGCATCTGAAGATCATTCTCCATCACAGGTAATTTCTTGAGGCATAATCTGCTACAAAATAAAAAAATAATAAAATATATATATAAATGCATATAGCGATATGGTGAATTTTCCATTTGTAGCCCGTGGAATTAGATGCCACACAGGACACAATTACTTCCTGGGTTCTTGTAGCCTTAGCTTTTTTCATAAACACAAATTGCTACTTTGTTTTACAGAGGGTGTGTTTACAAAAAAATAATTAAGATAAAATACTATAAAATAAAATACGACAGTGGCCACAACTACAAACAGAAAACACAATCGGTTAAGCATTTACACATATTCCGTTACCCCACAGTTTCAAAAAGGTCACTAAATGATTAACCAAAAACACTTACGTTTTCAACACACTTCACTTAGCGCCACATGGGTCTTCCCGACAAATTTCACCAGTCTTTATCTCTCTAGACAGAATAACTTTGATTTGACACAACATTTCTGACAATCAAAATCACACCGCATGGCGTTACACTTGCTAGCATGTTTATGAAGTTGAACAGTATTGCGTCGGTAACTTGTGCCCAAAATCCGCAAATACAAGGTATACAAAATCATCGGTTACAAATATCCGCAGATACCTCTAAATAAGAGTTTTATGCAGCGATATTTAACAGAATAAACCTTCTTCTTCACACAATGGCATTAAATCACCGTCTTCCTGACTGAAATATGTCCGTGGTCCACACGCAAAACAAAAAAGAGACCATAATGCACTTGGCGCAGTAACAAATCCCCAGGGAAAATGCTGCCCCCTAGTGACCATATTTTAGCACTGACTATGACAAAACACAACAGCCTTCACAGTTTTAACACATAATTATGGACATAGAAATGGCACTGTCAAAATAAAACAACAAATAAACTTATGAAATAAACTTTACATTTTCAATGTATTTAATGACTCATGTGGAAACTCAAACATGCCTGGTTTTACCACCCGGTTACACATTGATTGCAATGTGTACTTGAAAGCAGCATAAACGCTCCACCAGCATCACTCAGTGTAAATCAGAAGAGTGCAGAAGATCTTCAATCACAAGTATGACCAACATAGTGTAATTGTTGAATGTTATATTTGTTATTTATATTTTATATATTTTATTAAATTAACTTTAGCCTGGACATTTTTTTTATATACATTAGCAGGTCACAGAACTGTGGGGAAAAAGGGAGACAGAAGTGGTTGTTTCTATGGTGCCCTCTCAATTAGGGAACAACTTTTTGATAAACCACAGTGAGTTCAACACGCTAAGACCTTACAAGCGGAATGTAGGCGAGTTAAGTAGTTTCATTAAAAGAACAAAACCACTTATAAAAAAGACATAACTATGAAAGATGCAGTCAGCGATGATCGGGCAGACTATTACAGTACAAGCAGTTTGATCGTGTGATAGTCAAACTACATTGAAAAAGAGCTCCATTAACCACAACAATTGATATAAGTATGTGATTTAAATGTTTTTTGTTGACTTTGTGTTATACATAACAAAGAAGATGAACAGTAATTTTTAGCATTTTTAAATAAATGTAAGACTTTGTGTGTTTTATCTGAAGGTCATCGAGAGCATACTTCACCACACTGCCAGGACACTAAACTTGGGAAGCTCCATTTACACTCTGAGCCATTATGTGGCTGGGGTGATCCTGTTTGGTAAGAGTGAAGAAGTCAGCAGACAGAGTATGTCAAAGGTAATATTTTGTCAGGTACAAAAACAAAGTGCGTGTGTGATATAAAATGAACTAGTAATAACTAATTTTGCTTTTGCTACAGACCAACTTTGAAAACTATAAGGCCATTGTGTTCTTTTTTAACATTGCTAATCTACATTGGAAATTTCTGGTAAGTCGTTACTTAATACATCACAACTTCCTTCAATTCTGTGTCATTCCTAACTTATAAATAATAGTTCATATTTTCTTTTTTGGTTACAGTACATCAATGCTGCAGATAGTACTGTGTATGTGCTTGATCCCGCATTGTCCGAGACAATGCAGCACAAAGATTGCGGTAATTAAGCAGATCTATCGTTACAGCATGACTGAAGCAATTTCAAAATGGAATATTTCTTATGTTTGCAAGATGTGTGTTTTTTTTGTTTTTTGTTTTTTTTAAATTAAAATATTAAAGTTCAGATGCAATGTTGTAAATCAGACTTACAGTAATCTGTTAAACAACAAACAGAAATAGGTAACAAGCTGGATTTATGCATAAGGCTGAACATAGGCATCATGGTAGAAAATACTTGTTCAATGTCCCGCACATTAACTATGTCACCCATGCTAAATACCTAAACAAAGTTATAAGAGACTTGTGACTACTTAGACATCATTACCAGCATAATTTTTTTCGATCAAACTTGTTAACACCATTCGCCGAGCAACTATTAAATTATTTGTAATTCTGACCTCAAAATATAAACTGTCTAACTCCCTCTGCCAAACAACCCCCTTTTTCTTTACTACGACATATATTGTTTTCTTGGAAGAATAATGTGCACATAATCCTTACATTAACCACTTTAAATGTCCTCTCACAGTATCAAGATACAGGTGTTGGTTTTCCTGCTGGTCATGACAGCCTGACGCACCTCCTCCAGTGCCTTTTGAACAGGTGTGCCGTGACACCTCACTGAACACCTCTGTGGGTCTAAATGGGTCATCAGCTGGGGACCACCACTCATCAGCGTTTCGCTCTGGTGTTGCCATGTAGTGGCACAGGAACAGGATAACCAAATTTAATAATTCAATAGTACACTGTCAAGTAAGCTATCTGACTTTTATTTATTATGATTTGACCCATTGAACGGGTCATCTTAATCATCATCCCAAAAGTTGATGAAATCTGCAGCCACTGGCCAGATGGTAGCCTATGGTTCACACTTACAAAGCCACACAATCTAACTGCACCCCTCATTTTGGCTTGGTCTTTAATGTGTAAAGCCAAGATGCACTGCCACTGACATTAGGTCAAACCTCAGTTGTTTAGTCACTTTGGGACATGGACAATTACTTTTTATGAAGAAGCCCTTTGTATCCTAAATACCAGAAATGGTAGATATAAAGATCCAATTCTCAGCAATTTTACTTGTTTGTGCCATGCTGTTTTTATATTTATTTATTGTTTAAAGTCTGCCCTTTCCTCTACACTTTGAGATCATTTGAATGCACTATCTTGTTGTATGTTTGTGGTAAAGGTTGTGGAAGCTCTTGATCCTTTTGATCCATGGTCAGTTAATAAATACTTTACTTAATATGCCGGCCCTGTCTTTATGTGTTTGCTGGACATATCCTGTGTCCTGTTTAGCTATTTTACATCATTCAACATAAGATTAATTTAAACAATTTATTGTGGAGCTATACTGTTTTTGTTAATGGCGTTGCCCTCTAGTGGACAGACACAAGAAGGACTCTGAGAAAATCATCTAACAACAAACTGATACTGTCTTGCTTAATGCACCTATTGAATGGGTCATCTTAATCATTATCAGAACAAAACAACACGACAAAGATGAAAACAACCCAATATCCTCTTAAGTGGGCAAAATGGATTTTAAACCGTGCTGAATACATAACCGCGTCCAAGAAAAACAATACAGCAAATATACAATATGGGGGACTTTTTTATCTTAAGTCATCTACATCAATAAAAGACAATACGTGTACTTATACAGTTGTACAGTAAAACAGTACAGTAAAAGAAAATATATATATAATAAGGCATAACAGAACAGCCCAGAACTAAGTATGAAATAAAAAATTGTACAAAGTAGAATTAAGGATACCTTCCTAGGGAGGTGTTCCAGGCACGTCGAGCTGGGAGGAGGCCTCGGGGAAGACCCAGGACTAGGTGGAGAGATTATATCTCCACACTGGCCTGGGAACGCCTCGGGATCCCCCAGTTAGAGCTGGTTAATGTGGCCCGGGAAAGGGAAGTTTGGGGTCCCCTGCTAGAGCTGCTGCCCCGGCGACCCGACCCTGGATAAGCGGTTGAAGATAAGATGAGATGAGACAACAGCCAAGAGCTAAGTGTGAAATAAAAAACTGTACAAACTCAGACAGCAGTGTACACCAGAATCCTTAAGATGTCAGTCTCAGCTCTCACGGATCTATTAGAGAACAAAGGTGAAGACTGCCTGGTTTACATAGTTCCAGTGGATGGAGCCATTCTTTTTGATCGCATGGCTCGTAGCCATACGATCCAGACCAGGTACATTTGAGAGCTTGCAGAGACCATACTGCAGAAAATACTCCAACTCACTTTGTAGCACAAATGTACACGTATTGACTTTGTCCCTGACCAGTATCCACTCATCAGTATCAAAAACCTGGAGCAGTCACGCAGAGGTGATGCAGGGTCACAACGCATGCAAATCTTTGGCCCGGTTCAGAGGACCCCAACACAATGGAAGAAGTTTCTCTCTGAAGGAACAAATAAGGAAGCATTTACGGAATTCCTGTATGTTTCATGAAAAATGCAGAACTTACAACAGTGGGCAAAGACCTCTGCTTGTACATCACACATCAAGATCAATGTCACTGTGTGACTGTTATGGAGGGTGTACAGTCTCTTCATGTTGTTCAAGACCTGCAGTGTGATCATGAAGAATTTGACACAAGGGTTTTTTTTATATATATATAGGTGAGTACCTTAAGGCTTTCTGAAGTTTAGGAACCAACTTTAACTTGGAGCAGTCAACATTTGCTCTTCTTTACCAGTATGTATGGCACCTATATGATCAGCCAGTTGCTGGAAATGTAAATGCAGCTAGGTACAAGAATTCCCGTATGGAATCAACAGCCTTGCCAAAATTCTGCATTGCCCCTACTACTGATGCCCTCCACCAGCACTGCAAAAAAATCTGCTGGATATGGTTGGGAAATAGAGGATGGGGGCATACATGTCACCTGGATGAAGAATTATTACTATATATATATATATATATATATATATATATATATATATATATATATATATGCCTATATATGCCTATATATATGCCTCTATATAGAGGATTTTTGGGTGTTTTCCTCTTTGTCGCTAACGTTAAATCTAACCACGGAAGCCGCCATCTTGCCATTCTGTTGACAAAAAGCAGCTCTCTCATGGACGAAGAACAAAGAACGGATAGTGGACACAAAATGGCGCCCATTCATTCCTATGGAAAGCTGCTCAGTAGCGCAGGCTCCCCTAAGGACGGCGCCATTTTTGCTTCTTCTGAACGCGATATTTTTTCCCCCAGGGCGATTGGGAAAGGTCCCGCCTTTCTCTCCTCTGATTGGCTGGAAGGGCTCTCCTCCGATTGGTTGTTTGATTTGGCAGTCAAACGTCATCTCCCTTTCACGGTGTGCTGACAGCAGCTGGTCCGTTTGGATCATCTTTGCCGCCAACAGAAGAAAAGTAAAGTAACAAGTTTGATAAGTGCGTACCATCAAAATGATATTCCAGGTTCACATTTCAATAGCCTGTTTAGATTAGTCCTGGATATTTGAGGGAGGTTTGTGCGTGCGTGTGCGTGTGTGTGTGTGGCACGTCAAGACTTGACGTACTAGAGAGCTGGTTTATGGTTTTGCAGTTTGTGAAGGGGAAAGACTGATGTTGAAGGAGTATATGCTGACTGTTATAGTGGTAAAATAAATAAGTATCACATTAGGTGTTATACATTTATATTCTGTGTTTATTTTAATTTTCATGTATTATGCAGACAGAGGGGGGCTTGTTTCTCAGCCATGAAACCACTCTGAGAGTATGTGCAGTGGAAAGATAAAAAGGAGTTTGTGTAGCAGTCAGTAGATAGGGTAACCACCAGCAAAAGAGCACTGAGGTCTTCAAGGACACTGTCTGTGGGTGTGAGATATTTGCTTATACCTATAAAGGAGAAGTGTACTCTGTATCAGCAGATCTCACCGGACTTGCAGCCTGAACAGATGTGATTCTCTGTGGTGACATCTCCAAAGATCTTTGCATTAATACATATCTTAAGCTTATTTGTATGTGTCCAAACCAGGGGCGGTTCTAGACCAATTTTACTGGGGGGGCCAGGCTGGGGCCAAGTTTTTTGTCAGAGGGGCATATTTAACCTGGGATAAAAGAGACAAACACAGTGTTGAAGCTTTCAAAATGTTCCGTTTAATAAAATAATAAGTACACTGCTGGTCAGTAAGACTAATACAATAGTGTCTTTATACCTGAATAACTGTACAATTTTAGACTACAACCCTATATTTACATCTGATTAGGACTTTATTGCCATTTATACATTCAAACCCAGTTAAAATCACCTGTATATTGTATATCACAAGAAGCAGTACTTACTGTGATCGCAACTGCTATTTTGCAGAGTCTGTAGAGCTAAAAAAAACACGTTATATGGCTCAATAAACTGTACCAGCTCTACTGTACTAAAAGGGCCTCTGAATCCCAGTCTGTATTTTCCTGTCTAAAATCCGGCTGAACTGATGTAGTTCATGCCCCAAGTCCAGTGGTGGACCCTCAAGGCCAGCAAGGCCTTCTCTGCTGGCCTAAACATAATCAGGAATATATTTTTTTAATATATATTCTTTCCCCAAATATGTATTAAATTGTTCCCCATAGTCTATACTCTTCATTTCATAGCTTTCCTAAATTGGTTGCTCTGCTTCCAGCCCCGGGTCGAGATCTAGGGGGGCTGGCGTTTATGTTAGAGTTTTTATCCAATCATTATTCAGCTATCATGTGTTGCCAGGGTCCCAAATCTGCCCTTACGCCTTCAGAAGCAAGAGTGCAGGCGCATGGTAGCTTAAAGTCAATGATAACGGACCTGTGGCATTAACTTATCAGTGTCAAGTTGGGTTCACTGGCGCCTGCTAGCAGGCCTACATCGTCATCACGTGCACGTCTTTCGATTGGATACGCGTTAGAGAGCGGCAGAGCTATGCAGAGCTATGCAAAGCCGCGGTGATAGGAGATGGCGCTGCGTGAGTGGCAGCCTGTTACAGCAGCTCTCGCTCACTTTTGAGCTTTTTCCTATTTTTATATTTCTTTTGCACTTTTTAAAAATATTCCTTATTAACACTATTTTGAGCTCTCTCTTGGGCAGTATGGAGACCAGACTCGCGTACTTCGTTCTGGTCTCAATACTTATTTTTTCTACTTTTTCCGTTGTGTCCGGGGAGTCTGTACGCAGCCCTGTTGTTCACAGTAGGGATCAGCTGTTGGCCCTCAGTAGCGCTGCGGTGCAGCTGCACGAGCGGCTGCACGAGCGGCCTGATGTCCCCCGTGAGCTGAGGAGGAGGAGACGCGGGTGCCGTTCCGGAGCTGCTCGCCGTCGCAGGAGGACACGCTACAGACCTGTCCTCCCGTCTGTCATCATGGGGAATGTAACATCTCTTCCCAACAAGATGGACGAGCTAACGGCGCTGACCCGGCATCAGAGGGACTACCGCGAGTGCAGCATCATAGTGCTCACTGAGACGTGGCTAACGGAGCTGACCCCCGACACGGACGCTAACCTGGACGGGTTTCAATTACGGTGGGCAGACAGGACGGCAGAGAGCAGTAAGAGGAAAGGAGGAGGGCTGGCTGTGTTTGTTAATGACAGATGGTGCAACTCTGGGCACATCACTGTTCAAGAGCAAGTCTGCAATAGGGACATCGAACTGTTAGCTGTTAGCATGAGGCCATACTACCTCCGGAGGGAGTTCACACAGGTGATTGTGTTAGCTGTGTACACCCCCCCCTCTGCTAACACTGATGCAGCTTGTGATGTTCTTCATTCAGTCTCAAGCTCACTGCAGACACAGCACCCACAGGCCCTCTTCCTCATCTCTGGGGACTTTAATCATGCCTCTCTGTCCTCTACTCTGCCCACATTCACACAGTATGTCACCTGCCACACCAGAGACAATAAAACGCTGGACTTATTGTACGCCAACACCAAGGAGGCATACAACTCATCCCCCCTCCCTCCCCTGGGAAGATCTGACCACGACCTGGTGCATCTCGTGCCTGTGTACAAGCCCCTTGTAAACAGGCAGCCAGTGGATGTCTGCACAGTTAAAGCATGGACTAAGGAGTCTGAGGAGGCTCTGAGGGACTGCTTTGACTCAAACTGTGTGGGAAGAACTGTGTGTTTCGCATGGGGAGGACATCGACAGCTTAACCGACTGCATAACGGACTACATAAACTTTTGTGTTGATAACACTGTACCCACCAAGACTGTACGGTGTTTTTCAAACAGCAAGCCCTGGATTAATCCTGACATAAAGGCCCTTCTTAAGGAGAAAAAGAAGGCCTTTAGGTCAGGAGACAAGGAGGAGCTGAAGGCCGTGCAGAGGGAGCTGAGGAAGAAGATCAGAGAGGGGAAGAATAGCTACAGGAGGAAGATGGAAAACCAGCTGCAGCAGAGGAACGTCAGTGAAGTCTGGAAAAGCCTAAAAACTATCTCAGGGCAGAGGACACCAGGCTCCCAGGCTGCGGGGGATCAGACGTGGGTGAACAACATGAACCTGTTTTTCAACAGGTTTGATCAGACACCCACCCCTCCCCCGGCCCAGCCATCTCTGCTGCCCCCTACCACCTCTCCCATCCCTTCTGTTTATTGCCCCGTTAATACCTTTACATCCCTCTCTACGGCTCTCATGCCACAGACTCCCCCCACCGCCCCCATGACATTCACCCTCCCCCCATACACGACACTCTGCCCTCCTGCTCCACTTTGTCCCTCTCGTCTCTCCAGGTGAGGAATGAGCTGAGGAAGATGAAGGCGAAGAAGGCTACGGGTCCAGATGGGATCAGCTCCAGGCTCCTCAAGTCCTGTGCAGACCAGCTGTGCAGGATTGCAAAGCACATCTTTAACATGAGCCTGAAGCTGGGAAAAGTGCCACTGCTGTGGAAAACCTCCTGCGTGGTACCTGTACCAAAGATCCCTCACCCAAAAGACTTCAACAGCTACAGACCAGTTGCTCTCACTTCACACCTTATGAAGACCCTGGAGCGGCTGGTCCTCATCCATCTCCGCCAGCTGGTGGGCCCTTTTTTGGACCCTCTCCAGTTTGCCTACCAACCCGGCATCGGAGTGGACGACGCCATCATCTTCCTCCTGGACAGATCACTGTCTCACCTGGAGAAGGCTGGAAACACTGTGAGGATTATGTTCTTTGATTTCTCCAGTGCCTTTAACACCATCCAACCTGCACTTCTGGGGGACAAGCTGGAGCTGGCAGGGGTGACCAAGCACCTCACATCCTGGATCCTGGATTACCTTACTAACCGGCCACAGTATGTGAGGACTCGGGACTACGTGTCGGACACAATTATCTGCAGTACGGGGGCCCCACAGGGAACGGTCCTGGCTCCTTTCCTGTTCACCCTGTACACCGCAGACTTCTACCACCATTCTCCTTACTGCCATCTACAAAAGATCTCTGACGACTCTGCTATCATCGGCCTGATCAGGGACGGTGACGACGGAGCCTACAGAGAACTTATTCAGGACTTTGTGGACTGGTGCCGGCGGAACCACCTCCAGCTAAACGCCGGGAAGACCAGCTGTTTGTGCCTGCGAGCTGTTTGTGCCTGCGGAAATCCACCACCAGCTCGGTGGTGGATTTCCGCAGGCACAAACAACCCTGCACACAGGTGAACATCCGGGAACGGACATCGAGATGGTGACATCTTACAAATACCTGGGAGTTCACCTGAACAATAAACTGGACTGGTCTGACCACACCGCAGCAACATATAAGAAAGGTCAGAGCAGACTGTACCTTCTGAGGAAGCTCAGGTCCTTTGGAGTACAAGGGGCACTCCTGACCTCCTTCTATGACTCTGTGGTGGCATCAGCCATTTTCTATGGAGTAGTCTGCTGGAGCAGCAGCATGTCGGCAGCAGACAGGAGAAGACTTGATAAACTTATCAAGAAGGCTGGCTCCATCCTGGGACGCCCTGTGGACCCAGTGCGGGTGGTGGGAGAGAGCAGGATGCTGGACAAGCTGTCATCCCTGCTGGTGCAGGAGTCCCACCCCCTGCAGGTCACTCTCACAGCTCCTTCAGCAACAGACTGATACACCCTAACAGCGTGCTCACACTGTCCTTTTGGCCGCGGCCAAAACCGGTTTTTCAGCTAAAGCCTAGTACCTTTAAGTAGTGTGAGCGCACCCGCTCCGCGCTCAACTGGGGCCAGCTGGGCCGCCACGGCCCGCTTGAAAGAGGTGGGCTTTAGCGGAGCCGTTTGCACATGTACGAGCACGAGCGTGCGCACGTGCACGCGCACGAGCACGAGCCCTACGGCAGTAGCGTTATGTCCGCCTGTTCGGACATGTAAATAGAAGGACGGACCATGCGCGGACATTTAACAACAACAACAATGGTGGTGAAAGGTTCACGTTGGTGTGGTGCGGAGGTGGAGTGTTTCCTGCAGATTTTGTCGGATGAAAATATTCAAAAACAGTCGACAAGACGCACAAAAACTCTGAGGTCTATGGAAAGATTTGTAAACAAAGCCACACACGCGATCAATGCGTGTGGCGTGTTACGGCGTGATGGCGTATGGACAGCAAGAAGCATTGGCCGAGGCCCAGGTAGTGTGAGTACAAACGGGGCTGGGGCGCGGGGGGAGAGGGAGGGGGGACAAGTACTCTAAAGTCCGGGTCTCGGTCCGGGAGGACAGTGTGATCACGCCCTAAGTGTGTGAAGGAGAGGTATCGCAGGTCCTTCCTTCCTGCTGCTGTCAGACTTTACAATCAGCACTGCTCCCAATAGACTATTGACCTCCTGTACCCTGCACTGTGCAACATATCTGTACCAAGGTCACTTCTGCTTTTTGCACTATTTGGACTTATTTAATCATATTTATTCACTCCATATTACATTATTACAAACAAACAAAACAAGAACAACTGCACTATATCATGTCAATATGTATATATGTCTATTTTCCATTTCTTCCCGTTTTAAATTTAACTTTATTGTTTATTTTTGCTATTTTTTATCTTATTTTGTCATACTCTGTTGCTGCTGTAACAAAAGAATTTCCCCGTCTGGGGGACATTAAAGGTTTTCTGATTCTGATTCTGATTCAGTCCTGAGCACAAATGTCAATGTGATCAACGGGAAATAAGGACATTTCTAATTTGTGTAGCGCAAAGGAGGCGAAGATAACGATTTGATCACAGATTTAATTACAACGCCATTCTCTAGAAAAACTTTTCAAGATAAGCTAGACACTGTAAAGAGAGGCCGTCCGACCCCGACGCTAGCAAGCTGACTCAGCATTATTCAAACACACTTGATCTGAGTGAGTACAAAGCACTTTGTTTTATTAGATTTGTATGCCTTTTCCCCATTTTATTTAGTAATGTTAAATATATATTAACAACCTAAATTGGCAAATATTCTGTAAATTCTTTATTTTTCAATGAACAGTGTCTGTGTGTGCGTCAAACATGTTTCTATGACACTGCTGGTTTGTGTGTGATGCGCTGTTTGGTGAACACACTTGTTAAAGCTCATCGCTGTAGTGTTGGTGGACTTAATACAACTTTGTATTATACCTTAAAAGCCTTTTATTTATTTCTGAAATGATGCCTTTGTGTGATATATAATGGCGCATGAGCCAGTGGTGGAATACATGGAGCAAATGAACGCCAAAGTACAGCTTATAGTTAAGTTATTTTTGTATTTTAGTTGGTGACTTTTGCAGCTTTCTTTATTTTGCTGAGTTAATATTATTGTTAAAAAATATATTAACAAGTGTTTCTGTGACGCTGCTTCGGCTGCGACTTGATTGATTGGTTGATTGAATTGATTTGACAGTGGCTCTGCGCTGTTTAGTGAACAGACTCGTTAAAGCTCATCCTGTTGGTTGAGTGAATAAAACTCAGTAGAGTGATATAACTCTGTTGTACTTGACTATATGTTAAGGTGATGCAACGCCCAGTTGTACTGTGTTTTGGTCTAAATGCATAATGTGTAGAGCCATGGCATCATAATTATGGTTTTAAGAGGTGGATTAAGTCTGGTAGGGCATCGCTGCAGGCGCAGGTCTGAAATGCACGGCCCGCCACTGCCCAAGTCCTCAATATTTGAATCATACAATCGAGCAAATGAAAACAGAGCTGCATCATTTTTTGGGCTTAGAGCCTGGATGCCATTCATTATGTTACATGTTGTCTTTGAAAACCTTCTGTTAAACTCACTGAGCATCAGATCAATGACAGGGTAGAAAAAGGTTGTACGAAACCTATCTTTATCTCGTTCTGACTCTCTCTGACCAACACTAGTCGGTACACAGTGTTCACTGAGTTCGGAGCTTAGCGTTTTTGTCGTTTTGCAGCTGGCTGTATTACATCATCACATTGCCCAGAAATGTTCAACACTTCATCCCACAAGTTATCAAAAAATGACTCCTGCTTGAAGTCATTCAATGTCTGAACTAAAGCTTCAACTAAATTAACAGCTTTTGAAATGTCAAGTGATGAAGACTGTAGCATAACAGAAAAAGTTTTGTTTCTCCAAACACTTTATGGAGTGTAACCAGATGCATATCTCTTTGTATAGTTAGCCATTTAGGATGGACATATGACCCAGATGTGAACACATATAGTTTTTCTAGTAAGGAGAAGAACTCCTCTGTCACTGGGACAGCTTTGACTGTATCTACTAAAACTAAATTTAGACAGTGGGCATTGCAATGGATGTAAAAGGCATATTGTGTTCGCTCTTTGATTCTAGCCTGGACCCCGGAATGTTTACCGCTCATGACAGCAGCACCATCATATGTTTGGCCTACAAGGTTCTTTTTGTATTCTAGACCATGACTTTCCAATATGTGGATTATTTTCTCAGTGAGCCCTGCTGCATCTAGCTTCTCAGCAGATACAAAATGGAGAAAACTCCTGGATAGCTACATTGTAATAGTACCTTAGTACTAGAGAGATCTGTTCCTTTTTCTTTGCATCTTTTGTTTCATCTGCCATGATGCTGAAGACTTCACTGTTTTTCACTTCTTCTGTAATTTCAATTCGAACCATGTCTGCCAAACAATCCAGAACCTGATCCTGAATGATTTTGCTTGTGTACTTTGCATTATGAAAGGAACTCAACCTTTTTTTAACAGCTTTGTCAGGTTAGCAATTGTGGGTATATATACATATATATATATATATATATATACACACACACACACACATATGTCACATATACTATAGCGATCAAGAAACACCAATGGGATATCTGTACTGATATCAATGACATGGAGAATCCGTACCGTGCCCAAGCACGTTTCACGGCTAAAGTCTAGTTTGTTTGACCAGTGTGAGTGCAACCGTACCGCGCCTAGATGCTTGCCGACCACGGCCCGTTTGGGAGAGGTGGGCTTTTGTAGAGCACGTTTGCACATGTGGGGCACGAGCGTGCGCACATGTACGAGCACGAGGCCTACGGCGGTTCAAGTTCCCTAAAGCAGGGGGCACGGTACGGATGGACAGTGTGAGTGTGCCCTAAGTTAACTAACGTTAGTCAACAACAACATTTTTGGCCAGAAGTCTTATTTTCTAACAATCACACAAATAAAATAGTTTTGCTCACCTTTATTCTTGGTTATTCTTCTTCTTTCTTTCTTGCATCTGCCGTCAGGTGGTTGGTCATTTTTTTAATCACTCGCAGCGATGTAACGCTCTAAAGGGCCCGACTAGATTGTTGAGCGTCCCGCATTTGTTCTGCCTTTCGCGTAAGTGCCGTATCGTCGCAAAAATCAATAATTTTTATTATTGTAGAATCTTCGTTCAGAAGGGTGGCCACAGCAGGGGCACTGGGCCCTGTTGGACCGGCCCTGGTCCAAACTGATCAATTGTCATCACCAGATCCGGGTAGGCTTGTTCACAGCCTCAACACTGACTAACACTTACACTCATGGGCGAGACTAGCCTCTTTTTAGGGGTGCTTTACCACCCCTAAATTGAAACTCAGTACCCCTAAAACCTGGAGTAAGACATGCTGTTATTCTAAATAATTTTGTTCGTGTTTGACAGGCTTAGGTAATATCCAAAACTTAATCCATAGTTCGTGGTTTAAATTTATATTTTAAGAATTAAATGAAAACACCCCCACCTGACAAATGGTATCATCCTCTAACATTACTTCCTCTTACCTGCACCGACCACAGCCTGTCGTCCAGCATGATACACACACACACACACACACGCAAGTATAGCTCTGTTAGCACGACTACAGTCAAACTGGAGCGACCCGAAACAAAAAGAGCTGTCAGCAATTAGATTGAAAATCGTCCCAAGCACTGGGGAAGGCTGTTGTTACCTACTTAGGTAAACTAGTTGGACAGGGTCAGGTCTGTCTGGTTGCTGCCAAAGTGCAGGCAATCCTAGATTTCCAAATGCGCCGGGAGACCCCCCCAAACACACACACTTGCTTTTTGCACTATTCTTTAGATTTTATATCTTTATACATGACTGCACTGAGTAGGAGCTGATTTTAATCTCATTGTACATTTGTATAAAGACTATAAAAGGCATTCTGATCTCATATGGCCAGTGGTGTAATCTGGCTGGCTTTACTCTGTGCTGGACATCCTGGTTAGGTGAGGCACAATAGATAGATAGAAACAGTGTTTTACACTAACATTATGTGTCCCTGCCCATTTTAAGTGGGTATAGTGACATCTTTGTACTGGATAAAGCGTGAACATGTGCATCACATAGACCAGTGTTTTTCAACGGCTGTGCCGTGGCACACTAGTGTGCTGTGAGATATCGTCAGGTGTGCCGTGGGAAATTATCCAATTTCACCAAATTGGTCTAAAGATAAGTCAAGTGTCTGTGCTGTCTAGTGAATGGCAGAGTTATCATGTAATACTCTTCCATACCAGTAGGTGGCAGCAGGTAGCTACTTGCCTTGTACTGTGAGAAAAGAGAATAAGTAATGCATGCATGCGACAGTTGGCAGTGACACTGGCATTGAGGCTAGCGAGACTATACGGGAGTTTTTGAGAAGGAAAAATGCTAACTCCGAAATGGACCCTGGACAAAATTTGGACCTAGATGAAGGCCCTAGTATTAGTTGAGGTCAAAGGAACGCAAAGACGGTGAGCTCGAGCAAAGTCTCGAGGCAATACAGCGAAACCTATCTTTCATTCAGATTTACTTTCACCGGGGATGTAACGGCACCGACTCCATTGCGCTTGGTTTGTGGTGAAAAGCGGAAGGGGCGGAAGTAGCTCAGTCCATAGGTGACTTGGCTGGGAACCGCAGGGTCGCTGGTTCTGGAGAGGTGCCAGTTCATCTCCTGGACACTTCCGAGGTGCTGTTGAGCAAGGCACCGAACCCCCATCTGCTCGGGGCGCTGGTCACTGGCAGACCCCTCGCTCTAACATCTCTCCTTAATTGCATGTATAGGCCCTGTTTGTGCATGTGTGTATTTCGGGTCTGTGTGTGTAACATGTATAATAATAAGAGTGAAAAAATCCAATTTCCCCGTGTGGGATAAATAAAGTAATTCTTCTTCTTCTTCTTCTTCTATCCAACAGTGCTATGGTCCCAAGTAAGCTTAAACGCCATCTCCAAACGAAAACACCCATCTCTTCAAAACAAGAATACAGACTATTTTGTTCACTCGCGTGAACACACGGAGAAGAAGGCAACTTTTATGAGAAAAACTACAAAGGTAAATGAGAGAGCCCTTAAAGCTAGCTACCACGTTGCTGAACTTGTAACTAAATCAAAAAAGTCTCACACTGTGTCAGAGACATTAATACTGCCCGCCTGCAAGTAAATGAGGTGCTCTGATCTGAAGCAGCTAAAGAAATAGCCAAACTTCCTCTCTCAGATAACACAATTTCCAGATGTATTGATGACATGTCTGCAGACATCGAAAGTGTGGTTTTGGAAAAAGTCTATCAGTAAGAATTTTTCTTTGCAACTTGATGAATCAACTGATATTGGTGGACATGCTCAACTCTTGGCCAATGTGCGTTTTGTGGATGGAGACGCAATTAGAGAAAACTTCCTATTATGCAAGGCATTGCCAGAAAGAACAACAGGAGAGGACATTTTTCAGGTCACGTCAGAATACTTTGAAAAAGGAGGACTTAGGCGGGAAAACTGCATGAATGTCTGCATTGATGGAGCTGCAGCCATGGTTGGGGGCACCAAAGGCTTTGTAAGCAGAGTGAAGGAAAGAAACCCAGTTGTGATTGTTACGCACTGTTTTTTACACCGTGAGGCCCTCGTCGACCACAAGCATAGCGCACAAAAGCGTAGTGAGAGAGTGAGACGAGACGAGATTGACATGGTGAGCAACTGCAGTTCCATTATTTCATTGAGGGAATTACAGTTCAGTCTTCGAAGCAATATTGGTAAATTGTCTATTAAAGAATTAGGACCACCCCGACAAAATTTTTTAATATCAAGCAGGTGTCAACAAAAGTGAAGAAAACATACAATGGCAGATTTTCTCAAAGCTGGTACGAGCGGAAAACATTGCTAGCAGGGTGTGAAGTGGCTAATGCTCTGTTCCCTGCATGCTAATTCACCCTGATGGCGCCAAGACGTACACAGCCTGGACAAAGACAGGTGTCACTGATATGCACCATCTTTCGGACAAGGTGAAGAAACATGAAGCATCGAAGATGTATATGGACAGCTGCCTAAACATTCGGCCTTTGGGAGAGTAAACATATCAACACAGTTGGATGAGGGCTACAGGTTAGCTGTGCACCGTCTCAACGATGAGGTGAGCAAAAACCGACATATCCTAGGCCGCCTTATTGACTGTGTAAAATTCTGTTGCATGATTGAGTTAGCATTGCCAAGCTAGAATGAAAGCGAGTGGTCCAGCAAACCGGGGATTTTTCCTGGATTGGTCGACTTCATTGCGTCACTGGACGAGGTTTTTGAGGAGCACCTGAGAACAGCCACAGTCTCTAAGGGCACGTCAAAGACGGTGCAGAATGAGCTGCTGGGTTGCATGGCATCTGTCATCAGGGAACGTATCGTGGAAGAGGTTAAATCAGCTAGATTTGTGGCAATCCAAGCAGATGAAACCATAGACGTGTCTACACAGTGCTGAGATGCATGGACGAAAAACATGCTGCGCAAGAACGGTTCTTTAAATTGTCCCCATCTTGTCAACAAGTGCTGACTCCATTGCTAATGCAATTTTGGAGAGACTGAACAGCGTTTTCACTAACGATGACAAGTGTAAACTCATCGCTCAGGCTTAGGACGGTGCCAGTGTGATGAGAGGAGAGAGGGCTGGTGTGCAGTAAAAGATACGCAAAGAGTGCAAAAATGCCCATTATTCCTATTGTTATGCACACCAGCTGAGTTTAATCATGCAGCAGGCCACTTCGCACATCCCAGCAGGGAGAGTTTTTTTCTCTGACTTGGGTGGAATTTCCAGTTTTTTTACCCGGTCACCCAAACGCACGGCCCTTCTTGACCACATTGTTGCACGAAGGCTGCCTAGCGCATCATCCACACGATGGACCTTCAACAGCGGGATCGTGAGTAGTGTCCATGAGAACCTGGGTGACCTCATAGAGTGCTTTGAGAACATCACGTCAGACAGCTCATCTGACAGCACCACCTTTCCTGCAGCTGTTTCATCAAATCATGCCTCATGTTGACATGATGTACCAACTGCTGCAGAAGAAGGACATTGGCATGGTGTTCATCAAACATGTCCTGCAGAACTTCACCAGCAGTGTCCGGGCCATCAAGAAAGATAATACAATATAGTAATTATAAATATAGTTATGCACATGTTCATTACTACTCTTTTCCATGTTGTGATGGCAATAATGTATAGAACATCAAAAGTAATGAACCAATTTAATTATAAGCATGTGTGTGCATAAGTAAGTTAAGCACATCCAGAAATAATATTGATATTTTATCAGCCATTTCCAGAAAGTTATGCAAAACAGACAGTTTGTATTACTTACTAGTGTTTAAACTGCTGTTTAAAGACAGGAATTGTTGGTCATGCCAATGACATACTTACTGTCTCATTCATATTCAAACACTTTTGATCCGTCTCCCTTCAGGGACCAAAGCTCCTCACAACAGCAGCAGCAAGAAGCACCAGGTGCCTGGGGGAAACAAGAGAGGCAGAGGCTGTCAAAGAGGTATCTGCATTCACTACTGACCAGGTACTGACCAATGATGTAGGAATTATCAAGTATTGGAACCAAGTGATATACAATCACATCCTCTGTTTTTACAGAGTTAGATTAGTCATTTTTTTACTCACCCATTAACTTACCCATGATGCTCACAAGGATACAGTATAAGTCTGCATGAATAACAAATGCATACTTTGGAACAAAAAATGCCAGAAATTATAGATATAAAGATCCAATTCCCAGCAATTTTACTTGTTCATGCCATGCTGTTTTTATATTTATTTATTGTTTAAAGTCTGCCCTTTCCTTTACACTTTAAGATAATTCGACTGCACTATCTTGTTGTATGTCTATTAAGGTCTAAGGTTGTGGAAGCTCTGGATCCCTTTGATTCTTGGTCAGTTAAGAAATACTTGACTTAATATGCTGCCCCTGTCTTTATGTGTTTGCTGGACACATCCTGTGTCCTGTTATGCAAAATGCAAAGTACACAAGCAAAATCATTCAGGATCAGGTTCTGGATCGTTTGGCAGACATGGTTCGAATTGAAATTACAGAAGAAGTGAAAAACAGTGAAGTCTTCAGCATCATGGCAGATGAAACAGGTGCAAAGAAAAAGGAACAGATTTCTCTAGTACTAAGGTACTATTACAATGAAGCTATTTTACATCATACAACATAAGATTCATTTAAATAATTTATTGTGGAGCTACACCATTTTTGTTTAAGGCTTTGCCCTCTAGTGGACGGACACAAGAAGGACTCTGGGTGAATCATCTAACAAAAAAAATGATAGTGTCTTGCTTAATGCACCTATTGCATGGGTCACCTTAATCATTATCAGAACAAACCAAATGCCGAAAATCCTCTTTAAGTGGCCAAAAGGATTCTAAACCGTGCTGAATACATAACCGCGTCCTAGAAGAACAATACGGCAACTATACGGGGGAACTTTTTATGTTACGTCATCTAGATCAATAAAAGACAGTAATTGTACTTATACAGCTGT
This sequence comes from Echiichthys vipera, assembly GCF_963691815.1. Lineage (NCBI taxonomy): Eukaryota > Metazoa > Chordata > Actinopteri > Perciformes > Trachinidae > Echiichthys > Echiichthys vipera. Next base: position 32,629,287 of record NC_139825.1, on the reverse strand, counting down.
CTATTCGTTTGTTCATTAATTTATCCACAAACGAAAACAGCACTGATCAACCATAAAAACGGCTTATTATAAGGCATAACAGAACAGCCCAGAGCTAAATATGAAATAGAAAACTGTCCAAACACATTAGGTGTGGATTGACGCACTGATTGATGGGCGGCGCTGCACGCCTTATTTATACTGGCCCGGCCACACATGCGACCCCTTTCTCCTTTCCGGTTCTGCTCATCCTCCGGGGTGGCTGTGGCCCGGCGTGGCAGAGCTGGTGCAGGTGTTTGAGCCTTTGTGGCGTGTCAGAGTGTGGTGGAGCCCGGTTTGGCGTGGCGGATCATCTTGGCGCACGTTTCCTCTCGTTGCACAACAGTGTGGCAGGCTGCTGTCGCCGTGGGGGCCGCGTTGCTCCGCTGGAAGCCCTCCTGGGTGTGGTTGTGCTTCCTCGTGTTTGGATCAGGCCGAAGCCGTGTAATAATTCTGCTACCTGGCCTGCTGTGACACTGCGCCAATGAAGTCCATTTCGACGTTCATTCATCGCCACAGCTCCCTGGACGACGCTGCTGTTTTGTGTGGCTCCATTGTTTGGCTGCTGCTGATTTTAGGCAGCTGTTGTGGTGTCATTTAACAAAAAATATTTTTAGTTTTCTTTTTTTCAGGTTTTTCTGAATTGAGTTTGGGTCCAGCATCCCCCTCACAGAGCTGTCATCAGAGCCCTAATGCTGGGCTCTCTGGGGGCTGCTGCAGGGGTTATTGACTTGAGGAAAAGCTTGATTTATTAATTTGTTTATTGTTAAGTGTAAATTTGAGTTTCTTTGTAATATTTTTCATCGTTTTTGTTTAATTGTATTTGAAGATGTAATTGGTTATTTTGAGGCCATTTTAATTCTCCCTCTTTCCTTGTGGACAGGTGCTGGAGCTCAGAGCGGCGACCGAATCCCTGTTGGTGGGTTTTTCACTTCTCAGTTGCGTGGGTGTGCAGTGTCACGGGTGATATTATTGTTTTGGTTTGTTTCTCCCTCCTCTTTGGTTTCAGGCCGCTTTGGCAAGCCCAGCTCTGTCCATCCCCTTTTATTGGTCCAGTGATTACTGTGAGATGGCTTGGTAAATTTTGAACTTAAAAACCCATTGTATAATAAAAGTATTTCTATATTTTGAACACTGTCTCCTGCCCAGTGGTGATTTACGAACCTGTGTGATCTTATAGTCTCCTAGCAAAACAGTAACTACTTTCTGTGGCGAAATTCCCCAGGTGGCGTTGTTTGGCGACATTCACCCCTTGCTACCACCTCGCCACACAAAGTTCCAGTGGATGGTGCCATTCTTTTTGATGGACCAGACCAGGTACATTTGAGAGCTTGCAGAGACCATACTGCAGAAAATACTCCAACTCACTTTGTAGCACAAATGTACACGTATTGACTTTGTCCCTGACCAGTATCCACTCATCAGTATCAAAAACCTGGAACGGTCCCGTAGAGCTGATGCAGGGTCACAACGCATGCAAATCTTTGGCCCGGATCAGAGGACCCCAACACAATGGAAGAAGTTTCTCTCTGAAGGAACAAATAAGGAAGCATTTACGGAATTCCTGTATGTTTTATGGAAAATGCCAAACTTACAACAGTGGGCAAAGACCTCTGCTTGTACATCACACATCAAGATCAATGTCACTGTGTGACTGTTATGGAGGGTGAAAAGTCTGTTCATGTTATTTAAGACCTGCAGTGTGATCATGAAGAATTTGACACAACATGTTTTTATATAAAGACGAGTACCTTAATGCTTCCAAAAGTTTAAGAACCAAGTTTAACTTGGAGCAGTCAACATTTGCACTTCTTTGCCAGTGTGTATGCCACCTATATGATCAGCCAGCTGCTGGAAATGTAAATGAGTCTAGGTACAAGGCTTTCTGTATGGCATCATCGGCCGTGCCAGAATTATGCATTCCCCGTAATACTGATGCCCTCCACCAGCACTGACACAGGGCAAACTACCAGGCTGCAATAATGAGGTCCTATCTCAAAAAAACTACAAGTGCTCCATCACCTGCTGGATATGGTTGGCAAATAGGTTCTCTCACTGGCCACCTTGTGAGTGCTACCTTAGTTCAATTCAATTCAATTTCAATTTAATTTAATTTTAATTATAGTGCCAAATCATAACAAAAGTTATCTCAGGACACTTTACAGACTAGGTATAGACCACACTCTATGACTTATTTATGATTTACATAGACCCAACAATTCCCCTGTAGAGTACCGTGGCAAAGAAAACCTTCCCTATAACAGTCAGGGACGAACAGACCCAGCTCTATGGAGGACGGACATCTGTCTCGACCGGTTGGGGAGGAAGAAAAGGAGAGAGAAAGAGAAAAAAGATGGACAGAGAGAGACAAAGACAGACACAAAGACATGGCAGTTAATACAGCAGAATAGTAGAAACAAGCACAGCTAAGGTGAAAGATTATAATAGTAGCAGGAAGCGTCATGCAGGACCAAGGCAGCAGGCACCACCACGATCAGCAGAGACCTAAGAGATGACAAAGCACAAACAGCTCCGGAGAAGAAGTAAATTAGTAACATGCATTGATGAGACATGAATGATACAGACAGAGAGGAGAGAAGCTCAGAGCATCTGGTAAAGTATTATCCCCCGGCAGACTAGGCCTATAGCAGCATCATTAAACAGAACAAAATCAGCTTAAAAATAAAAACATTGCTAAGGGCTCATAAGCCCTATTTGTAAGCTTTATCAAAAAGTAAAGTTTTAAGTTTACTCTTAAATATGGGGACAGTGTCTGCCTCCTGAATAACACTTGGGAGTTGGTTCCACAGGAGAGGAGCTTGGTAGCTGAAGGCTCTGCCTCCAATTCTACTTTTGGAGACTCTAGGAACGAGACACATAATTCTTTTTTTATTGAAAAGTGCAAAAATACAGTACAAATAGGCATACATGAATATATTCAAATGCAATTACAAAAGTTGTCGCTTTCAGAACTGAACAAGGCATTTCTTACATTCAGGAAGGATTTAAACAGAACAGTTTTAGAAAGTAAAGCGATACGAAAGAAATACACAAAAAACTAAATATTTTCTTACAGGGGTCAATCAAAAGTAAAAGTTGAAGTGTCATACAGCAATAGGGCATTCTTTGAGTTCATACGTTTTAATGAATCAAAGTAAAGGTGTAGTTGTCATGAACGGTGCAGGGAATAACTCTGGGGAGCATGACCCAAATGCAGACAAGGATTTAAGAATTTAAACAGATATTTAATGAACAAAAACAAGAAGCAAACAAAAACCAGGGAACGGGAGAACAAGTACACGATCCGGGTGAAGACGAGGGGTAAACCAAACGCACACATCCGGCTCTTTATCCATTACGTTAACGAAGAGACGAGCCACAGCTGGGCGGAACCACGCTTACCAGCTCCAACAGACAAACACACAGGTAAAGACACAAGCAGGGAGAAACAGACGGAGGGAGACAAACTCACACTAAAGGAAGAGGGAAGAGACTGACAGGACCTGAATCCTGACAGTAGTTCTTTTTAAAAAATGTTTAAACGTGGTCTTTGAGAATTTATTATTGTGTAGAAAGTATTTGGCGAGTATAACCAAGTTATGTTATATTCTAATTTTCTGTCCTCCATTATGAAACCAAATCTCACATCAGTGTATGTCAGGGGTGGCACATCTATATTTATAGGTTATCCAATTTTTTAAGTCCTTCCAAAACAAATAAGATAGACTGCAAGAGAACATTAATGTTCAATTATTTCTACTTCTATTTTACAGAAAGCACATTCATTACAGTTCAAATTAAATTTAAGTCTTAGGAATTAACAACAAGGATAAATTAATCAGAGAATTTATTGTTTTGAAGTGTTCCTCTTTTGCTTTAGGGGAGATAGGAAAGCTAAGAAATGTACACGTTATTCTCTTGGCATCCAAGGTGGAGTATTCCTATAACATGTTTTCTTTTGACAGAAAAAAGAAAAAAAATCTTTGGTGAGAGTAGATCTAAGAAATTTGTTGTTACACCTTTTCCTCTAACTAAGGTTGTTTTTTTAATGGACAGTTTAGTAGTTCAGGTGTTATCGAGATTAAAGTTTCCTTAATCATACAGATGAGAGCCCGTTGAATTGCTTTAATGACAGTCCAGTAGTTGTTTCTGGAACATTCAATATTATATTTATGTCTAAAATCATCAAAATCTAATATGTTACCTCTCCCATCCATAAGGTGTTTGACAGACAAAATTACGTTTTCCTTCCATTCTTTAAAATAAAATGACTTATTTTTTATCAGTATGTACTGGTTGTTGGTACCAGTTCTTCGAAATTGGGGTATTGGGTGGAGAAAAATTGTGTTTATAAATTCGTTTTTAATAATGGAGGACTAATTTGTGACATTTACACAGATTAATTGGCAGTTCTAGCAGTCCAAAAACAGAATTAAAGCATTATCTTCAATCTTATCTGCATAGTCTAATAAGTCCAGAACTAATCTAATGTTGTTGTGAATTGAACGTTCTCTAAGGAAATCAGATTGGGATTCACTAATAACATGAGGCAAACATTCTTTTAGCCGTTTGGTTATAGATTATAATCGACATTAGGTAATGTTATTGGTCTAAGGTTATCTATAAGTTTGTTTTCCTTTCCAGGTTTAGGGATGAGTGTTATTAATCCTTGATTCATTGTAGGCATCACAACCTTATTTACAATACATTCCCGAATGGTGTTATTTGATATCTTGCCAGAAAAATGTATAAAATCTTTTACTTAATCCATCCTGTCCTGGAGCTCTTCCCACCAAATTTTTCACCAAACTACTTTTTCCAGTTCCAGTGGCGATTGCTCTAAGACTGCAAGGGAAGCTCAGCTTCCTCTAAAATCCATCCATCCATCCATCCATCCATCTTCAACCGCTTGTCCCTATCAGGGTCCCGGAGGGGCTGAAGCAGCTGACATCAGGCCTGAGGCGGGGTACACCCTGACAGGACGCCAGTCTATCACAGGACACATAGAGACAAACAGCCATGCACACTCACATTCACACCTACGGGCAAATTAGAGTAATCTATTAACCTAACACCTGCACGTCTTTGGACTGTGGAAGGAAGCCTGAGAACCCGGAGAAAACCCACGCAGACAAGGGGAGAACATGCAAACTTCATACAGAAAGGCCCAAGCTGGGATTCGAACCTGGACCTCTCTTGCTGTGAGGTGACAGTGCTAACCACCACACCACCATTTGATAGTCTTCCTTACAAAGAGAAAATTAGAGTTAAACAGCAGGGCAGGTGACCTCTTAAGATTGATTTAGTGCAAAAGGTGGTGAAAAGTAATAGGTCTTTTCAGTTTCCCTCGTATGACAAGGTGAGCTGGCTGACTGGAAGTGCTGTCACAAATAAAATTTAGGGATTCAGGCATGTGTTGTCTGGTCAAAAGTGGGTTTTTGGGATCTATCAAACTTTGACTGGGCGTACAAAAAGCATAAAAAAAACAATGAACATGTGAGTTCATGTGCAAGGTTAAGTTGCCCGGGCAGAGTCAGGGTTAAACATGCAATAAATGAAGGTGCTCGCATTCAAGTAGCAAAACATAATGAAACAGTCAAACAAAACAGGGCTTTCCTAAACTGCCTTATTGATGTGACTTCCTTGCTTGGCCGTCAGGAGCTGTCATTTAGGGGGCATGATGAGAGTGGTGAATCATCCAACGAGGGGAATTACAGGGAGTTTACAGAAACATTACCAAATATGACTCAGTCCTGGCCACACAATTCCAGTCATCGGCTGTGTTTTCTGGGATGTCCCATTCAATCCAAAATGTTTTGATCACTGCTCTTTCAGCCACTGTTTCTGTTTCTGATGAAATCAAAGGTGAAATTCAGGCTGCTCCCTTTTTTGCATAGCAGGTGGTTGACACCACTGATACAGCTTGCTGTGCCCTCTGTCATTGTTCGCTGTGTGGAAAATGCAGGTAAAACTCAGGAGCTCTTAATTGGATTTTTTGATGTTTCTGGGCGAAGAGATGCTCAGTCTGTTTTTGAAGTCTTGAATGAGAACATGCAGGGCTATAATTTCAGGGAGAAACTTGTGGCACAAACCTATGATGGGGCTGCTGTCATGGCTCCAGCTCTCAATGGTTTGCAGGCCAAAGATAAAGCAATAGCCCCCAGTGCAATGTTTGTGCTATGTGTGCTATGCACACAGACTGAATCTGGTGCTGCCTCAGGGGGCAAATGCTTATCTGAGTGCAGAATTCTCTTTGCATCTCTCTCTGGGCTTGCCCCATTTTTCTCAAAATCTACAAAAAGGACGTCTTCTCTTGAGTCTGCAGGCTGCTCAAGGTTGCCCAGAAATGCTACTCGATGCAATTTACATCACGGATAGTGAGCACTGTGGCAAACAATTATGATGCCCTCCTGAAGACTTTTGAGAAGATCATTGCAGATGAGACCATGGACGATGACACATTAGACTGTGCCAAAGGCTTTCTGATGACACTGGAGGATTTTGAGTTTGTGTTCATGTTTGTTCACATATCAACAAATCTTCTCTGAGACTGATGTTGTGTTTGACATTGTCCAGCAGAGATCTATGGATGTTCTGTACTGCAAGAAAAGACTTAGGTCTCTTATTGCTTATGTCAAAGAGAAGAGGTCAGAGGGGGTTTTCCAGGCTGTCTATGCCGTTAACGAGGAGACGTTACGTGTAATATTTGCAATTGAAGTGCTTTTAAGACAATTGCAAAATTGTTGTGACAATTTGGCAGTGACTACAACTAACAAAAAATTATTTAACACGCTGATGGTCTTGGGGCTGAGCTAAAATTCACAGGTAAGGTTACAAAAAAAGGAAAACTTCTTTGACAAGAGTATAACTGAATAACCAATGTTAAAAACAAAAAAACAATATAACAGTAGTGTGAACTGAAGTATAGTACACATTACTGTTCACAATTGTGTTATTGAAAAGTGTAATTTATTCTAAACGTTATATGGCTAATATATGGGCTACACTGTTTTAATGTGTTTATGTGTTTATTTCAATGAGTTCTGTTTGGGTCCAAAGAGTAAAATTACTCATTGTGCAGAATTTCCTGTTTCATAATATTATGTTATTACTTTATAATAGATTAATGTAGGCTACAGTAAATATATACTGTTGCAGCTTTTATTAGTCTATAGACTGCAGTGTAGCTTATTCTATGAATATATATACTAATATATTTGTTGATAATATTCTGCGTTAATAATCTGAATCTGTAAAGTAACTAGTTTCCAAATAAATGTAGCAGAATAGAAAGTCAAACAGCTGTTAATCTGGCTGAACAAATTATGAACCACTGATTTTTGAATGTGGCCTGCAAAGAGGAACATCTATTACTAATGTTCCCTGTGGCCTCATTTATAAAACTGTGCGTAGGATTCACGTCAAAGGTGGCGTAGGGACAAAACATAGGAAGTGCATGCACTTAAAAAATAATGGGATTTATAAAACAGTGCGCACGCACGTCCTGAGCCGGTTTCCCTTTATAGATCACAATCAACTATTAATGTGGCGCAGCTTTTGCGGCTTCATGTCACGCCCATAGATGCCTATAAATAGTCAATGAAACACCCCAAAATTAATATTAATTCATACTGAAATCATGACAAAAACAAAGAGGATAATGAAAAAAAGACATAACGATCAATGTAAAGTTGACGTTCTTGTTGGAGAGGTGGAAAAAAGAAACACACAGTGTGGACATTACTAAAGACAGAACGGCCGGAGAGTGGCAACATGATGCAGACACAGTTAATGCAGCAACAGATTACATTTGGAAAAACAGGACATTGCTGCAACTTGCGCCTTTTTATTTCCCTGTTCCCAGAGATCCAAATGAACCACACGGCAGTCCGAAGCAGTTCATAACCCACTCGTCCTCGGTCGACAGTAAATCCGTATGCGTATTTACCCATTGTGATGGCATGCCTTTTTATATTTGATTTTTTTGATCCAAAAAGCTGCAGGTGTGGGGAATAATCTAAGTTTAAAAACAAACGCATTGAAAACAAAAATAAAACGTACCAAATACATAAAAATAAAGACTGCACTAAACACTGTGATATATGATAACCATATTAAAACTGCGCTCAGCATCAGTGTGGAAACATTATTTGTCCTGTTCGTGGTATTTTTTATCAGAATAAACTCTGTAACATGCAAGTGTTTTTTAACAATTACAGAACATATTCATGAGTTACAGCTGTTTTTGTATTAATTGTAAGAACGGCATTTGTGAATTCTTCACATGAATGAGAGGTAATATTTCAATTTATTTTACACAATGGACTCAGTTTCTCGTGTTCCGTCCTTCTGCCATTTAGTGTCGCCGTTTCTCATTTCTCTTGTTTCTTTGCGTACGCCTGGGTCAAAGTGTGAGGAGGACCGCACATTCATGTAAATCCCAAAGTGGCACCCTCGTCTGTGAGTGCGCCACCTTTATAAATGAGGCTCCTGGGGTTGAAAAGACAGCGAGTTACAGACCTGCAACTGGAAACAGCTGTTCTCAATTCCATACGAGAGGTAAGTCCCAGTTTCATGTTAATGATGTTCAGGCATAAAAATAAAAAAAAGGTAATGTAGGCCACTTTTTTAAAATCAAAGTCAATAAATATTTTTGCAATTGGGGAATCTGGTTGAAATTGTTGTACACTTTATTTAAGTGATGGAAGATCCACTCATCCTAAAACTATATCGTTAGTTGATTGGTGCGTGGATGTTTGGATGACGGCCGCAAAGCGTTGTCAACATGATGAAACTACTCATAAAATCTGTCTGATATGTAAACTCACATAGTGGTAATCTTTGGAGCACTGCAACTTTGCGCTCCTCTAAAAACACAACGCCTCTTTGTATTTGCGTGTATCTGTGTCTCTCTCTTTAACATAATTGAAATCACTAATAATTATTTTTTCTCTCTTAAAGACTGGTCCTATGGTAGAGAAATGATGACGGGTCGAAGTGTTGCGCCACATTAATCCACCCTATCATCGGGCAAGATGTCAGGTAGGTTTTGTTAATTGTAGCTTAATTCTTTGTTCTACACTTGTTGGATGTGACTTAAATCGTTCCAATGAAACCTGCCTTCTCAAGATTAACACATTAAAAAATAAGAGTTAATAAAGCAAATGCATCAAATGCAGCCTAGATTAATTGAATTATTTACATCACTTTACATGAAGGACCACATAAACAGTAGGTTACGTAGTCATTAGTTAATCGATTAAGTAATAAGGAAGTACTTAGTCCGTACTAGCAGGGCACCAAAACAGTATCTAATGTTTAAATAATTACTGTAATTTATTAATCAATCGTTAAAAGTTCTGTGTAGCTCAGCAGCTGGTTCAGATTCAACCAGCTTACTAATTAACAATTCATTGATTATCAAGTTGCTCCAGATTTGTTCCTCAATCATTGCTCAATTACCTAATCATTCACTATAATATAAAATTTGATTAGGAGTTTCTCGTTAACTAATTATTCAATAATAGTTCAATTATAAAAAGTATTTTAGTAATTTATGAACATTGAAAAATAAAACATTCAGATACTTAATTTTAATGCATAAATATTCAGTATTAGAACTTCAGTGACTTTTTGATTTAAAAATTCAATGACACAGATTTACTTACATATTCAGTTTTTCCCTGTACAGTAACTACTCCAATTGTGTGGCCCTTACTGTAAAGTGTTACCATGTATAGTTTATCATGTAATGAGGTCCTGATGACTTATTTTGTCTGTTTTTAAGGGAGAGGAACCATAACACGGTTCCATATAATGCCGCATATACGGGTCACAAAATCCATATTGACCAAAATGAGAAGCTGGTCATGTCACTCACATGCTGACAATTGATGGCTTTACAAGTAAGATTATGGGGCAATCGACAATGCCTGTGAAGAATAACCTCACAATTTACAATTATGTGTACAGGTAATTCAGACACACTCCCCTTACACAAAACACCCACAGTCTGCCTGAACAACTAGGCAGTGCAGGTTTTATACAGAAACCTTTAAAACCATTTCATACATTTTAGGCATTGAATTATTCGTCTAAAATAACATTTAGACTGATCAAACATTAAAAATCAAATTAAAAAAACATTTGATTATATCGTTAATATTAAAAGGTTGCTTGAAAAGATTATGTGGGAACGTTTGTTTTGATCATGCTGTAACAAAATGTACAAAATGAAACAGAAATCGTGCAGCCTGAACAGCTATAGGTGCACAAGTGATGTGGTGGGTTGGACATCCGTCATACTGCTTTTTTCAGTGTTGATGTGAAATGGGTCGTTTTAAATTTACACAACTTTGTATTTTTTCTAAAGACAGCTATGAATGACTCCATTAGCTTCACCCTCAATATATTTTCTTGAATGTTTTTCTGTTTAATTGCAGGAGAGCAGTCACGGAAAATGGGATGTGGGACCAGGTCAGAGTGGACGACGGGAGAGAGTTTTATTTAACTCTCTTTATGCAGGAGAGGTTGGCAAGCCACCGCCACAACACAGAGAGGCCACCATATCTCAGGAACACCATCCATAAAGGGTTATTCAGTTAGAATAACTGTATACAGTGGATACGAAATGTTCACACCACACCAAGATTGTAATTTGAAGTATTGCTGATTTTAAAGTAAATCAACAAGGAATTCATTCATTTATCATGTTTATAATCTGGGAAATAATGTCTGTTGATTATCAGACGTTATAGATGTTCTTGCATTTCCAGACAATTGTCTTTTTGAGCGGTACAGTTTCACGTCACAGTCCATCATTTACAAAAAATGTTTGCAAATGGGAGTTTTTCATACAACGTCGGCAGTGATGGCATGTAATGAAATACAAATACTTCGTTACTGTACTCAAGTTTAATTTTCAGGTAATTTGTACTTTTAGAAGTATTTATTATTCTGACAACTTTTTACTTTTACTCAGTAAATTTTTAACACGATTATCGTTACTTTCAACTCCTTACATTTCCCAAAAAGGCTCGTTACTCTTAAAAACAAACAAAAACATTTCTTTTTTTTTGGTGCTGTGACGTATGCACGTCAGCCTGTAGCAAACACAGGCTACAACGAGCCTTTTGAGAGAGGCACGACAGAGACACGGCAGTCTGTCCTTCAGTAAATCAGATTGATGATTTCTAGAGCCAGGAGGGCTAAGCTATGTTCCAAGAGCTTTGAAAACCTTCTTCTCTTGAAGTTGAACAAACAATTTTGGTACATTAGTTTTCCCTGCCTTCACATTAGACTCGCATAGATGGATGAGGTGATGTAGTGTAGAGATGAAGATGGGGGTCTAGTATGTGTTATAGTAGTAGTATTGTTGCCTGATGTGCAATTCAAAAGGTTGATTAACAGCTGAACCTACAAGTATAATTTGTAACACCACAGTTTAGAAGCCAATCCAGGTCCAAAATTTAATGTTCAGAAGTGTGATGTGTGAACCTGACGTGTACAATACAAATGCCTACAATTGACTATGGTAAAGTACATCAGGATACATCTTGTGTTTGTTCAAACAATGACATCGATTAAATGGATTCCATATAAATTATCGTGTGGTTATTAGCTTTGCAGTGAATCGTGCAATAGAAATACTTTTTACTTTTTATAATACTTTTGAAAATTTCAGAGCCCGTACTTTTTACTTTTACTTGAATTAATATTTGGATCAGTACTTTCACTGTTACTTAAGTTGTTTTTTACACAGGTAGTTTTACTTCTACTCTAGTAAAGAATTTGGGTACTTTTGCCATCTCTGAACGTCGGAGATGCAGAGCCCTTGAGTAAGGTAACTGTATGTAGAGCGGTCAGAAAAGTGTGCCCTCGCCCTGAAACGGCTACTACCCACCTTTATCATTTTCCCTGGACATAAACCCGTCAGAGCCACCAAGGACGAGTTCCACAGGATTGCAGGTGAATGATGTAGAGATCCATTAAATTAATATTAAATAATATTCTGTTGACAACGTCCAATGACACTGTGCTGCAACCTCAGACTGGGATTATTCATTTTAATTTCTTTCAGGATTTCCCAGTGTGATTGGCTGCATAGATGGCACACACATCCCCATCATGGCTCCATCACATAATGAATCAGATTATGTGAATAGGAAGTCCATTCACAGCATAAATGTGCAGGTACATGTGGACTGACTACTGTTTCAAAATGTTAAAGACTGCATCATAGTTCAACATATATCAATCTCTTCACTGTCAGGATCGTATGTGATGCTGCATACATGATTTCCAGTGTGGAGGCCAAGGGGCCTGGGTCTGTTCATGACTCAAGGATTTATCAGGAGTCTAACCTGAGCAACAGACTGCAACGTGGTAAACAGCCTAAATATTTGCACCACACTGTATAATTCACCTGTCTCCCTCCTTTTAATATCCTCTAATGTATCCAGTACACATTACAGGAGAGTTTGATGGCCATCTGCTGGGTGACATGGGTTACCCATGCCAACCTAGGCTGCTGACCCCTTCCCTGACCCTGAACCAGGCCCCCAACAGAACTTCAACCGGGCTCACTGCAGGACCACAGCAGCAGTCATGTCAAAGACATAATACAAATTTAATTTGGTCTTCTTTATGTCCTGCAAATACATCAGCTAGTATAGTTAATAGTTAACATAGTTAACATAATTAATTATTATAATCATTCACCTGTGACCATGCACCTACCTCTAACTACCTCTAACGTGCTCCAGTATTTCAATTTCTAGGTCTGCCCTCCTAATCTGTCGGTCCAAGTTCTGCATTTCTTTGTCAGTTTTTAAAAGAAAATTCAGCAGGTGAATTTTAGAAATGTCTTAGACTGGTAACTGGGAATACATACAAGGAGGACATTATACTGTATATACTTATACTTATATATTGCACATACATTCCACAGAATGAATCTCTGGTGTTTACTGTGTCAACCTGTGCCCCTCCTGCTGCTGCCCAGCCATGCCCTGTTAAAAAAGGATGCTAATGTGTTAATACTTCAGTGTAGGCTAAATGTTACTCTATATTCCACCAGAATGTTAAGAAATGGAAATGGACAGTAGACATAAGACAGTAACATATCAAGATGTTACATCTGTAGGCCTTTCTGGATCACCCTCTCAGCAGATACAGTTTCCACTTCATCCAACATGAGTGATAGATTTCAGTGTATTTAATCTACCATTTGACAAAATCTTAGGAGTATTGCCTACCTACAGTTACAAGGTCTGTTGTGGCGTTAGGGGGCTCCACCAGGCAGATAGCACTGTTGGGACAAAAGTAAAAAAGCCATGAAAGGGGAAAAAAATATTTTTATGAATAGGCTTATGTATATATATATATATATATATATATATATATATATATATATATATATATATATATATATATATATATATATATATATATATAGGCATATTACATTTTATAAAAGCACTTGTGCCTATGGGGGTGAGCTCAGAGGATGAGCCACCACCCAGTTCACGGGAATCTGCTTTCTTTCTGTTGGCTGAGTAGAAGTTTGTGTTATTTTAAATAGGCTTAGTTAATTAACAGAGCATGATATAGATTAGAAGACATTTATGTGTGTGAAAACAGCAATAAGTTGGGGATAAAACAACTGTAGAGTCAGCCACAGCCACTTCATATTTACACCCTACCTGTTTGAACAATGTTTTTATGTTTCATCTTAAGCTGCTGCCAAGTGCGCTTCTCCCCCGCTGGGTTGCACCTCAATGAAATAAATGAATAGGCTTCAACTCAAGCAGTTTACCCCTGTGATATTATTGTGATTGCAAAGGACTACATTTAAACGTACGCACTGACCCGAGCAGCAATGTTCTCCCACGTCTTCTCCATCTCTTTTGCTGCTGCAGCGGTGTTTGTTACACTTTCGGCGAAAAACGTGCTCAAACTCACCGTATGAGTGCATTAATATAGAATACTGTTACTTTTTGTATTAACAACTGTACAAATAAACAGCAGTTGAAAAAATACCAATTACATCTGGTTTATTTATGTATGTCTCTTTTCCCCAAACAAGCTGGGACGTAACGCAATATGTTCTATATTTTGCTATCACACAACTGAAATAATTTGGCCTGAACCGAACAACCGGGTTAACTACCCATTGAAGGTGCCATTGATCCAACTGGTCGAAGGAGTTGGATATGGAGGACAGCATGGCTAAATTCTGTGTGTCAAACTTGACATGCCAGCTAGAAGTGCACTGTGTGGTGCAAGCATGGGATGCACACAGGGTTCCAGGTGTGTGTTATGGTTTGTCTCCCAAGCAAAGATGTGATATATGCATGTCTGATTGTATACACTTGTGCTACGTGGTCTCACGGGAGGGCGTATAAATAGCACGCCACTTTTCATGACTTTCATGACTTCTCGCGTGCATGTCTACGCATATTAAGATTTTCGCGTGTCATTTAACGCCCGTAGGTTAGGGTTAGGGTTAGGGTTAGGGCATTTCACGCCCGTTATTTCAGCCATCCTTCACATGAAATATTGATTTAAAAACAACTCTCTGAGAGAAAGCTCCACCACGTGGGTTTTCCCTCAATGACATTTGTGCGTGAAATGACAACGCCATCTCTGCACTATACAAGTCAATTGAGACTACATGGCGTGAAATGACACGCAAAAATCATTACATGCGTTGTAATTATACGCGAGATGTCTTGAGAGAAATAGCGTGTCATTCACACGCCTTTTGGTGAGACCAGGCTGACTTGTGAGGAAAAGTAAATTCTAGAGTCTGCTTACAATTTCCAAATAACTAATCACTAAATTTGCTCTGCAGTGTCCAGATGTAAGCATACGGAAAATGCTGTCAATAATCATTCGGACCATTTTAAATATGGACTCTTGACCCTGATTGGTGTGACCAGGAGACATTGTCAGCGATGACAGCCCTTTTATTTTTAATTTGTGAGTCAGCCACGTCTTTGGGTCTAGCTCCATTTTCACAAGCAATTACACTGTTTGGGCTGTTGTTCTTGTTCTTGTTTTTATTCACTGTGTTATTTTACTATAGTATTGCTTTTTTCGTTCATGAAATGTTATGTTTATTTTGATACATATATATTTGTTTTTATTGAAGTGTTTTTTGTTGCTTTGTTAAATTTGAGTAAATGATGGCTTCCACGACATGCATGGTCCCTTTTTTAAATCTGTTGTAGTAAATGCAGGACGTATAACCACACATAATTTATGTGTTATTTATTTTGATTTACTGACATTTCCGACTTGTAGATATTTAGGTTCAGATAGAGCGCAACACCTGCAAGTCAGATTTTGTCATTTTTCAACTGATGTCTATTTATGCTGTTCATAGAGTGAAGGGAGCAAAATATGTGTATTCTTGCCAATTTTGGAAAATAGATATGATGCTTAAAGATACATGTATATTAGGCAGCTGACCAGCTATCAAGAAGAAATAGGACAGACAAAGAATGAAATAGGGAACATACTCTTAGAAGCACATTCTGACTAAAAACTACAAATCTCAAACCCCAACCATAAGTTACAAACTATACTAAACCCACTCACCCACCATGACTCCTTGTAAGTGCTCACACCCGGGTGTAAATAGACCTGTCTTTAGTTTTGAAGATTAAAAAAGTTCAGTCAGTGATAAAACTAAGATTTCATATCAAGTCCAATTGACAGAGGTAATGATACATATACTGAATACACACAAGTGGCTAAATCATGCAAATTTCTGAGTAGAGGGGATGAATATTGCAAACTAAAATATGTGGCCGTGGTTTAAAGTTTGAGTCAATGAAATATGTCAAAGTGCAACTTGCAGGTTAGAGACCCCTGTTAATGTGTAGCAAAAGTATGTAGAAACTAGATTTAAAAATATATATATTAACACTATATCGACATTTGGAGTCGTTTTTGTAAAGATATTTACTTCCGCATCAAAAATCGTCTATCTGGATGTGACGTAAGAGATGGGAGTCCACTCAGTTTCTTATATGGGTCGCAATGCTCATTTTGCGTTATTTTGACACTAAAGAGGCTGAAAATGTATATTCATAGGCATATCACGGATCTCAGTCGTATAAGTATGATCCTGAAAGGTGTCCACAAGACAGGGACAAGAGCAATAACTGAAAAATATCTGATATCAGCCAGAAATATAAGAGTTGTGTGAGAAGTGAACAGCTCTGTCAGTGACCGCTGTTAGCTAACTACCGCTAACAGCAACAGCTAACAGTCACGTCACAACACTGTAATTATACATCAGGCTTTAACTAAACTAGTATTTGTAATAATAATATAGCACAGGTATCAATACATACCACTAACAAAAACAAATGTACATGTGATGTTATCAGTCAGTGGTCAACTCCACACTACATTTATGTGCTGTAAAAAAACGCTGATGAAAGGCTGACTGAGAGAAATAATTTATTACTCTATTTACTTTCTTCAGTTACAACATGTAATCTAGACCCTGTTTAATGAGTGTCCAGCAGCTTTTAAAACCCAGAACTCATTGTCTTTTGTTTTATATGTAAGGTCGGCTTAGCTCTTTGAACTTGCAAATACAACAACTAAATAGATAAATTGTAAAATTAAAAAAATGGTATCCTATGAATAAAATAGTAAATTGAAAACTACATTAAAACTGAATCTGGGTAATTTTCTGTACTATTTTACAAGTAACACATCATCACTACCTATATCTACTTTTGATGTTAATATAAATAACTGTGATAAGGTGATGGTTCCTCTCAGTCCATCACCTTATTGTGGTGAAGACGTTTGTGTGTCCCTGTGAACCTGAGGGCTGTGTTTTCTGGAGCCTGGTGCTCCTGGTAGGGTCTCCCATGGCAGAGTGGTCTCAGGCGAGGGGCCGGACTAAGAATGGTTTAAAAAGACTCAATGGAAGAAAGAGGAAGAGAGACCACGGAGCAAATTGACATGGCACCTCCCCTCTCTCCGTCCTTTAGGCCCACCACTCACGGGAGGAACCGCTGGGGTCGGGTGTGCTGCTGCATGGGTGGCAGTGAAGGTGAGTGGCCTCGACGGACCAGACACGGGCAGCAGAGGCTGGCTCTGGGGATGTGGAATGTCACCTCTCTGTGGGGGAAGGAGCTGGAGCGGGGTGGTAGGGGGGGAACTCTGACTGTTGTTTGTGCATATGCACCGAACAGCAGTTCAGAGTATTTCGGCCTTCTTGGAGACCCTGAATGGAGTCCTGCATGGGGCTCCAGTAGAAGACTCCATAGTTCTGCTGGGAGACTTCAACGCCCATGTGGGCAATGATGGAGACACCTGGAGAGGCGTGATTGGGAGGAATGGCCTCCCTGATCTAAAGCCGAGTGGTCGTCTGTTATTAGACTTCTGTGCTAGTCGTAGATTGTCTGTGGTACCAGAGCACCCTAGGCCAAAGGTCGATAATCGATTTTGTGATCGTATCATCTGATCTGAGGCCGTATGTTTTGGACACTCGAGTGAAGAGAGGGGCAGAACTGTCAACTGATCACCATCTGGTGATGAGTTGGGTCAGAGGATGGGGGAAGATTCTGATCAGACCAGGTAAACCCAAACGAGTAGTGCGGGTGAACCGGAAACGTCTGGAGGAGGCCCCTGCCTGAGAGATCTTCAACTTACACCTCCGGCGGAGCTTTTCTGGCATCCCTGTAGAGGTTGGGGGCATTGAACTGGAGTGGGCAATGTTCAAAGCTTCCATTGCTGAAGCTGCAGCGGTGAGCTGTGGCCTCAAGGTCTTAGGTGCCTCAAGGGGCAGTAACCCTTGAACACCGTGGTGGACACTGGTTGTCAGGGAAGCTGTCGGACTGAATGAGTCCTTCCGGGATATGTTAATCCAGAAGACTCCGGAGGCAGCTGCATGGTACCGACGGGCCAGAAGGGCTGCAGCCTCTGCTGTGTCAGAGGCAAAGCAGCAGTTGTGGGAGAAGTTCGAAAAC
The DNA here is from genome assembly GCF_963691815.1 of Echiichthys vipera. NCBI lineage: Eukaryota > Metazoa > Chordata > Actinopteri > Perciformes > Trachinidae > Echiichthys > Echiichthys vipera. The sequence continues at coordinate 32,611,270 of NC_139825.1, read as the reverse complement.
CATTCGACACCTCAGGAGGGGGAAATGGGGAACCGTCCAAGCTGTTTCCAGTAGGGACGGGACGCTGGTGACCTCAGCTGATGAGGTACTCGGGCAGTGGAACTAGCACTTTGAGGAACTCCTTAATCCCACTAACACGCCCTCTTTTTTAGAGGCAGAGATGGAGGCTGATGGGGAATCGTCAATATCTCTGGCGGAAGTCACTGAGGTAGTCAAACAACTCCACAGTGGCAAACCCCAGGGATTGATGAGATTCGTCCTGAAATGCTGAAAGCTTTGGTTTGGGAGGGGCTGTATTGGTTGACACGTCTCTTCAACATTGCGTGGACGTCTGGGAAAGTGCCAAGAGAGTGGCAGACCGGGGTTGTGGTTCCCCTTCTTGACGAAAAGAGAGCTGAGCCGGAAGGCAAAGCTCTCGATCTACCGGTCAATCAAATTTGTTCCTACCCTCACCTATGGTCATGAAAGCTGGGTCATGACCGAAAGAACGAGGTCACGGGTACAAGCGGCCGAAATGGGATTTCTCAGGAGGGTGGCTGGAGTCTCCCTTGGAGATAGGGTGAGAAGTTCGGCCGTCAGTGAGGAACTCGGAGAAGAGCCACTGCTCCCTGGGCGCCTCCCTAGGGAGGTGTTCCAGGCCCGTCCAGCTGGGAGGAGGCCTCGGGGAAGACCCAGGTCTAGGTGGAGTGATTATATCTCCACACTGGCCTGGGAACGCCTCGGGATCCCCCAGTTAGAGCTGGTTAATGTGGCCCAGGAAAGAGAAGTTTGGGGTCCCTTGCTAGAGCTGCTGCCCCCGCGACCTGACCCTGGATAAGCGGTTGAAGATGAGTGATGAGTGAGTGATAAATAACTGTAGATATTGTGTCCCTATCACCAGGGACTATCATTACACAGCTAAGATGCAGGTCGTCTGCTCGGCCTGTGGCAGCCACATTACAAAGCCCTTACCCTCACGTCTGCTGTCATCAGGAGACAGTTTCCAGAAAGAGGAGGAATTAGGATTATGAAATGTCTCATTTGGGTGACAATCTACAAAACTAATCACAAAATGTCTTACTGTATAAAAACAGTTTATGCATTTAAGCTCAGATACTGCAGTAATGGTTAGGCCTGCATACAGAAGTTACAAGACTATGAACCAACATCCCTAAATATACAAACTATGAATGTATTCTTATATTCAGGAACTACAGTTAAGATAGAAACATTCTGCAATACAAATGTAAACTCATGTAAACTCAAAACACAAGATTAGATCTTTTTAAAATGTGGATGTACCAACTGGTGAAAAGGAAAAAAAAAGATGTATCCATTTAAAACTAGAAAGCACTCACTAAAAACATGCAATCCTAAATTAGCTATTTTATTATTAGAAACGTGTTTAAACTTATTAAAATGCACACATAGACAATAATGAAATATATGCAACATTTTTCCTCAACTTCGTAAAAAATGCAAAAGTGAATCGTGATGAAGGTAAAAACAAACATCTTGCAATGTTTAGAAAACATTTATTAATTGCTTCGATACATATGAATTGTAGACTTTGATCTGACTTTTTCGTGACAAATATCAATCTTAAACAGTAAACTTTCACACTGATGTCCTGTGTTAAACCGTGAATGTTTTGTAAGAGACAGGCTGTCCAACTGCCCCCGGTGTTGTTTTGGCAGGTGCAGGACAAGGCAGCACGGCTCTCTGGTACAACAGTCTTTAATGAGATGATGTGATGTAGACCTCTCTGTGACTCTGTTAGGGCCAATGTGAATGCTGAGGAAGTTAACAAATGCTTTTAGATCACATTCAGTGATTCAGCTTCTCCTTGAGAAAAAGCAGATTATGCAGCTCACAATGTAATCATTTGTAAAGAAACCCAGAAGCAAAGACAATCTAGTATAAAAATAAAATTCATTATGTAGAAAACCTGTTAAAAACACCTCTTCTTGTACTGTGTAGAGTAGGGGATCACTGCAACTCTGAATAAAAAAGTTGCATTAACCACTGACAATAAAAAAAAAAAATGTAGTCTGACACAAGAGCCCTGCAATGAACTCTGTATGCAGGACGTTTACAATGTTTTTTGTTTAAACTGTTTTAGAGATGATTTAACTTGTTTGTCTGTTTTTTATTAGTCTGCAGTTGAATCGTACTTGAGGTGTTAACAAGTGGAAATGATAATGTAACATTGTTACATACAACAGTATTGAATAAAAATCATGGTTTCCAGTTTCTTTGCACCTACTGTACGAGTCTTTTGTTGGGATAAAACTTTCTTTATATGTTATAGATCTAACACACTTTAGTCGAATCATGGAACATTGTATTAGAAAAATATTAATATCAATATTCCTCTTCCTACTGTGACATGAAATGTCTTCTGTGTTGCTCATAATCATGATAGTCAGTGGAGTGATTTCCTAACAGCAGCAGTGTGATATATCTTTAAACCTGTTCCTCACCATCTCTACAAACCAGTAAGCCTATTTGATTTGTACATTTAACTTATTTTTTTGCGAGAAAAAACAAACAAACCTCTCAACACAACAACTTCCTCTTCACATCTTTATTTTTTCCCCAACATTTTGTAATTAAAACCTGAACCTTTTTTGTTTTGCCTTTTTTAAAATACAAACTGCCAGAGTAACTGTTAGCACGAATGTGATGATTTACTGAGGAAAAATTGATTTCTACTACATAATAATCAATGTAACTGCTGTTACCTTCAGCATAGTGAAAAACATACAGAAACTGAACGTACACTTATTTCATATCACAAAATCCACACAATGTAGTAATAACACAGCTAAAAGAAGTCCATTTATGCTCACAACTCTGGTGAGATCTGCAATACTGGCTTGACGGACATCAACTGTAAAGTTTCACCTTCTGACTGGATTATATTTCATGACACTGACATGACGTGTCTTGTGCAATCAAAGCCTGTTTCTTTTTTTTTTCTTCAATTCTTCAAACTTTGAAACGCACGACAAATGGCACTGGAAATAAAACTGAACGGTAATGTGGTTTACAGGTACTAATGTCATGCGTTCACATACACACATGCTCACAGTCACATCTCCAGACAGATCCAGCAGACCTGCCCGATTCATACACAACAGTGGAGAGGGTAAATATAGGCTACAAAGGGAATAATATACAGTTACAATGTAAAAAGAAAGAAGATGAAAAAATGGACAGTAAAAAATATAAAAATGAATAGGATAAAAAGTGAGGATATTGTTGCAGATATCAAGGACACAATTCTCCATTATCAGCTGTTTAAGGTGCGAGCTCCCTTGTTTTTTGTTTTTTTTTGACAGCATTTACATTTCTTCTATGTGTGACTTGAAATGCACCAGCGAAAAACAAGCTGCTAAAAAAAATCCTTCCCAAGCAACCACAATAAAACTCACTGAATAAATGTGAGATAAACATGATTATAAAAACATTTTGGTTTAGCAATTAACACAAAGTCAAATTAAGACTAAAACACTTATGCGGTCACTGATAGAATTGTAATTCTCAGACTTTCAGTCACTCCTTTTGAACAAAAGTACATTCTTCACAAAACTACAACCTGGATGATTTTAAGTTCATCCAGATTTGAAAAAACACAAAGCTCCTCGCTGACATGTTTTTCTCTAAGTGCCGTTGAAAGGAGGGACATATTATTAAGGGATATTAAGATATATTTAAAGAGAGGTCTTTTCAGGATGATGATCTCACGCTGTCAGTACTTTCAAATAGTTTCATTACAGGGCAAACGCAAGATGTGATTGTAACAGAAAATCCAGTTTACAGTACATTGTCTCAAACTGCATCCAAACCAACTTAATTTCCACCTGGCTTCTGATTTGTTTTCATTTATTACAGACATTTCTCTGGTTTTAGACATGTGACCTTCAGGCCTGACCCTGTAGAGTGACCATTGGTCCATGTAATACAAATAAAAATAGAGAGGAAGGAGTAACATTCCCAATCAAGTTTCCAAAACCTTTTAGCATGGAAAAGTATTTAAGACAACAAAAGGATGATATAAGTGCTAAAGTTCAATTTCATGGATGCTTCAAGTCTTCCAATGAGACCTTGGAAAACATGTTAAAAGTGCATTTTTGTCTTACATATATTTAATTAGTACCTACAGTACAAGGGGGGAGGAACTCTGGAGAGACTGTGAAGTGGCAGACTTCATGAGCTGTGACAAACTGTTGCAGAAAATAAAATGCAACAATTTCCAGAACACTGAAAACACAAGATGAGTCTTTTCTCTTCTTCCCCTTGAGTGGCAGCATGTTGGTAAGACCCTCTTAGTTCACCAGATCTCTCGTGTTAAGCTTAAAATTATCAAGAGAGCTGTTGCTGTACGATGGACCGCACATGATGGCAGCTTCTGTTTTAAAAGTACATTTTCTTCATAGGCAGATTCAATTTAAAAGGGACTTCTTTTTCAACATAGTCAAAGTAGAGCTGATTTGATTTAGATGTAATCATTTTTCTTTCTCACATCAAATGTCCTTAAAAAAAAAAAAAAAAAAAGAGAGAGCTGAACATGTAAAATGTGTTCTCTTCCTTCATTTCAGATGATACCGGCAGGATTCAAAGTGGTCAGAGTCATTCGGATTCTCAGGTAATGTGTTTTTCTCTCACTGTGGAGGCGGGACCGGAGCCGATGGGTCCCCGGGAAGGGGGGCGGTGGGCTCTGTGAGGAAACATGTCAAGAATTTTAACAACTTTTTTGACACATATCTCAAGTTAAGTTGATAGGACAAATAATCAAATTAACTGATAATAGTGTAGGTGTATAAGCATAGAATTTAGTATATCTTGCATTATGGGAATAATTTGCACCCACCCAAATTGAATTTATTTAAATATTTGATAATGGTTGTTCAGCAGGAATACAACTAGCAGACAAATACACAAATATAATTATTGTAAGACATGTATTAGAAAAAGTTTGCTTGAAATAGTGCTGAAAATGGATTAAACTTCCAAATTCTAGCTTCTAACATTTAAGGATTTCATGCTTTTCCTTGTTCTCATATCATTGTATAACTGACAAATTAATTGATAATGAAAATAATTGCTAGTTGCAGTCCCTGATTGAAAAGCCAGGCGTTTTGTACATATTTGATTTAGCTTTCTTATTTTACAGCTAAACAGTGCACTAAAATATGTTTCTGAAAAAAGGCAATGCAGTCAGAGTCTTGATTCATATTTGATCATCGATGCCTGGTTTCACAGTTTGATCAGAGGTCACAAGCAGTTATTGACACTTGGTCAGTGACTGCTTGACCCTGATGTCACTTTAGGTCGGTCGCAGTGGAACCTTGCATACGCCATTAGGAGTACTCAGGGAGCAGCAGGTGGAGGCAGAGATACAAGACATTTTCACAGATCGTCTGTCTCATAGTGCTTTCAGGGTATAAACCCTGCCACAGGAGGAAATTAAAGAAAAGGTCTGTCTTTATCCCAACATTGATGCTTATTAAAGCCTCTGCATTGTGCATTAACTCTAAACTCACCATGGAGTACAGGAGTAGTGCTGGAGCTGGAGCTGGAGTGAGCAGCTGGGGTCGTGCCTGGGGGGCAGGCAGGCGAGGTGTGAGCACTCTGAGGTGGTTGAGACTCAGGGGCCGGGGCAGAAGCCGAGACCGGAGGTGCCGGGCTCGGAGTCGGCTGCGGCGCTGGTGTGCTAGGAGCTGGCTGACTTGCGGTTGGGCCCTGTGGTGGCGGAGCTGGGGCTGGGGCGGCCTGGTTGGCATGAGGGCCCCCGGCCTGGCTGTGCTGCTGGTGCTGAATCTGCTGGAAGTGCTGCTGGCGGGCCCTCATCTCAGCGTATTTCAACTGCTCCATGTGGAAGGACTGACGGTCAGCCAGCAGCTGCTGACGCTGGTACTCCAACTACACACACACACACAAAGGAGAAGTTAAAGGTTTTGTACTTTACGCTGTCTTTGAGATACTATCCCAGAATCCCTCACTCACAGCCTCCCTCTCTCTGTCCATGATGGTTTCCAGTTCTTCAAAGTGTCGCAGTTTAATCTCCAGCTTCTTCATTTGGGTCTCCACCAGCAGAGCCACAAGAGATTTAATCTTCCTCTCTTCCACTGCGGCCAGATGCTACAAAAAGTGAGGGACAAAATCAGGGTAGAGAAAATGTGAAGGAAAGGTGAATGAAGGATACAGCAGGTTGAGGTTGAATAATTAATTTTACCTTGGCTTTGACAGCAGCAGCAGCGAGCGCAGACGCAGCAGCAGTGGCCAGGTTCCCCTCTCCCACATCACGCTCCACCTTAGCCTTCCTCTCTACTTCACTCTCTGCTTCTCTTTGTCCTTCCTCTGTGGCCTCTTTTCCACCCTTCTCCTTCTCCCCATCACCTATGAGAAAAAAAAAAGTTTTTTCACCTTTCAGAAGACTATACTACTAAATTTCCTGTATCTGACTGAGATGTATTTACGCACCTATCTCAGACTCTGTTTTGTCTGCCTCCCTCTCTCCTTCTTGTTCTCTTCCTCTTTCTTCTTCCTTCTTCCCATTCTCCGCCTGCTTCTCCTCTTCCTCAGTCGCTCCATCTTTGCTGTCCTGTATGGGAAAGCAAAAGGGGCACAATGAGCTTCGCAGCTGTTCATCAGCAGAACTCATTAATCAGAAGCATTAGATTTTAACGAACATGCATCATACCTTGGCCTCCCTCTTCTCTTCACCTGGTTGGTTGTCACTCTTATTTTCATCACTGTTTTCATCTAGACAAGACAAGACAAGTCACTTTCTCAGTAGTGGAAAAGTGTTTTCTTACTTGCAATTTTGCATGCTGTATGTGTGTGTGTTTGTGTGTCCATCCTACCAGGTCTTTCTCCCTCCTCCAGGCCAGTACCAGCGATGCCACTACCCTCCAGGCCATACAGCGGGTCCTGTCGCCCGCTGACCCTCGCTGCCTCCTCCACTCGCCGCACGTGAGCCTCGACAAGCGCCGCAGGAACCTCTTCCTTCATACGAGAAAACTCCTCTGAGAGGGAGAGGCAAAGATTGAGGTTAATGGTGTAAAGCACAATTCAGATTTGGGGATGACTAATGAGTAATTCAATAAATTCACTTCAAACTGAGCTCTTTCTCACCCAGAGCAGACTTGGCTGCAGCTGAGGCCACACGTGGGTCGACGACAGAGGCGAGGAAAGCCACTGTGCTCATGACAGGGTTTCCTGCCTGGCTGAAAGGTACCGGCTGGAAGGCAAGTGGTCCCAGGGACGAGGAATTTTCCTCCAAGTAGGGGTCTTCAATTGGCAGCCGCAGGAAGTGCAGGATGCACTCATCCTGCGTACGGCTGCCCACATGTTCTGAAACCTTGTTCCAGTCATCCTTGTACATCTCCAACCCCTGATGGAAGTGAGGGCTCCATTCAGCTCCGTATTTCTACTGTATTATTTTTTTGTTTACAAAAATAATTACCAGCATCATCAAGCAACTGATTTAAAGCATAATTCATACCTCAAGTAGTAGTAGTGTTTCTTGTTCTGTCCACTCCCTCATAGAGCTTGCTGTACTCTTGCTCTGTGCACAGATATCAACACTACTTTGTTAATATGGTCATTGTAAATCACAGCTAAAGAATCATTTGTTCATGCATCTTGCATCAAGACTTGTACCTTTGCAGAAACAGTCTTCTTGCTGTACATGTCAGTCCGCAGGCCAAAGTTTTGCAGATCTGCTGGTTTCTCCTTCACTTTATCTGGGAAGGACATCATCTGCTGGGTAGCAGGGGTCTAAATGTACACAATGACAAGGGGCACATGTAAAATAACACAGAATAGGTGCGCATGTGTCTATTTGTGCATGTGTGTTTGAGCGGATGTGGACCTGGGATGTCTTGGGCTGAAGGGGAACCAGACTGGATGGGGTGTCTGCCAGGACGTGGAAGTGAGAGGTGGGCGGGGGACCCATGGGCGTGGGTCGACTCTCGGAGTCTACCTGGTAGTTGATCAGGCCCCACTGCTCCAGGAAGGCGTGAACTCTACAGCAGAAGAAGCAAGTTGTACATCACTGACAGTTTTGACAAAAACAACTGACTGTGTAGACACAAACTGTTGATACTAGACTAGAAATATTCACATTCAGCCCTCCACCTACCTCATGATTGCACACACGTCTCCTGCCAGGTTCCTGCGGCAGGCGGTGGATGTCAGGTACTCCTGAGGGTTCAGTCGGTAGGTGTCAATCATGAAGTTCCTGTATGCCAGGTAACTGAAAGAAGGGAGGTGAAAAGAAAACTGAGTTATTTTGACTTACTGTTGTATCATATTGATTGTTTGTGAAATGTGTCTCATTGTAATAAAAACACCTAATGTGTGTACGGATCAAATACTTACATCTCAGGGGTTTTGGATTTGTTCTTCCCATTAAAAAACTCTGGCAGGGCTCTGCGCTCAATGGCATGAACACTGGGGGAACAATTCCAATGTAATTAGACTCACAGTTTGAATTAATCTGAATGATTCACTTTGAATTTTTGTCTCTTGTTTTCTGAATTTTATAAATAAGTTACACATCTCTGAAATCAGATTACTTAAAACATTTTTTCTCACACCTGTTGTAGTCAAACCAGGCAGCGTAGCTCGGTATAATAATATGATGAGTCTGCTCGGTCACATTGTCCTCGTGAAGGTCTGAGCCTTTAACTGGTTCACCCTTCACGCTCAGAGAACCTTCCTCCTCCTCCTGTTCAAACACAAGCACACACTCATGGTGACATGGGTTTTTTGTGTTCTCACTGTCACCACATTCTCTCACACTTTTACAAACTACCTTACCTTGCCTGTTGTTTCCATGGACTCGTCCTCCTGCTCATCTGAAAGAATGAATTCAAAAGAATGGTGAGTAAACATAAAATGGACAAGCAGAGAGGCATTACGTTCGCTGGCTATAAACTGACACTCAAAATGAATAGAGGACTAATTCACAGATTGACATACAGACTTTTCCTCCATGGTGGGAGACAACAGTCACATGAAAAATAATGTGCTCTAATAATGACAAAACCCTGATCCATGATAAAGTAATAAATAGTTGTTCTATAACCAGATATCATAAATAATCACAGTGGATTACTTTCCCACTATTTTAATTGCATAAGCACTGCACAGGAAGGGGGCAACTTCTTGTTAAAGCAGTTACAAGTGGCCATGATGAAGGAGATGCATATGCAACTTTCTGCTCACCCATATCTGTTCCTCCCTTGACTGGAGTTGAATCACAGTCCTTCTTGGTGTTATCTGCAATAAGAAAGTACATGTCAGCCAGCATCAACAGCCACTCTAAAGTCTTGAAGGTTAAAACCGAGGTTAATTTTAATGGTCAAATACGGTCACTTTTATGTATATTTTGAACATATGTGTACTTGTCTTAGGTGGGTTTCCCTCTTCAGATGCTGCAACAGGTGATGCTTCGTCCATGTCTTTACTAAGATCCTCCTGTTCCTCCTCCCTTTGGCCCCGTTTTGACTTGGTGTACGGGGTTGTTGGCCTGTACACGCACACACACACACACACACACACACACACACACACACACACACACACACACACACACACACACACACACACACACACACACACACACACACACACACACACACACACACACACACACACACACACACACACACACACACACACACACACACACACACACACACACACACACACACACACACACACACACACACACACACAGGTTTTAATAATTTAACAGCTGACAAGCAGGACATCATTGCATCGAGACACGTCTGGTGACTCACCCTTTTTTGGTGTTCTTCTTCTTGCTCTCCTGAGGTGGAGGTGTGGGAGAAGGCGACGGTGACCTCTTCCTCTTCTTGGCGCTGCCAGGCTTCTTGTCCCTCCGCTCATCAGGCGTGGTCACCTCGTCTGTCAGGGTCTTGGCCGAGATCCTCTTCCTCTTTGGGCAGCCCTCGCCCACTTCATAGTCCTCCTCATTCATCCATTCATTATACTGGTCCAGGTCTAAAATCCACTTGGCATGGACCTGTGAACAGATTCCAGATAGTTGTTAGACCAATTAGAGACCAATTATTTTCAATAAGCTTGTCAGCTGCCCTGAGTGAAATGTCACCAACTTATTCCACAGTTTAACAAGGCAGTGTAGCTCACTCTGCACAGGTTTTAAGCTACATCTTCTAGAAAGCACCATCTACCACCATCAAAGTTCAACCTGGAACAATTCTACCTTGTACATGTGGATTGAGATGCATCATCTAGAAATGAGATTACAACACTAATTCTTTAAAGGGACCCACAGTAGAAATAATGTTGCAAAGAACATTAGTGTGGGTATTTTCTTGTGCTGGTTTCATGGCTGAAAAACTATTGTATTTGGGTAATAATTGTTGGATTAAAAAGAAAATAAATATGTCAGGGTTCAATGGAAGTTTTTAATTATGTATGTTTACGTAAAAAACAATTCTACAAAGATACAGTATGCAAGCACACTGAAGGAGCACTCTCTAAATTAAGTATTTCTTGATTATGTCACTTTGAAGTGGTGATCTGAGGCAGACATTTCCACTGTGAGTAAACAGAGACAGTATACAGTAAGTGATAGCAAACTGACCCAGCGTGCAGCATTTTGTCCAAATACAACTCCAGACATTTAAACGCTTCACTACTCTTACTGAACGCCTTGAGCTCAGTGATGCTCTGTATACAGAATAAGAGCTCTGACACTGCTTTGAATTTATGGTTCAGTTGAGTGCCAGAGTAAGCTCCATTGCTCAGAATCACACTCACTCATCTTCAACCCCTTATCCGGGGTCGGGTCACGAGGGCAGCAGCTCTAGCAGGGGACCCCAAACTTCCCTTTCCCAGGCCACATTAACCAGCTCTAACTGGGGGATCCCAGGCCAGTGTGGAGATATAATCTCTCCACCTAGTCCTGGGTCTTCCCCAAGGCCTCCTCTCAGCTGGACACGCCTGAACAACTCCCTAGGGAGTAGGGCTGTGACTTTTGCCCAAAAATCATATTCAAAGTTCTTTGGTTTATTAATATTAATATTTTAATACATTCAAATTGCCAAAGCACTTCATTCTTTGATGTTTTGCACAGAGAGAAAAATAGGAGTACTGTTGCCAAGCTAGAGAGACTCCTGACAGGTTTGTATATAAGAGAAAAGTTAAACATTTTTTTTTACTTCCATCATCAAGTGTCGAGCTTAATCCAGTACACTCGATCAGAGCTTTTGAACCTCAGATCCATCCCTCACAGTGACCTGGGCCCATCTACATCCTTACTGGAGGAGAAATTACGGGACATAAACATCTCAAGCCTGTCAACACCATGGCTGCTGGCCAGAAGACAGGGCCGCCGCTCCAGCACCTTTGCCAGGTTCAGGAGACGCCCTTACCGGCCAACGCTCCCAGCCCTTCTGCTGTCAAACATCAGGAAATGGATGAAGTCCAACTCATGATACAAACAAACAAACAAAGACTACAGTGACTGCTCTGCCATCTGCCTCTCAGACCTGGCTTGATCAATCAGTGCCTGACCAAGCAGTAACACTTCCAGGTTTCACATTACATCGTGCAGATAGATCATCCAAACTATCGCGCAAGGCAAGAGGCGGTGGTCTTTGCATAATGATCAATGAACGCTGGTGTACAAATTCCACAGAACTCACCCACTGTCAAATGCATGTTTACATTCCTCCTGAGGCTAACGCTAACACCACCATAGCCGAGTTAGCCAACTACGTGTCCTCAGTGGAAAATTCACATCCAGACACAGCGGTCATTGTCCTTGGGGACTTGGGGACCAAACTAATTTGTCATCTGAGCTCCCTGGCTACCATTAGCAGGTAGCCTGCCCCAGCAGAGGTTCCAACACACTGGACCACTGTTAAACACCAACAAAACTTGTCCAGTGCTGGTCCCCTGAAGCCATTGAACAACTTCAGGGTTGTTTCGTGTGCACAGGCTAGAATGTTTTCCATGCGGCAGGTGACCTTCACGGTGTCACTGTTGTAGTGACGTCATACGTCAATTACCGAGTGGAACTGTGCATTCTACTCAAAAAAGTCAAACACCACAATAATAATAAACCGTGGTTGAACAAGGACATTAAAAAACTAAGAAAGGGGAAAATGTGGCAGGAAACAAAAAACAGCATATGGCTGCCAAATCCAAACTGAGATCTGTTATAAGAAGGGCCAAATCCAACTATGCCACTAAACTAGAAGAACAAATCACAACTAGTGACACGCTTCATCTGGAAAAAACTCCAAAACATGACAAACTACAGAAAGAAACCCACCCCACACCTGACAGCGACAATCAGCTTCGTGACCAACTCTACTCTTTCTTATCCCCCTTTCACCATCTACGAGAAGGAGGTGGGAAGCACTTTCAGGGGAATTAAGGAAGGAATAAAGCCCCTGGTCCAGATAACATCAGCCTGTCCGTTCTCCACCACTGCGCTGCAGAACTGGCTGTGATTTTCACCAACATCTTCAACACCTCCCAATATCAAAGCTCAGTACCAAAGTGCTTTAAAGAATCCATCATCATCCCGGTTCCCAAGATCATGTCCTGCCTCAATGACTACAGACCCATTGCCTTGACCTCAGCAGTCATGAGATCATTTGAGCGCATCATACTCAATCCCCTGAAAACTGTCACCACACCCCTCATGGACCCATACCAATCTACATACAGAGCCATCAGGTCAGTTGAGGACACTGTCAACTTATAAACTCATCGTATTCTGAATCACCTGGAGTCTGCAAACACATATGCCCACATCCTGTTCGTGGATTTCAGCTCTGTATTTAACACAATAAACCTGGCAAAACTGTTCAATACATTACTGGAAATAGACATTGACAGATGCATCTGCCACATTCACAGCTTCCTCTGGAACAGGCAACAGAAGGTGAAGATCCAACAACAATACATCCTCCCCTCTGTTCCTCAGTACAGGCACACCCCAAGGCTGTGTTCTCTCACCCTGGCTATTCTCCCTTTACACAAACCAGCTCACATCCCACCACAGCTCTGTCAACCTGCACAAATACGCAGATGACTCAACTATCATGGGACTCATCACCAACAACCAATAAATTGAATACCCGGCACAGGTCAACAAAGCAGTGACCGGGTGCACAGATCATGATCTCATACTCAACTCATCATCGACCCAAGATGCCAGCCATCCCCCAAAACTCCTGTGCTCATTAAAGGTGACTCCTTCTCCATCGCAGACACATTCAAGCTCTTTGGTACCCACTTCAGAAAAAACCTCAAATGGAAAACAAATGCAGACAACATCTACAAAAAAGCCCAGCAAAGACTTTTCCATCCCCGACAGCTCAAGAAATTCAGAGTAAGGTCACATCTCATGCTCCGCTTCTACACAGCCATCATCGAAAGCAACCTCACCTCATCCATAACAGTCTGGTACGGCAGTCTCGACTCACTTTCCCGGAAGAAATTACAGCGCATCATCAACAGAGCATCCAAAATTATCGGCTTACCCCTTCCATCCCTTGAATCATTTTGCCGAAAAAGGACACTTCACAGAGCCCATAAGATCATCTCTGACCCCAATCAACCTGCTCACTACGCCTTTCAGCTCCTGCCCTCTGCGAGGCGTTACAGGACCATCGCCTCCAAAACAAACCGCTTCAAAAACAGTTTCATTCCTTCTGCAATTATCTTTTTAAACTCTGAACGGTGAGGAATATGAATAAGCATGGAGCTCATGTAATATGTAATGTGTCTGTCTGTATGTATATCTATCTGATATGTTCAATATTTGATGTGATGTTGGAACCTGTACCAAGCTGTACTGATAACAAATTCCACCAGCCTGGCTGTGTGTTCATTAAAATAATCAATCAATTATTGACTAAGGATTTTCCTTTTAAATCTAAGCACATGTGAAGACATTTTCCAAAAATCGTGCACATTAAATGATGCACAGGCATCTATAATTTTCCATCAGATGTAATGATGCATCGTGCACTGATTAAAAAAAACAACAGTGTATTTGAATGTTATTCCAAGTGTCATTTGAACTCAATAAAGTGCAGGACCAAGCATATACAGCACATATACTGTTAATATGATGTAGTTGAAAACTGAAATATGTTTAGCAGCTTAATGTTTATGTGTAAGCACATGTTTAAAAAAGAGATTTGTTAAAAATGAAAATAATTAAGAGAAAATAAAAGACACAGATTTTTAAAAAATGGGACTGGATGACAGAAAAAGGGAGAGACAATAAACAACAAGCAGCAGCAACAACAAAATGTTTCTGGAAATGAAATACCTTCCTGGGTTTTTCTGGGCTGGGGGGATCCTCCACAGCAGCCTCAATCTCACTGGCTGCAATCCAGGTATCGTAACTAAAAGGTGAGAGGAGCAAAGCCAAAGGTCAAAGCAGAGGAAAGATTACAAGCTTGGGCTTGTAAAAACATCTCAGGTAGACCATGATGTAACTTAAGCTGGTAGAGTTAAGAGCAGTAAGACACTTGAAAAAACAGAATTAGCAGATCCACTCTACAGTGTGGGAATTAATTTCAATTCAATTTTATTTATAGTGCCACATTTATAGTGTTGAGACACTTTACATATAGAGTAGGTAAAGACCACACTTATTTATAATTTACAGAGACCCAGCTATTACCCCATGAGCAGCAACAGGTGGCACTATCTTTAACAAAAGCAGTAATAATTATTAGTTATTATATACAGTAATAATCCAGAAATCTTGTGCACACAGTGGCAATGAAAACCTTCCTTTTAACAGGCAGGAACGTACAATAGACCCAGCTGTGGAAACTGTGTTATACTTACACAGTGAGATGAGGAAACAGTTTTCAGGTAAGTGTAAAATGCTGAACAGTGTCCATATCTCTGTAAACTCAGCACCTACCCATCTGGAAAATATCCCCAGTGGAGCAGCACTTGCTTATCTCTCTTCATCACAGGACGCACCCACTCCTCTGAACCAAGAAGAGAAAAGGATATCAGCACAAAGCCATTCAGTGCAGCAGAAATTGCAGTAAAGAAAAAAAACTTGCAGAGCCTCACCTTCCTCCAGGCTGGCGGGAATAGGAACGACAATATGGGAGCTTGAGGTCTTGTCCTCAGTTACTGAGCCCTGCAACAGATAAAGTCACAAGGAAATAAGGGTTAAACTTACAACATAAAAAAAACATTTGAAATGTGACTGAGGGCCTCACATGCAGGTGAGTTGTGAGCCAGTTTTTCTGTCTGTCCAAGACTTTTAACAAAACAAAACAAAAAACACACCTGATGTCTTTTGATGATGTCTTTCAGTTTCCCGAGCAGTTTTGCTTCGATGTCAGAGCTCAGGTAGATGACTGGTCTACTCAGGCAGTTGTTCTGAGATGAATGCAGCAGATTTGTGAAACTCAGAGATTCAAACAACAATTAAAATAAGAACTCTTTCTGTATTATTGCGCTCTTCAGATTAGGAGAGCTGTACTAACTGCAGGACTGATTAAGATGTTAAGTTAAGATTTCTGTAAAGCTCAGGCAGCCTGATTCTCAGACACCTTGCAATCATTTTGCTCAGGTGCCCGCAGCAGAAAATAAGAAACATAAATGTGTTAGCTGACTCCTGCTGGAGCTCACAGTTGATCTAATAAATAAAAAAAACAATTGTAATTATAGCATATTCTGGAAATGCTGTGAATGTGTGAAGAGGAAAAATCTTTCTCTGATAAAACTAAATTAAAAAAAACATCTTTCCCCCCCAAAATGTAGAACTGAAAACATTCCCAGTTGCATTTTGGCTGTCCAGGTAATGTGTGTTACACACATACACCGATAGAAACTCTGAAGGCAAACTCACCTGCACTAAGGATTTCTCAATCGTCATGAACATCTCCACATTTCGGTCCATCCTCGATGGATTCTGGAAGTCAAACCTGCGCCTACCAGGAAATTAGACTGAAGTTACACATGAAACGGCAACATAGCCAAAATACCACTCGGCGCACTTAGATAGCACAATTTGTTTTTAGTTTGTCGTGTTAAGCGAACACGTATACCAGCTGGAAAGAAAGTCTTACCATCCCTGGTCACTCTTGAACTTGTAGGCAGCAGCCAGGATGTGGCAGAGAGCCCCTCCTGATTTGAAGTCCAGAAAACACTTCATCTGCAGACGCAAAACAAAACCGTTTTTTAAAAATGCCACAGTGGGGGTAAAGTGTGTGAATGACAGAGATTTTTAAAAGAGATACATACTGGCAGCTTGGTGAGCGGAGGGTTACTGACATGTCGACCGAACACCTCCTCCTGGAACTGGAGCAGCTGGACCACCAGGCTGGACAGGGACTTGTTGGTGGGGGGCTCGGCCTGGATGTACTGAGAGGACAACAGAGAGGCAGAGCTGAGACACAGAGAGGACACTTAAAAGTAAACTACAGTATGCTTTTAAGTGCTATATGTGGTCAGTTTTATAAAAAAAAAAGTGGAGCCTTTCTATCTGCATTATCATCCATGGTAAGTTTCATTATGATGTTTAATGTCGAATATGGGGATTTAATGTTAGATATGGTTAATTTCATCACTATTATTGTCGTGTTTTTAAGAAACAACTCTCATTAGTTTGAATCAGTGCCTGAACACCAGCTCACTGTTGCTGCACGCGGGCCATGGCCAACATCTGGATCTGAGCTGCATTAGCCGACCAGCTAACTAGCGAGCTAGCTGCTAAAGTCGCCCCCTTTTATGCACTTTATCCTCCTCTCAGGACTGACTGCGTGCTGCCTTTTGCGTCGGCTGAGCCGCGGTTACGCACGGGGCGGCCGTCTCCGGCGGCTGCATGTGCTGCGGCGGATGGCTCAGCATCCTTTTGTGTCCCGGCTCGAGGAGTCAAACAGCTGGACGCTCAGCAGCAGCACCCTCCCTCCTCTCTTTGTCACTGCCTCTGCCCGGCAGGCAAGTGCCCACATTTCAGCGTGAAAAACCTGAGCTTTAGTTTGTATGGATACAAAACATGCGGTCGGTACCTTTTTGTAATTCTTTCCCAGCCAGACGCGGACATTATCAAACTGAGAAACGGTATCAGACGCTTCGAAATATTTTACATTCGGGCCGCCGTCTTTCTTCCGTACCGCCATCTTTGACTGCAGACAACTAGTCGACGTCGCCTGCCTCCCTGCGGCCAAAGTCCGGTACGGCATCAGCCGGTGTTTGTAATGATGACCAATGTGCAGCAGGTGGCGCACGAGTGTAGGAAAGAGCTGCTTATCTTCAGAGATGGATTCATGCACAGGCTGCAGCCTCGGGGCCCCAGGTGTGCAGGGGCCCAGGTGTGCATGACCTGGGGCCCCAGGTGCGCAGGGGCCAGACTATACTGATGTTTTTTTTTCAAATTACCACACAGGGAAAAAGAAACTTGCCTCCTAATGAGGCCCTTAAAAAACATTTAAACAAAATTGAGTCACTGATGGGACAGTTTTTTTTTTAATACTTTCTGTATTTATTTAGCTAAGAGTTTTTGGTTATCCTATACTGTATTTGTGTTTTTGTAAGCTGCTGGAAACCCAAAGGGATCAATAAAGAGAAGTCTAAGTCTAAGTCTATTTACCCAATCAGCTGCCCTCATGTGGCCGGGTTCATAAGGTCAGTTTTGTTGTCCGATGATACGTCACTCACTGTTATTTAACAGTACAGCAGCAAAATATCAGAAAGTAAATGTGATAGTGGAGCACGAAAAAGAAAAGCACAACGACTGAAAGAACAAACGGACCAAGATCTGTTAAAGAAAATTAGTAAATTAACATGATCTTCAAAGCTGCAGACTCTTTTTCTGTTCTAGTGTATTTTCTGATAAAGATTATTAATAATGTGCGGGGCCAAAAAAAAACAGTAGCCTAGAGGCCCATGACCACCTTAATCCACCACTGCTCCACTGTATCTGCTACTATAGAAACTTAGACTTAGACTTAGACTTAAACAAACTTTATTGTCAATCACACACATTTTCATGTATACAAACGAAATTCCGTTGCAAGGCTCCAGAAACCACCAAAAAATATACAATATAAAAGGTAAATATAAAATATAAAAGGAGGCAAGATATAGACATATCTACAACAAATAAAATATAAAATAAAATATAAAATAAAATAAAATATAAAATAAAATAAAATATAATATAGCATCTAAGTTGACAGTGTTGACAGCTGTTTGAAGTGAGTATTAGCAGCAGAATATTAAGTATAAATAATAAATAAACAGTGAACAGTGAATATAAACAGAGAGTAACAGAATGGAATGAGGTAGTGCATAGTGTCCAAGTAAAGTGACGCAGTGTCCAAAACAAACAAAACATCACAACTGTTGCCCATAAAGTTGGAATAAAACATTTTTTACCTCTTCTCATGAAATGATTGTGACTGTGTGATTTATTCTTGATAGGTAACGTGTATATCTTCTTAAAACTTTATTGATCAATCTCTTCCAAACATATCACAGTGTAATATAAACCACATATAAATACAATTAAAATAGGAATGTGTCTGAACACAAAATGATTCGAACAGCGTAGTGAAAAAAGGCTTAAAATGCTGCGTTAAAAATAATCAAAATAAAAGTGCAGAAGTTCTACAAGTATCAAGGTAAAAATACTCATCATGCAAAATTACTCCAGTCAGAGTCGTATTATTACATTAGTGGATGATATTGTGGATAAACTAGGTGGACCTACTGCTTTGTGTACAGCTGGGCAGTGTTTCTTTCTATATTAGGCTATAGGCCTACAACAGGGGTGTCAAAACTCAAATTCACAGTGGGCCAAATTTAAAAACTGGGACAACGTTGGGGGCCAAACTCAATATCTAAAAAAACAAACAAACAAAAAAAAAGACTGCAAATGTGCATGTTTTCCCTTCTCTCCAGATATGTAATGTTGAACCTTTTCAGTGCAGGTCCTTGTTCTTGTCGTGGTGTTTCTTATGTTTGATTCTTTGGTTACAGCCATGGTGGCTCTGCAGACGAGACAAACAGCTCTTTACCTTCATAAACAGATAATCTGCCTCCCACCTGGGTTGAAAGCTCCTGTTTTCCATCTTTCTTTTGGCCTTTTTGGGGAGTGTTGGATTAAGTTTGTCTGAAGAGACTGGTAGCATGGATGCTCATGTTTGTTAACAGAAAAGAAGACGTGTATGTGCTTTACACTCGTGGGCCAGCTCTCAGAGAACTTTATATGATCTTGGGGGCCAAATATAATTACACCACGGGCCAGATTTGGCCCACGGGCCTGAGTTTGACACCCCTGGCCTACAGTATATCCCCCCAAAGTTGGAAATCAAATATCATGAGTGATGTGTCAAAAAACAGCAACAACCTCATCACACTTTCAACAAGCTGTTGTCCTTGTATTCTTTAGGAGTGATGGATTGGGTGAAGGATGTTTGTCCACGGTCTTAATTCTGCCCCAGGTGTACTTTCAGATACAAAAGGGGCAATAAAGTACAGTCAATGTTATGTTTTCCCAATAAAAACACACTCAGTTCAGTATTCTTACTCACATCTTGTTACATAACTGTTACAAACGTATTTTCCTCCATCACAATAACCTGAAAACTCATCAAAAAGAAATACAAAAGCCTACAGCATGTCACCCTGCTTATCATTTAACAGATTGTCAGTCTGTAAGGCACTTGTAAGATGAAACGATTTTCAGACACATCACAAAGCAGTAATGCAAACTGTCAGTGCGTTTACTGGTTGGTTGGTTGGTTGTGTAAAATATACAATTTTAAATCACCAATATAAAGCACTTACTTGTAAATCTTGAAAGAAAAGTAAAAGACAACGTAATTAGATTTTAAAATTCTCAATGAATGACCTCTCCAGCAGCTAAATGACCTTCTGCTGACGATGACACACTTTAAATAATGTACGATTCATATCATTAAAACACATTTTTAAGGACCAGGTTCTGATTCAGCGGCAGTGAGTGCACATATTGTATTTGAAATTGAATTAAATTATTTATTAAATATAAATATTAACATGGTTTTAATCATCTATTTGAGAATCCTCCATGTGAATCATATGTTTTGTCCGCTAAGCCTACTATCATTTAATAATTTTGATTGTATAAGATCTGAACTATGAAGGTGTTCTCTTTAAAACATATGAAGTTGATTTCACACTTTTCAGCGTTAGTTATTCAAGAACATCCACCATGTCTTGCTAATTATTTTATTTTTTTATTTAGTTATTTTATACTGATTCATTCAGGAGAGTCGTGGTGTGATAGCAGGAGACACTGAGAGGTGCGATGCCCTTATTAATCCCAGTTTAACCTCAGGTCTGACGTGTGTATTTCTGTCTGAATTAAAGTAATTTTCCTTCTTCAGCTCGATGATAAATACAGACAATATGCAAGAAAAACTGTTTTTATTGGTCATTTTTAAAGTTTTATGGCAAGAAAGAGCATGGACGATTATCCCATGTGCATATCACTATTTGAAGGTAGTTGTTCTAAACCTGGGGATTGGGACCCCTCCAAGGGGTCACAACTTCAGTGTTAGGGCTCCTGAAATGATTAACAGGATGAGAAAGAAGAACAATAAATTGATAACAATAAATATATTACTTGTTTTTATTTTTTTTTAAATAATTACTGGATAGTTTTCTCTCCAGGCCTCTGAAAGTAGTCACATAAAACAATGATAAAGTGCACACGTGTGCGTCATGTCACAACTTCGCGTGCTCTTTCTCAAAGGATCATATGGGGAAATTATTGTATTCTCTATTATGTTAAATATAAGATATCGTCTTGCAGGCATGATTTGATTTGATTTCTAGATAGCACTTGTTTTAATATAAATGTATGTGAATAATATATAGGCCTACGTGTACACACACACACACACACACACACACACACACACACACACACACACACACACACACACACACACACACACACACACACACACACACACACACGCACACACACATACACAGTGTACACCTATTTCTAATAACTGCAACAGATTAAGAAAACGACAGACCTAAGCCACCACAGCAATGATTTATAATCCTACAATGCATTCTATAATATTTCAAATATATGATCAAAGCTCCCATGGACACTATAGTTAATAGAAAGTTTATGTCAGATAAATATGAGAAACAGAATAAAAAATATCCATAAGCAAGCATTGCCTAACCTGAATTATATTCCATAAATTATAGGCCAGTTCAGTATAATATCATAGGAATAGTGCATGTTTCTATCCTTGTACCCTCATGATGAGTTGATCCAGAAAAATACTTGAAAAAGTCATAAAAAACATGAAATTCAGCCGACATGAGAGTAAGGAAATAACAGCTAAATATAAACCGTCACAGTGCTTTCATGTCTCTGACCTTTTTACTGGTTCTCAGTTAGTCAGAGGCTCAAATTAACCTTCATTAACAGGGACTGGTGTGTGTGTGTGTGTGTGTGTGTGTGTGTGTGTGTGTGTGTGTGTGTGAGAGTGTGAGAGAGAGAGAGAGTGAATCTTACATGACCCAGGCCAATTTGTGAAAGTCCAGAGACAACATTGAAAAGAGCAGTGCTCCTTGAACGAGTTTTCCTCAGGCTGTCTGTGTGTTTGTATTTGCTCAGCACTGTGTGTAGGTATATGTTTGTGTATGTGTGTTTGTGTGTTTGTGTGTCTGGTGCACCCCTCTGTGCTGTAGGAGAGAGAGTGAAGCCTATTGATTATTTTAATCCTCCTATTTGTGAGTCTGTGATCCTCTCGGCTCAGCCCTCCACAGGGGGATTGCTAATGGGGCTGAATGCTTCCCTCCTCAGCCCTCTCTCCCTGTCCAATTAACTTAACGCCGGAATCTGCAAGGAGGGAGAACTGGGACCTGGAGGGTGGTGGTGGTGTTGGTGTTGGGTGGACACACTGCTGAGATACCCCCCCTCTCAGTCCAACATCTCCCAAACCTCCTCATCCGGAATAAGGTTAGGCCTACCTCTCACCTTTAATTAGAGATCCATCTGCTTGTTTTATTCTGGTGAGGTGATACTTCCCCTTAGCCAGTGTTTCATTTTCACAGGGTGGCTTTGCAGAGGATCGAAGCAGCAGATGAAGAAGCGAGTCAGAAAATGGTAAAGCTACCTTCAAACAAGCTGCTGCAGCTGTAATTCTGTCTGATCACATTTCAGCAAGTGTTTGTCCATTTACTATTTGTGTTGAAGTTCAGGGAACTTAATAATAAAGGTGCTTTATTTCACAAAGCTGAAAATAGACCTGAAACAGAGATGGTTTAATGTCCACAAAGCCACAAGGCATTGTTTTATGCAGTTTAAGATTATATGGCACCACTTCTCTAAAGCGAGCTACATCAGATCTATCCATCTTACTAAGTGCCAAAAGGATAAAGTCAAAATCGTCAGTGCTGAGCATTAGAAGCTTTTATTTTGAAGGTAACTTTACAGACTGTCTCAACTCCACCAGATCTTTGGTTTGTCTCATTACTGAGAATGTTTCTTTATTTTAATGAGGAAAAGTGAAGAAGCATCAGGTGTGCAATGCAAATTTACTATCTTTATCTGTTTATTTTAAAAAATCTGTGTCCTAATTTCATTCAGATGTTCAGGCCGGTACTAGAAGTTGTTAGATATCTTTATGGCTCGATTCTCTCTTTTTCTGATTTATAACATTGTATATTAACCATGTACCTAAATCAATCAAATAATAAGAATCATTTGTAAGTCTGCTGTAAATAAAAGCTGTAAAGAAAAAAGGAAACTGAACAGGAAGTAATCAGGAATGCATCAGGCCATGTTGCATGATTCTCCTTTAAAAACCGATGTTTCTATATTTCACGACAGGTCAAGATAAATATTGACAAACATCGGCCATAATAGCTGCTTGCCTCATATTGCATTGTAAAAAATAAGAAGGTTGTTAATGCAATGAAACTAGGTCCAGATGAAAATGAAGTTGGTTTGGAGAGTCTAATGTTCATTTTTATTCTATTCTAATTTAATTGTGTCAGTTTGTCATAAAAACAAAAAACTCAAGAACAAATCAGACGAAACCTCTATCATTGCTCAATTAGATGCTCAATCTACTGTATCTTGACTACGCTATTTAACTCCCCCCCCCCCATTTTTCTTTATTGTGTTTGTTGTGCTCAGTAATCAATAATCATGAATAATCAAGAAAAAATGTCCACAAAGTCAATTAATTTACCACATTATTCTTAATCAATGGAAGAATCAAAGATATGGAAAGTAGGTTTACTGTTGGCTCTTGTTTGAAGTACTGGGAGACGTTTTTCAGTTGTTTTCATGATGCTCTATTATAAATCTGACAAATGCTGATAAAATCTTGAGCTCTTCATTAAAAAAAACACCCTGAGTAGTGAAAAGATGTCCCAACAGATGTCGACGCCTGCTAAATTCTCGAATTTCCTGCAGTAAGAGGAGATAATAAAGAATGAAGAAAGCACTGGATTTACTCAGTGACAGCAAAAAAATCCTGAATTTCTTTTTTTTATTGTGTTTCACGGCCCTCAAGGGCAGAGAAAAATCTATGCTGATTTCATACATAACAAATACACACAACTCAGCTTGCAAAGTACAGCGACAACAATGAATCCACACTGCTTGTGAACAAAGGTCAAAGCACCAGAAAACACACACAGTACTGTAGGATGCAGCATGGCACAGAGGTTATGTAAAGTCAAAGTCGGGAGTTTTTCAATCACAGTACAGGAATGATCAGAAAAGTTCACATCCAAATCTCATCGGGATACAGTCATGCGATCAGGCTTCGAAGCTGGATCTGTGTCACTTGCTGGGCCAATATGAAGGTTTCTTCTTCCATGGCCCTTAAACTACTATAGATGTGGTCAAAGGAGTATTATAATGTACCCGTCTAAGCATTATATCATGAAAAAAAAACAGAATAGTTAAGCATAATGATTTGGTTACATCGACATATTTAGAATTTTTCTGAATGCAACTTTTGCACCAGTGACATGCTTCTGTTGTTCGTTCCCACAGGTTTTTACCACCATACAGAATGAACCTGGGTCTCCATTTTGGGGGCTTTTATTTACAGCAGTGAGTTACATCCAGTTACATACAAAGATTCAAAATCAGTGTCCTCAGTAACACCTGCATTTATTATAGTGGGTAACAACATTATTGTTGGAGGCTTTCATCAGAAATTGTTATCAGATTGCTGTTTGTATCAGTTTGTTCATATCATCTGGATTCAACAAGTGTCTCATGCATAAAAAATAGAGTAAATAAAGGAGAGTGTAAGGCACAGAAAACCTATAGGTATGGCATATGGCAGTAAAACATCAACAGTCACCTGCATTTGGAATCTTCACATGGTTATATTCACAGTACAATCAAAGGAATAGTTTGACACTTAGTTAAACACACAAATCTGTTTCTTTGCAGAGAGTCGGATGAGAAGATTATCTGTCCGGTAAATATGAAGCTATTAGCTTAGCTCAGCACAAAGGCAGGAAACATGTCTACAGCTTCTGTAGCCTGGCTCTGTCCATAATATGTCAACCAGAACCTCAAATAATTGTTTTTACAATTCTGTGTCATACAAGTTTAACAGACAAGGTATACCATTTAGTGTGTTAAAGGTTCTCGTAGTTGGGTTGTATTACCTTTCGATAGCCAGGCTAGATAATTCCCCCCTTTTTCGGGTCTGTGTTAAACTGGATATATACCTTTTGGGTCCACGAGGGTGCGGTTTGGTCTGCATGACATAAATATTGTCATCCGCCTATGTCAATAAGGGTAAGAGTGGACCATCCCCGTGCAGCCCCCCACAAAGAAGTCACCGCACCAACTGTACGCATAGCAAGTGCTCCTACTGCACATGCTCCAGTTGTTACCCACCTCAGTCCAGTAGTGGCAAATGCAGCAGTATGCACCTCTAGCTGGTTTGCCAAGAAGAAGTAGAAGGAGAAAGATAAAAAGAAAAGAAGAAGAGGAAAAGTGGGGTGAGGACAGTAAAGGCAGAACGTACCACAAAGTTCAAAAGACAGAGCAGAGAGCATTACAGGAGTAAATCTTTAAAGGGAAACAAAGACCATAAACCGCCACCAACTGGAAAACAGTGAGGTGGGAGAAACTTGCTTGGAACCGCAATAAGCCAGGACGAGAACCGCATGTTAGTCCACAGTAAGTATGTCAGAGTCTTGTCAGTGCTTGTCGGATGGGCGAGTAGCTTCAAGAACACCCTCCTCCTACACCTTCCTAATGTCAGATTAGGGGAGGCTGTGTTTAACCATTTTCACACCCATCGTACGTGATCCGTCAGCTTTGCAGAGGGAGAAAGGAGCCATGGTTTAAAACTTTTAAAACTATTTCTGTCACTTCATGTGAACATGTGAGTGCAACTCTATGCATGTCTTCCAGGAGAGACTGTCTCAGCATGTGTGCTGGTAACCCCGTATTTAAACGATAAATCTCTACGACTGCTGGCTTTTAACTCAGCCTTCCAGTGTGGCCACCATGTTGATTGATATCAACGCCTTTGTTTTTCAACATGGTTGAACAACACATCATACAAACACTTCTTTTTATATAACCCAGCTCATATGCTAGGCTATGCGTAGCTAACCGGCTGTTATAGTGAACAGACAGATATGGGAGTGGTATCAATCTTCTCAGCTTACTCTCAGCAAGAAAACAAACCAGCGAATTTTCCAAAATGTTCAAACTATTTCAGCAAAGTCATACATCAAGCTATGGATGAGTGATGAGGCTATAGAGACAGCCTCAGCTCATTAGCGGGACATAATGAGACTGCCATGAGCTCCATGGATCAGGGAAAATCTCAAAGCTAAACCTCAGTATTGATAAACTGTGTGTGTTAAGGGACTGTTACTGACAACTTGACATCTCCTCCCTTTACAGGAGGCTGCGCAAGTCAAACTAACAGCAATGTGATGCTTTTATGCCTCAACAAAAACTGAATGGAAAACCACACACATATGCTCGCACACAGGCGTGAACAGAGACATACAACACGCTGGATTTTGTTCATGGTGTATTATCAGCTGCAATCAATATATTCATGACTTTTCTTGTTTGGAAATCCATCTCACGGTGAAGGCGAGAGGCTGCAGTCACGTACATACACACACTTCGATTTACAGTCTACATTCAGAGATCATTTCAGTCGATTTGAGACTGGTGGCTGAAATGGTCATCTTGTCTCATTGTGACAACTGATAGGAGAAGTTCAATTCATGTGAGCATGCCTCTGTGTTTGTGTGTGTGTGTGTGTGTGTGTGTGTGTGTGTGTGTGTGTGTGTGTGTGTCTTTGTGTGTGTGTGTGTGTGTGTGTGTGTGTACAAGCCAACATATGCATGTGAAACAGATGTGAATCATGTGTTTTAGCCATGCTTTCACATTCTGTACATGGCACAGAATAATGATTACACAATGTGTGTATCAGAATGTTAACTGGTAATATATACAATACTATAATCATGTTTACACAAATTCTCTATTTGTTAACTGTGATCGTGTTGTTACATGTTTTGTGTACTGAAGAGCACTGAAATGACAAATTACATTATGGAGACATGGTGTTAGATGAGGAAACTTTTTGCTCGATTACACAGAGAGTATATAAATGTGAGTAAACTGTCAGTCAGGGTAGATGAGGAAGCCAGAGAAGGTGCTGTATTTGTTGGTGTTGCCGCCGTGCACTTTGCCCCCGTCCAGCTGTACGCACACTTCGTCCCCGACATCCAGGTGCAGGATGACACTGTTGGAGGCGTAGTCGTAGTTCTGATCTGCATCTTGAGCGATTGCGCTGGCCCTCACCTGAGATAGAGACAAAAAGTATATGTTGATAGGCTGCAAAGATGGAAAGAGATAAGGAAATACCATCCAGAAAGTGGATAACTGATGTGGTCTGTGTAGTGTGTAACCTTCAGAAAACCTTGGCGTTAGTGACACAGATGGCCGATAAGTTAACTGCAGTCAGCATCCTGTTGCTTGCTCTCACATGCTCACTAGGCACATGTGAGTATCTGCCAATACAGTGAGACTGAACTTGATTGAGTGTGGACTCCATGTCTGTAGTGAAGCTGAAGAGAGGCAAGGGAATCGGGAGCATGCGAAACGTGAAAAAGTCTTTTACATGGAAGTCAGTCCACAGGCTGTTATAGACAACCAAGAAAGTCGGAGAAGGACTCATTTTTAAGTAACGTTACAACCCTTTTGCCCATCGACAATAAAAAATGATTAAAATATGTAAAAAGTTACACACAGAACCATAACGTATTTTGAAATCATTTTCATACCATGTATTACACAGACTTGATGCTTCTACCCAGGTTTTAGTTTTAATTGGATGATCAGAATAGATTGATGGGAGAACTCTCCACTGACATAATGGTTTTAGGCTTAGCAGCTTTTTGAAGAGCAATTTTGCATCTGGTTATTTTACTAAAACGTGAATCATAGAAAGCCGTTGAGGTGGGACAGAGTTGGGATGTGGAACAATGTTTCCAATCTAGTTTTAAATTTGGGGCAGTGACATGAATTTATCAAACAAAGTATTTAAAGGTCACAAACAGTAAAAAGTGGGATATCCATGTCTTCTTTGATAAAGCCGGTCGAAGTGCCATATAAATGCTGTGAAAGCTCAAAAAGCTCAATCCACAGAGGGATGCCCATAGCCCGTATTCAGAAACTGTGTCTTTAAACGGGTCGACAGGAATTCTGTATGGTTTTGGACACTTTTGTTTTTGCTCAGATGATAGTTGATAGTATGACTAGCATTTTTCAAACTTCTTTACTAAATGTCACAGAGCCCTTTGACTCAACTCAAAAAATGTGTCTTTGTTTGTAATGAATCTTGACGGCAAGATAACACCTACCTAAACACTATACAAACATTTTATATGATATTTAGATTCTTCTTCTTTACTTTGACATTGTTTGAGAAGTTTCGTGTCAATTAAGCTCATTAAATTTATGTCAATAACTGAATTACAATCAAATGCATACATACAAAACAACTAAATTCTAGTTATAAGTGTTGCAGATTGCTTTCATGTATCTTTGATGATTAATGGTATGCCCATTACCGTATAATATTAAAGAGGGATGATTTTCACAATCTTTCATAAAGGGAAACCGATTTATAGTGTCCTGCATATATTATTCTCTATATCTATTCTCTTTGTCTTTCTGTAATGCATTTTAATTCATGACATGTTGTGCTGTGAAGCACTTTGATTCCGCCTTGTGTATGAAAAGTGCTTTACAAATAAAGTTGCCTTGCCTTGCCTTGCATATCTCTTCCCTCCAGAAACCTCTGCTTCCACAATCCTCTCTGCCCTTTTTTGTATCTCTGGTCTCATGTAGCCACAAAACACTAATCATCACCTGCAACGGAGGCATTTTAACCACAGCCATCTAAATGTTAATTACTGGGTTAAGGAAAAAGACATGGCAGTCCAGTGATCTAATCCAGGCTGATTAATAAGAGTAGCCCTAATTGAAACAGGCAATGGCTTTTAAACCCAGTGTTTGATATTGAGATATTATAGGCTGATCATTTTGGTAGGTTTTTCTTTTTTACGTTATCACAGTATCCCACCCAAAACCAATCTGTTCAAATTATCTGGATGTAACTGGCCCCATTTTATCTTGGTGTAATGTCATCAGTACAGATGCTTTCCTGTCCACTGGGTAGATAGATGAGATGTGCAGTGATCTTTGGCCTTAAACCTCCATCTCAGAGCACAACCTTTGTTAGCCGCCATCAATTTTTCCAGAGGATTGTTGCTCTCACACCTGATCCACCTGTTGCGGAGACAAGGCTGATCGGGATTGCAAGATAGCATTGGGGAGGACATAAGTGAATTCGTCGAGCAATTACAGCAAACACAATGAACATGCAGACATACACATATTGTCTGCTGATATATGGACAACACCTTTCAGAACACAGTTAGAAATATTTACAACACAATACTTACTCTCCTTTTAGCTCTGCTTTGTTGTCCATGAACTCCTGAGAAAAATATCCATCTCTTTAGCTGTTTAATGTTGCACTATGTTCACCCAACCCTGTTTCCTAGAAAATTACCTTCCCATACAAGAACACTGCATTCTCAATTATGTTTTGAGGGAAATGTATTTTCCAGTGATATAAAGTTGGGATTACGACAACAATGATGTAATGCCATTCACTGTGGAGGCACTTTATGAGCCGGAGTACACAGAAGAGCTTTTGCACAGAGAGACTGAACGCCGAAACAAAGAGAGGAGAAACTTCCAGGGAACTGGAGGAGAGCGCTGTCTGAAAGCAAGGTAAAGCTGTGAAAGATATTCTAAATATACCAATACAAAACTATCCCTTTGAGTACATTACGTTAACAAGTTAACTTGGTTTCACACAGGACACACTGTCTGCTGGGTTAAAGTCCTGTTTTTGATTGACCCATCCTGACCTACGACCTACGCAGACTTTCTTAGACTTTGATTAGAAATGGGATCCGTCAATGACAAATGTAATCCACGTTAAAATATGTTTTCCTCGAAACAAAACAAATAATGCAGTTTCGTTGTATGGGAACAACATTTTTAGGGGACAGGGCTGGTTCACCAGCCACTTGCTAAATAAAAATGGTGTGTGCTGGACACAAAATCTAAAACAACGAGCTTAAAGAAACTAAAATGCTTTTCAGAGATGAGGAGAACTGTGTCGGGTACATCACTTTCCCCATTTCATATTACACAAAGTCATTTGATCAGCTGTTACATTTACAGGGTGAGACGGTCACCCTTTTAACTAGCACTTTAAAACCGGTTTGACAAACATCACATTTATATTTTTCAAAGAAATGAACAACCTTAAATTGTTTTTTAAATTGGAAAAACATGCAATCGGCAAGGACAAACAGTTGAACAACATCATAGCCTCAAAATCACCATACAATGTAATCAACACCTCACAGTTACAACAAGAGCATGACATTATGAGCTTCATAAAACTGGCATCAATGTCTGCCATCCAGCAATTGCTGGTATTTAAAACCAATGCATGAAAGATGCATCATCTGGTGTGAGGACCACAGAACCTGGAGCCTGGCACAATTTAAAAAAGTAATACGGTCTGATGAGACATTCTTCACCCTTATAGCTACATCTGGACAGGATTATGTCTGTGGATGTCTGATTAAACATGATGCTGGGTCTGTAATGGCATGGCCAGCCATTTAAGAGTAAGTCGTTACGCATCTGAGGATCACTGTACATGTTTACGTAGCATTCAGCATAAACATGAAACCACTGGACGCATATCTAATGATGCCCACATATTCCAAGATCATAATGCTCCAATACATATTGCTGCTATATGTGGTAGCCCACACCGTTGCTAAATGTAATCGTAATGTTATAGTTTCGTATTCAAATAATGGCCTTTTCTTCATTTCAACTGGGGTAAAGAGCTGTTTTGATGGTGAATAAAGCAGCTTGATTCATTATGTAGGAGTTTCTGTTAAGTTCCAAATTGTTTTCGCACCCAGTAAGCAAATCTGCTTATAATAAATTGCACTATCATTGGGTAAGTAACCAGCTATTCAAGCAGAAGATCCATTTAATAGTGGAAAATAAAGTACACACAAGCACATACATATTAATGAATGCAAATATGTTACCCTCACTTCATCCTTGTCTCCAGCCCTGGGTCCATCATCTCCACCAGTCATCAAGCTTCCCTAACTCCCTTGTGATCACTAAGACAAATCAAATAATGCTAAACTACTCATTTCTCGTCATCCTCCATCAAATGATGAGTTTTTTTCCCCCACCCATTTCATCAATTCAACTGAATATATTTCTCCATTTTTTTCCTCCAGCATTTCTTCCATGTAGAGAAGGTGAGCATTTTTATTTCCCTCCTCGAGACAGAAATGAATCGATACGTTCTCTTTGTTTTAATTCAACTCACATCACTCCATTAATTGCTGTCTCTCCCTCCACACCTCACGCCCCTTCCATCACCCCTCTCCCATTCGCTACCCCATCTCTATCTCTTCATTCTGGACCCCTCTATCCATCTTTTTGTGTCCTTACACTCTACAATAAGATGCAGGTCACGCACACATTTTCTCTCCCCCACCATGGCAGTGTTGGCGGGAGCAGCGACTAAGTGTGTCCCTGTCCGGTCTAAATCGGATTGATTAACGGCGGGTTGCTGTGGCAGGTCTCCTGAGGGACCCCCCCCCCCCTCCAGTCTCCCCCATCATCCCCACCCCAGCATCCCTCACCCATTGCTAGCTCCAGATGCGTCAAAGCGGGCTATACATGGCTGCAGGCTACAGTAATTGGTACGCGGATAGCCATGGCAGCTCCCCACCTAATAGGTCCAACTCCTCAATAACTCCATACAATCACAATAAATGGGGGCACAGGGTAGTGTACAGTGGTCAAATGGGCCCATGAAACACTAGCAGCAGGTCAGGACGAGATTGCACACACACACTTAATCTCATTCACTCCCTACATCTCAGCTCTTTGTTTTTTATGAATCTCAAGTGAACACCTGAGAAAAACCACACAGCATATGAGACATTTTGTTATTTTATACTGTTGGACTGTTTTTTTCTCTGAAGGGACTGAACAGCTCCCCTGAGGCGACCTAATAGGTTTTAGGAAAAATATAACAGTAAAGAGATTCTGACATCTTGTACGTCCAACATCTGTCTACATGGTTGAACGGCAGGATTCCCCTGATGGTGTTTTCAGCTGAGTTAGAGGCTGACAGGCTGCTGTACTGCATGCAGCACATTAAAAAAAACACTGCTGGGTTCTGCCTACATGTATCCCCACGTTTAGGGGCCGTGCTGTAAGTTGCAGTGATATTCACACCACCTCATTGAAATGGCCTTTTAAATGTGAACATCAGCTAATTATATTTGCCAGCTAAAAGGACACAATGTTATTTATGGCTTTTTATGGTTGACTTCCTTATAAGACACACAGGTTTACTCAGCCTCAACACAGACAGTGGAGATGCTGACATTTAATGTGTTATGTTTATGATTAATTCATGGTTGCATTCTCCCCCATATATATAGCAACCCAGTGGAAAAGTTTATACATTTTGTGAG
This sequence comes from Echiichthys vipera, assembly GCF_963691815.1. NCBI lineage: Eukaryota > Metazoa > Chordata > Actinopteri > Perciformes > Trachinidae > Echiichthys > Echiichthys vipera. The sequence goes on along the minus strand of NC_139825.1, from coordinate 32,579,086 downwards.
TATAGTTTAAGAGTCTGGCATTTAAATTATTATCACAGTCCTCATCAATATTATGGGCACAGTGGAATATGAGTTAATCATGAATTAATATTCATCTGAGTCGTACTCAGTAAAACAAAATTAAGTTTAATACAAACTATTTGTTTGTATGAAATATTTTTTTAAATAAAATGAAAAACTGAAATTTGTATAAAGTAGTAGTATATTATTTGATAATTGTAAAATGGATAATCAAAGGTGGATGCTAAGTAACACATCAATTTGAGAATTTACAAGTTATACTCCTCTTCATTTATCCGACAACTGTAGAAACTTTTCAGACTAAAATTTAAAATTAAAATAATACAGTTCATTGATAATTAAAACAAGCAGGTAAATGTATAATCCTTAGGCGAATACTTTAAGTAAACATACAAATACATGTCCATGCTTTTGCTCAAGTGTGATTTTGATTGAAGAACTTTTACTCTTTTTTTTAACATTGTTCTTTTGGTGCTTTTCCTTTAGTCGATGATCTAAATGCTTCCTCTACCAGTGTGGAACATATTACTATAATTTTCTGGCCCCAGGCTGAGCTGGTGACATTGCAAAGCTTTGTGACACTTAAACCAGCACAGATGAACCTGCAGGTTCTGCTGTCGGAAAAAATCACAGTGAAATCCTGTTTTCTTCAAGTGCACAGGAGGCGCCGGGGCTTCGGGAGTGAAAACAAGAAGGAAAGGCAAATCAGTATTATTGTCAACAGTGGCGGAGATTGATAGCGACAAGGGAGTGAATTTCCGTCCGTTGGCCCAACGCTGTTCTGACTTGGTCTGCTGCTGTTGGAGAAGGGAGACCCGCGGGACAATAGAGAAGATTACACTGCCTCCACTTTTCATTAGGGGCCAACATTAAATGGGGAGAGAGAGAGGTGGGAGGTGGGAGAGAAAGAAAGAGAGAGAGGAAAAGACAGCCTAGAAATAATTCACAGACAGTGCTAAATGCTCAATAAAATCTACATTTTCAGCTGTGTGCCACTGATTTGTGTGACAAATTTAAGGGCTGACATACTGTCTTTCAAATTTCTTTAGCCAACGATTTTCATCATTTTTATGTGTATCGACCTAATATCAAAGTGGGTGTTCATAATGTTTATGTCTGAGCTTTGCCTCAACAAAAATGATGGAAAGAGGACGTGGGGCAAGGAGGAAAGAAGGATACATAGTGAAAAGGAGGTTTTGAACCCAAAAAATTTGGATAAGAACACACAGACGGGTGAGCAGCTGCAAGCACTTTTAACAGTCTAAGCACAGGATTCGGGTAAAGGAAGCCAAAGTTGAGAGGGGCTTTGAGTGATGGGGAGGGAGCCTGTTGGATAACAAACTGATCAAGCATGCCTGCTCCAGAGGAAGGGGGGGGGGGTATAAATGAGATTGGGTCGGCGGACTGTCAGTGTATTGTGTTATTTTTTCAGTTTTGTTTTGTTTCGCAGTGTTGCCTTGATCCTCTGGTAATAAAACTGACAGGATTCATTCACAGTGATGTACAGACCTCTCAGAGCGGAGCGAGGCGATTGAGACGGGGTCTCTTAAACTTACCTGAGGGACCTCTAAGGGTGAACTGGGAGAGAGAAGAAGGGCAATTGAAATGGCCCCTTTTGTAAAAGCGACTGCGGTCTCCCTGCCTCCAACCATGTGTACCAGCCTACGGTATCCTGTTTTTATTATGCAGGTCGACATGTAGCTTTTCTGCTGCACTGCAGACTCATACTAATTGGCATAGTAAATGTTAATATTTTGCCATGACACTCAAGACCCAAGGTGTCAAGATGTTGATTAAAAAGTCTTTAATTGGCTCTGGAGTGAAACCTTTGAGGGTAACGGAGATGCCTTAATTGGATATGAATGGATTCTGTGGACGGCCTACCTGCAGAGCATCGGCTAGAGCAAAGTATCAGCTCTGGAGCTAAATTATAATATTCCTTCGTGACATATTGTTTACTGTCTCGTATTAACTCTGTGTGTTTTACAAAGGTATTTGCACAAGGACTCAAGCCACAATATGCATTATACCTTTGTTCACGTTAGCGCTGCCACAATCAAACACTGCTGCTTGTGAAAGAGACAAAGTCATGCTTCCTTGATGAGGTGAAATAATGATATAATGGGGAGGCAAAAGGAAAGTACAACAAAGGCATGGCCAGCTGAGTCGTTTTAGTCTGCAGAATATAATGGCCTCAGCCATTATAAAAGAAACATACAGTCAAATAATGGCTGTGTGCATGAACATGCACATAAATATGTGTGTTCTCAAAGGAAAAGACAAGAAGAGAAAGCAAGTGCAAGCTGCAGGGTATATGAGAGGAACCGTTCTGTTTGCTCTCCAAGATATGCTGTCAGAAAGGTTGGACTTTTATCCTTTATCAGAAAATGTTCCCCATTATAATGTGCGGCAAGTGTGTCTGACATAAAGCAATGCACTACACAGAAAATTAGTCTTGATTATTAATTATTCTACCACCAAACACAACTGTTGGGTTACAAACACGGCTCCCAAAGACAAAAAAAAAAAAATTAATTTGAAACTGTCTAATGAAGTGCCACATGAGGTCCATGCTGACACCTTGTCAGACATACGGTAATCACCTCTCACAGAAGCCACATCACACCTACCTACTGGATGCGAGCTGCTCCGTTCCTCTAATTGAGTCCAAGCTTTTTATCACCTCAGCTTTGAAGTGGTATATTTAATTATATAATTTGTGCATACATCTTGTTAGCTTATTTTCTTATGTACATGCATAAACCTTGGTTATCCGTTTTAACTGACCAGTCGAGTTTCTCCCATATCTGACCAACTATAAATATTCACACTCCCTCTTCATGCTCATCACTGTAAAGGGCAAAGTACATATTGGTGGTGAATTATATATCCATTGAAAAGGTCATCTACCTCCACACCAATCTTTTGATGAGTTATGGGACACGGTGTGTGTGAAGATAATTCCATGCACGGAGTGATTCATATCTGCAAACTTGGTACAAACTTGCACATCGGTTACATATTAGCCAACAGCTGGCAACATGAGTCTGATTTGTTTCGTACATGTCAGATCTTTCCTCGGGATGTGTCTTATTCAGATCCCAGACATTGATCAACAGCATGCATATCAATTTGACAATTGTCGTATACCAGGCTGCCCTGAACCACTGTTCATACATAGACCTACGAGAAGTAATTCACTGCAGCTAGAACATAATTAATGTATTTATTACTGTAAAAAATGATGTCTGGAGAAGCAGAAGCATGGATATATTATAATAGCACAGCCATGAGCAGAAGGAGATCATGTGATGTAGTAGGCCAGAGTGGCAAAATTCACATATAGGAGGGACTGGGTTGTTGGATGGGTCCCGAAACAGAGGACTTTCACCCGGGGGACCTGTGTTTGTGTCCCAGAGGTACTCAGCCAAACCACAGCCTCTTTCACAATCTTAACCTAAATGTTTTGGCGCCTAAACGTCATGGTCATATATACATATACACATCTCTGTATGCTAATTAATGTGCAATAGTGCGTACATAAATAAAGCTATGTATGCTAACCTTATGGTGACCAGATGTCCCTGGTTTCCGGGGACATATCTATCTACCCTGTCCCCGGCGACTGCTGTCCCTGGAAATGTCCCCGGTTTTCACTGTGACTGAAAGATCCGAATGTAATAACTAGGAAAAAATAAATAAAAATAAAAATGTTGACCGTACAACACATAGTTGCGCACCATACTACTCGCATGTTATTTAACCTTGGATTCATATGTGTATTTATTATCTATAATACATGTGATAAAACAGATCTGCTAGTTATTATTGCTAACATTATTAGAAGCGATGCGACTAACAACTGTTTATCACAACTCTAGAGCGCACAGTTCTGTTATTATGACATTTCAGTGTCACTCTAGCTCCGTAGAGGTAGTTTGTAACTTGTCATTAAATAAAACTTATTATAAACTATCATCACAACCTTGTGGCAGCCTGTCAGTGTCAGTGATGGCCAGAGATGCCGCTAACACGTTAGCCTACTTAGTAACACTACTCTAATCTGACTACTTTGTTTCAGTAACCAGTACACCAGTATAACGCGTTACTATTTCCAAATCAGCAGTCAGATTAAAGTTACTTATCTAAGTCACTGCGTGTTACTGAGCGTGACACAATGAAGAGACCCACCTCTTCATTGTGTATATTCTTGAGCTGAGTTGTATTTGCTCTGACAAGACGTCTTCCTCCAGATGCGTTAGCATGGGTTAAACGCTTAAAGCTAAACAATCTTTGGAATAATATTCTGCTTCATGAATGGTAAGGGCAGTGTCCCCTGTTTAGTGTTTCAAAGACAAAAACACTGCATGTTTTGGAGGTTTTTACGCCTCTGAACCAAAAATGCAAAAGTGCTAAAGTGATTTTCTGTCACAAACAGCATTGATTTTATGGGTTTACTCCTTTATTGTCACTTTTCTTATATTTATTGTTTGTTTTATTGTTTTTTGTTTCTTATTGATTGATTGTGTTGTTGTGATGTGTTTATCTTGTTTATTTTAACAAATCAAAGTCTTTATAACTGCCCATTAATGTATGATCATTTTGTTTTTTCACATATTCGAAATAAACTATCTAAACTAAACTAAACTAAACTATACTAAACTAAACTAAACTAAACTAAACTAAACTAAACTAAACTAAACTAAACTAAACTAAACATCAATATGCCAAAGAAACTAAAGATGGAAATTAGCTACTGGCTACAATCTCACATATTGTGTATAAATGTGTTTTATTAATATTTACTGTCCCTGTTTTAAATAAATCAATTTGAAAATCTGAAAGAACCTGTCACCATTTCACAGCATTGAATAGAACATAGTCATATTTTGTAAGATATCTACACACACTCACACATTCACTCATGCTGCAAAACAGTATCGACGGGAGTTTTAAAGGAATAGTTTGACATTTTTCGAAATATGTTTATTCGCTTTCACTCACGTCTGTGATAAATATGTAGCTGGAACCAGCAGTATGCTATCTTATCTTACATAGCTTAGCTTAGCTTAGCATAACAGTTTGGCACATAATTGTTATCTTTCCAGTTTGTTTTTTGTATGAATAACAAAATGTGATGTGTTAATGTTTTCCTTAGTGTTTGGCAGAAATGCAAGCTTGTCACAGTATTGTAATTGCTTATTTTCAGTAGGCTAATGAGTCGTGAAAGGGATTACAATTTTAAATTCAGTATTTATATCAGTAGTTTTTTCCAGTAATGCTCTGGTACTTCGACATTTTGGGGGGTCAGCTCGTTTGCTGTCTGATAGAGAGTTTAATGAATAGTTTTAATCAGTTAGTCTCTCTTTGTGCTGAGAGGAGAGGGAGCGTACCTATGTTCCCGGGTCCAATGTTCCCTGCTTTGTTTATGACCGGGGAACATCGGACCCTTATTTTGAAAAAAGTCCCTATGTTCCCTGCTTGTCACAGAAAGGGTCCTATGTTATTTTTTTCACAAATAATGCCGAATTCCCGCCAATGAGGTCTATGTAGACCCTAAACACTACCCCCTAACCCTGACCCCAACTTTTACCTCTAACACTAACAAAATGCCAAATTAAAGGGTGATCAGTAGCACAGTGGTTAGAGCAGTCGCCCCATGTGAAGAGGCTGAAGGTCCTCTAGGCAGCGGCTGCAGGTTTGACTCCAACCTGTGGCCTTTTGCTGCACCCCCCCCCCTCTCACCCCATTTCCTGCCTGTTCTTTGTAATAATAATTCAGTTGCTACCAAAATATAACATTTTCTGTTTCTGCATATGTTAAATTCAGACTATGTGATGTGGGTGTAGAGTTTTGTTTTCCATAATGTCAAGCTATTCCCTTAATGCATGTTCTCATCTATTCAGACATATGCTCTTTCATGATGACAAAATCAAATCTAGTGCATGAACAAAATAAGAAAGATTGTTACAGTAATAATGAAAGAGTGATGTCTCTAAATGGACAAAGTTTTTCAGTGTTATCTCAGTCTTTTTCCCCTGTAGCCTAGATGGTTCACTCTGCGACAAGAGCACTCCTCTATTTACAGAGAAGAAGAAAAAACATTGGGTGCAATGAAACTGTGATGGCAAGATCAGCAATGAATTGGGTTAAATAATTTAGTTGATGGAAAAGATAATTAATGGGGAAGAAGTAAATAGCCAGTGTGGACGGTAAATGTGTGTGTGTGTGTGTGTGTGTGTGTGTGTGTGTGTGTGTGTGTGTGTGTGTGTGTGTGTGTAAGAGGAGGGGCACAGGTGGAGGGGAGAAGATCTCATCTAAAGGCTATGAAAGATTTAACAGCAAGAGAAGACAAGAATGACAATGTCTCTGAAGGCACGCAACAAACCAAGTCCTCCAATTATATCTGGCATTTAACTGTATGTCCTCTTTGCACTTTATCACCTCAAATCAATGAAATAGAGAATAACAGTTTTTATGGACTTGATCAGTCACAAAAAATCTATAATATAATGATGTGTTTTGGGAAGTCTATAAAACCAAAGTAGTATGAAAAACAATATAATTTTGTACAGAACCTGACATTATATTGATTCAATCGTAGTTGTTAGTGCAGAATATCTCAAAACTATTATAAAATAATCCAGTTGAATTTAGTGAAAGTGAGACCAAAGGTCAAGGAACGAGTGATTTGTTTTTTCGTGCAGATTCAGGAACTTAAAGCAAAATTGATATCACTGCAAAAGTACTGTGAACAGACCTTTTTTTTTACCTGTGTGATTTGATGCAGGTGTGGATGCAGTGGATATCATGCTTGCTGGAGGTATGCTTTCCAATTGGGAAACTACTAGCCACTTTAAAAATTGGATTGTTTTTTCACATTCTCTGTTTCCAGCGTCTCAAATATACATACAGCTGTTTTGTGCCATTGTGAATTCAATATCTTTTGGTTTCGGACTGTTGGTCAGGCAAAACAAGCTATAAGAGGATGTTACCTTGGACTCTGGCAGATGGTGATGATTTGTTTATATTTCACAGACTACGAGATAATTCAAGAAGGAAAAAATACTGATACCAGTCATGATTTCATGATCTCCATCTGTATCCAGATGTGCACAAAATACTTATTGTGACAGACCATCGCAGGATGCATGTGCCAGTTATGTATAATACAAGTTGGTCAAATGTAAGAACAAAATTCCCTTGAAATCTTGAAGTGTTAAAAAAATCTCCTGGATTTGACACCAAATACATTTTTGACCAAATTTCACTGGAATGTGTTGACAGGTTTTTGAGATATCATGTTAACTTATAGATAGACAAATTTAACCAGGGGCACAGGTTTGATTCACAGAAACAGGCCTCATGATGTTGTAGCCGTGTCTCCTGAAAATCAAACAACGAAACTGCATTCTTAATTACACTGTGAGGGAAACTTAATTTCATCCCAGTTTTAATTTGTGTTACAAAAATGTCTTTAATCAAAGTCTGCATCAGGAGGAGGTCAGGGTGGTTCGGTGGGTCAAACACACACGACTACAATCAATTTCACCCAAGAGAAAATGAAAAACAAAAAGTCACCATGACTTATTTACTTATACATCAAATACTCAATAAACATACTGATTTAAACCCAAACCAGCATATTTTCCTAAACCTAACCAAGTAATTTTGCTTCCAGTTACAACATTAACCACATCTTTAAAGGAGTGACCGGTCGCTGGAAAATAAGTTTCCCTTTAAATGTATGTGAGAATGCAGTTTTGTTGAATGGGAACATCATTTTCTAGAAGACAGGGTTGTGACGTTGTAGGTAGCGTTGTTGAATAGCGACAAATGGTGGGAAGACAGCAAGGTTAGTTGTATGTCCTTGTTGCTGTTCCTACTAACTGAGTGTGTCCGGCTACAACTTTCCAAATGCAAACAGTAGGGTTAGCAAGAGCGAGTGATAAGGACAGCAGGAAAATAGGCATTGAAACATTGTAGTGCTAATAGTTAAGAATCATACCACCTAACTCCAAAGTCCAGTGTTTGATTCAGGCTGTGGACTTGTGTTGTATGTTATGTGTCCTGTCAATCTCGACACCACAAAAGAACTTCACTTTGAAGTATAGTGCTAATTTAGCATGTTCACATAAGGAATAACATGAAACTGGGCATTTTTCACATAAAGGTCTTTGCACATCAAGTTTTTCATCCAAAATTGTTGCACATTCAAAGATAAGTTCAAACCTCACGTGTCAATCAAATTTATAAATAAACTTGTCTGTCATATACATTTTCAGAACAGGTTCTATTTGTGTGTATGTGTGTGTGTGTGTGTGTGTGTGTGTTTGCATCTGTCAAAAGCCTTTGACCACTCAGCAGCACTGTATATGCTCAGCTTCATCATCCAAAATGGCATCTGAGAAGCTGATTAACTTCTCCCGGCACAAAGCACTTTAAAGAATACAGAGATCGGTGAGATAGATTGTGGCAGGTGATTGCAGAACAGTTTGCAAATGACAGCTTCTTGGTAATGTCATTTATTCATTAGCCCTGTTTGGCACCGGTGCTATCCAAGTAAAGAAGTAAGAGGACCACCAAATCATCCTATGCCAATGATAATAGCTCTCCATTTATGTATCGCCTAAATTATGTGTAAAGGAACCCCTGTTATACGATCAAACACTCAGCCTACTTTGACTTTTAACAATGCAAAGCATGTTTTTTTCTTCTCTGGTAATCCCCAGGACGTCACTCTTCTGTTCTGCAGCACACATGTCAGAATCAGGGCTCCACAACAGAGTGAGGGCTTAGTATTTCAAGCTTGTCACTGATCTCCATATGGAAGCATTCAAGGCTTTTCCCAGGCATTTGTACTTGTTCATTTATTGGAGTTAAAGTCAGGGTTCCTCAGAGGACAGTAGGCAGCTGTTGCATTTTGGCTTTGTTCCACTGAGACGTGGAGGATTGTTATCCTCTTGATCGCTTGGCTGTCACTCTCTCTCTCTCTCTCTCTCTCTCTCTCTCTCTTTCTCTCTCTCTCTCTCTCTCTCTCTCTCTCTCTCTCTCTCTCTCTCTCTCTCTAACTCATCTGTCTCCCCCTGTGTGCAAATTGTACAATTAGTTACAGTTTGTTTCTACTTTAATCCTGCTTTTGTTTCGTCTTCTCTGTCCTCCAACAATGACTTTTAAAAGAAAACTTTTTTAAAGTTTTCTGATTAAACAGAGGGTTCATAATTCTTCTTCACACAAGAATTAAGACATAACAAGAGTTATCTTGTCCGTCGCGAGATGGAGAGTTGTGTGACGTAAATGCTTGAGAGCCCCAAAGTCTGCAGAGGGAGAATGCTGAGGTGGACGGAGGCGCCAGCATTGAACTTTGGCATGTGCACATCAACAAAAAACATTAGCTTCTTGTGACCCTGACACCGATCCTTCCCTAACCTTAACTAAGTGGTTATTATTGTAGCCATGGCGACGGTGGTACCCTGACCTAAACAAATTCTGAGTCATTTTTTATCCAAAGTAGGATATTTCCCCAACCTGAACGATGTCATTTTTGTGCCTGAATATAAACCAAACCTTTATTTCAAGTTGTATGAGATTCGATTATTTTAGCGATTTTTGTGTTTTGTAACCGTTTGGAAATATCACCTCAGAAGTCACTTATATGTGTTTGTATGTGCTGTAAATGTGTTCCTGTCATTGGAACACATTTACAGCACATACAAAATGGACAAACCGAATCGTATCAGCCTGCCTTTGGACGCACGTCTCCACAATCTGTTTTTGCAGGGGCACTGTGGCTGCATCACTAACCAAGACAAGTGTGATTGGATTAAAGAAATAGAAAAAAGCCAGAGCCTCTTTTCCACCTATACCAGAATAATAATGTTTGCAGCCAAACCGTTCGTCAATGCTGACACGGAGCTGTAAAAAAGATTTTTCAGAGTTTTGGTTGGTTAATATCTGCAGACTCAAAGTTTGTTTCAAAATGTGGAACTTTCATATCACAATATCAGAGACACACTTCATACACACAAACGCCCCCACAGACACACTCACCTGTCCGTTCTTCTTCAGGTCGGCCCACATGCTTGTCCCATCGCCTCCTCTCATCAGGACGTGGTATGTGAAGTAGTAGATGCCAGGCAGGGGGCAGGTGAACTTGCCAGTGCTAGGTTCGTAGTAGTTCCCTACGTTGGTCACCACGTCATCAAATTTCAGTACTTCACTCCCTTCGTGTTGTTTCCGGAGGCCTGCGTAGAAGGCGATTTTGGGACTGTAGAAGGATGGGCCATAGCCACCGGGTCCAGGCCCTGGTGGACCAGGTGGGCCGGGCTTGCCGGGCTCTCCGGGGGGGCCTTTAGGACCGGGAGGACCTGGAAGTCCAGGGCTCCCTCTGAACCCCTGTTTGCCCTTGCGGTTCGAGAAGTCTGGGGGCTGAGGGGAGACCGCTGTCAGCTCTCCCTGTGGGGGGGTGAAAGTGTCACACACCATCTTGCAGCTCCCAAGCATCTCGTAATGTGTGCCCCCTCCACCGGACCCTCCCCCCTTAGTGGTGTGGACCAATAGGGGAATGGCCACCAGCAGAACCAGGACCATGGCCACACCGATTCCTGCCCCGATAACACGTTTCTTGCGGCTGAGCCGGGAGGCGGCCAGCGTGAGGAAGTCCTCCTCCCCCTTAACTGGAATGGTTGTGCCGGCCAGACTGAAAGCTGACGAAAGTAACTAGAGGATCAAGAAGGTGGAGGAGGATATGTGATTGTGTTGGGCAGAGAGAGGAAATGGGAGGCTATTAGCGGGACAGGCAAGTCTCAGACAGGAGAAAATCAGAAGTCGGGGGAGAATGACAAATAGGTTTTTCCATTTCTTGGTGTTTGGTATGTTTGTTTTGTATCCTTTTATTTTCGGTTTCTTCGGTTTTACAGTGTCAGACGGCCATTAAAGGACTGAGAGATATCATCATTTTACAAGACAAAAATAACATAATTACTTTAGATAACAACAAAAATGAGCATCATCGTTTAGATGTTGGATGTTAGGCAAAGGATTTTTTTTTTTAATCCGGCTCTGTGGTTTCGGAGGCTCCGGTGAAAAGCTTCCAGTTGCTCAGGCAGAGAGCTGTCAGGTGGGGTCTACAGTATTCCCACTGGAGTTCATCTCACCCACCACATATGGGGAAGGGCGCTTTACTTGTCTGTCCAGAAATGAGAAGAGAAGAAAAAGGGAACTGCTAAATCTCTGCTCTTTTCTCTCTTCTTGTGTTGTTGTTGTTGATGATGGACTCACAGGCCCCTCTTGCTCTCTTTCTATTTCTCTCTATATATAAAGCCCATATATATATTTATATATATATATATATATATAGATATGTATATATTTCTATGTTGTTGTAGGAGTATGGGTTAGATTTATCTCAGCAGTCTACTCCTCCATTAAAAGTACAGATTTGTTACAGATCATAAAAAGGTAAATTCTGAGTAAAGGGCAGGCCAAACTGCACTGAATCAGGAATGTTGTTTTAAATGCAGCATGGATGAAGAAGAGAATATTTTCACAGGAGATCACTGAACCTAGAAGGAAAAGAACACACACACACACACACACACACACACACACACACACACACACACACACACACACACACACACACACACACACACACACACACACACACACACACACACACATACACACACACACACACACACACACACACACACACACACACACACACAAACACAAACTAAATAACAACTAACAAAACCAAATCGCTTTGCCAAATATATATATATTGCTATATATATATATAATAACTTTTAAATGAAAATGCTGAAGAAATTTTCATTTTTTTAACGAATGGATATTAAAATGTGTATTCGGTTATTTAAAAAAACAACAACAAAAAAACAGGATACAGAGATTTTTCTAATGCCTTATTGTGAATATTTTAGGCCTTTATGTCATAAAAGTAAGAGAGCAATATAATATAATATAAAACGAACCGAAGTCACAGCTACGTGTTGATATTAATAAAGGCCTGCATTCATTAAACAAACAACACTCTTAACAGCACTAAATAAGCTACTAATTCCCTTTAAATGGAAATGTTCACTTCGATTTTAAACACTCGTCCAGATTTTAATGAGAGCAGGAGGAATTACGGTTTCACCAGCAAACTTCTGAGAAACTCGGATCAGTTTACCTTTTTTGTTATCTTTCCTTTTCTTTTCCACCCGGTGCGGGTTCAGATGGAAACGCCGCAGGGAAACTGGTCCAGGACAGAAATCCTCCAAAAGGCTTTTTCACGGTCGCATCGGGTGAAGTTGCGATGCGGCGTAAACTCAAAGTCACACTGATATTTTAAACTTGCAGCTTCTCATCCAGGACTCTCCAGCATGTCGGCAAAACAATGCTTAAGCAGCGCTTCACAGGCAGCCCGAGCAGCCACGGAGGGAATACAAAATAAAAAATAAAAAGAGTAATAACAATTGCAATTCAAAAGTCGCTCCTTCAAATAAAATCACACATTCTGACGAGTCACTTTTTCCAGACTTTCGCCCTGCAGAAATCCCGCTGCAGAGCGACTTTATTTCAGCGCAACAGTTCATTCACTTGTTGTCTTTTCCGTCCTGCGTCTCTCTCCTCAGCACCTGCCTACTTCTGCTCCCCCGCCCTCTCTCCGAAACACACACACACACACGCGCGCGCGCGCGCACACACACACGCACACTGATTCACTCTCCCATCCCGCATGTGACCTTTTCACAAATTAAAATGATTACATCTGTTTAATAGTTTAATCAAAGGTTGTCGTTTCACGTTCAAATATTGAACATTTAGTTAATACCACCAAACAACTGAAAGCTATGATGATAATAATAATAATAATAAAAAATAATAATAGTAATAATAATAATAATAATAATAATAATACACCTGCCAATTACCGTTATTTCAAGTTTTATTCTATAGTTTTATTCCCTGTGTTGGGATTGCTTTATCAATTCTTCATGGCACAGACAGTACATAGTATCTAAAACTGTATATCTTTGCTGAGCCAAATAAATATATTCAAGTATGAGTAAGATGCAACTATGCCCGTGGAGCTGTTTGGCTGAACAGCACGAGTGAAGAGACTGAAGTGAACAAAACATGGGATACAGATGTGAGACAGACACGCATCACACAGGATGTTGAAGTGAAACGGGTAAGGTGAAAGGAACAGAGTGGTGTTCTCAGGGATGTTGTCAATGTCTGTGTTTCTGTAGCTTTCAGACCTCGTTAGGGATGAAAGATGTATCGCTCCTGACAACCCCCCCCCCCCCATCTCCTCCTGGTCTCTTTCTTTTCCTTTCTCTATCTCTGACTTTCCATTTATCACATTTATAAATCCATCCATCCATTCTGAAATTGGGCTTTTATTTTATTTTTTACATTATTATGTAGGTGTGCAGGTGTTTTCTGCCAGACCATGCTCAGTTGCAAAATTGTGCTTACATTTTATTAAGAAACATTGCTGAGGTCTGGGGGCATTTACACAAGACATATGCAATTATACCGTTTAGGCAGACCCCAGTCCGCTACGGCACAAGTGTACTTGTATGTTCTGTCAGTGCTGCTCCTTATTTATTCATCTCCCAACTTTACTGAGCAGGGGAGTGTAGCAGATATTGAATATGGATCAATAGATCACTCCCCAGAATGCACACTGTCAGCCGACTGAGCCCTCAGGCAGATGCCAAGCCTCTATTCACATTTGCATTTGGAGATAGAAAATAACTAGTTCTTGTCTGAAAACAGGGAACTGTGTGGTATCTACATTTTACCAATTTGGCAGATCACGTATAGAGGCTAAAGAATTGCATTCGTTGCTATGGTTTTACAGTATACTCTCAGCTTATACCCACTGCATGCCTGGCCATGGTTCTTTATGTGCCTTTATGGCATGTGTGTGAGTGCCTATATGCATACATATGTGCACACATACGCATATAATTTACATGTGAGCTGTGACACACTGGTGACACACTCAGAGGCTCCCTGCATTTAAATTATTATTGCCACGAAGGGAGGACAATTTAGAGAGAATGAGGTTTTTAGAACCCCATGAAATATTAACCAAGCCGATGAATATATCAGCTGTGAAGCGATAATGTCTCTCTTACTCTGTTTCCTCGTGATATATGATATCATGTTCTTGTCTACGCTGTATCATCCTCTCCTGTGTTCATTAAAAGCTCCGTTTTACACCAAGAAACAATTTGATCTTTTCGTTTGATTTGTACAATTTTATCTGACAAAATATTTCTTCATAATTGGTTATCAACACAGTTCAGTATTACATCTCCCTTCCTTGTCCCTGACTCTGATATCTCTCTTCTGACCTTCAGATGTCTGAGCTGTGGAGATTTGATTGATATAAAGGCTTTACAGCAACAACAGACTGGACGGTCTGAAGACCGGAGGGTTACAGGGTTAAGTCTCAGGTGGGACGTGGCTGCTGTTGTTAACACAAAGGTCCGCTGACTCAACCCCGTCAATAAGCCAGAGCAGGAGAAAAACTGAAGTCAAGTGGTGGAGCACACCATAGCTGCTTGTAACAGAGGGTGTTTTCTTTTTTCCAGGTGAGTAAAACTCAGTATATCTGTGTGATCATTTGTCATTGAAATCGCAACAGTGACCTTGGAGTCAAGTAGATATGCCTTAACGATGAATACCTGGAAAGAGAAGAGACCACACACAGGCTACTGTTTGAACAAGAGATAAACGGATACCATTCACATGACACAGGAGAGACATGCCACATGTCAAGATGGCTGATCAAATAAGGGACAGACACAATTTACTGCACCTCCTTGTCACAATTCTATATCCGAACGATATAGCCGTTGTCTCTGAATAAAGTGTACAGACTAACGGTGTGCTCCAGTTGTACTCGGAAGTCGGGATTTCGCCGATTCGAAACTTTCAACTGGAACGACCCCCGAACGTCATCTCATCAACTCAGCTTTGAAGAAGGGGGATCCAAGAGGAAGGAGGTGTATTCACAGTTCCAGAGCAGTCATCCAGACATGCAGAACACCGGGTTTCTCCCAAGGTGCAGTGCTGGCAAAACCAGGTCGTCAGAGGATTCGTCAGAGGATTCGTCAGAGGATTCGTCAGAGGCGGCATGCGATAGGGGACGTTTCACCGTGGCAACGCATATTCAGCGTGGAGTCACTTTTGTTGTGAACCCTAAATCTTCGTCTTCAGCTTCAGCAGCTGTGAGTTAGGTGAATTAGAGAGTCAGTTGGTCTCTTTCAAGCTCTTGGTGAACACTAGACTCTAATATAAACTTCAAAAGAGTAATTTCGCTCTGCTGACTAAAGCTTGAATTCTCTGGCCAAGATAAAACAAGCTTGTTCTCAAAAACATGAGCACTAACTTAAGACGACGTTTGACTAATTAATACAATGTTATTAATCGAAAACACTGAACTTCGTTGAAACAAAGTTGGGCAAAAAGTTACAGAAATAAACTAGATAGATGTTACAAAATAAAAGACTGTACAATAGACAAGACTAAGATACAAAGACGTGAGAAGTCTGAGGAAATCTTCTAGAGTGTAGGAATTTACCGGTAAATACACACACATTAATACATAATGTTAGCTTTCTCCAAGTTAATAATCCTGGGGAAATGTCAGTGACACACATCAAATATTAACATATTGATGTGTTAAAATAATCATTCTTAATGCCAGTATGATTTAATGATACATGCATATAGACTGGGATAAAGTTAAAAGATAATCCTTGATTTCTTAATGTCAGTACTTAAACAGGTTAAGTACATCAGGTTAAATATCACCCCATTTCTGTAAATTTGGCAATCTTGATCATAGAACAACCAGAGTCATTCCAAACAACACTAATTTCTTTATGGACGAATAAAATACACATTATAACAGTTTAAACTACCTATAGTCATTTTCTTTAAGAACACATTAAAGGGTCAGTCTCTGGCCTTTTTTGATCATATAAGGGCGCACTTATAAAAACTGTCAGGTTTCTGCACCCTGACTCTTGAGTTAGAGTCAGGGTGCAATAAACTTATCTCTTGAGAAAGTCTTTTCTCCATTAGTTAAGAGATAAATTTCACTTTTTGACAGTGTCTGTTTGTCTAACATTAATAAGCCTTACATGGTTCTTCATTTAATGACCTTGAAGTCATTTTCTTCACTCTTCAGTGAGTTTTAGCTTCACCTAAAAGGTCAAAGGATTCTGAGAGTAGTGCAGGGAGGGAGAGAGATGAGATGTCTGATAAGGCATCAGGGATTTCTGATCAGACTGGCATCTAGGGGCAAATTGTGTCCTCATTCTTTTGATTAAGACATATGGGGCAATGTTTCCTACAATGCGAACTACAAAGCAGGATGTGCTAACA
Organism: Echiichthys vipera; assembly: GCF_963691815.1. Lineage (NCBI taxonomy): Eukaryota > Metazoa > Chordata > Actinopteri > Perciformes > Trachinidae > Echiichthys > Echiichthys vipera. Next base: position 32,562,646 of record NC_139825.1, on the reverse strand, counting down.
AAGGCTAAGCATAGCCTGGTAATTTCAGCCAGTGTTTTCATCCGACTTTGCAACTAAAACACCTATAACTAGGGTGTGATGTCATTCCCAGCTCCGACTTCCGACATCAGAGCTAAATGTAACGCACCATAAAACATAAACTTGTAGAACATTTCTACATATTTATGAAGTGATTGGTTAGTCTTATTTCTAACACTGTTCTCAGTTATTGGAAATGTCAGTCAGCTGGGCCGGAGTGTCGGTGACACAGAGTTGACAGAGTGCTATCTTTAGCTTAAGCTAACTCTACATGTTCACGGATGTAGTAGATAAATCTGTCCACAGAATTTTTATTGTTAGTTATAACAGGATTGAGCTAGCAACGCAGTTTATTGTTTATATGTGTGGCATTTATTCAGTTTGAGAAACTTCACAATGTCTACAAGCTACGTTAACGCTAGGCTGCGCTCCGTTAAGCTAACAGGACAGCAACAGGCTAAGTTCCGTTGCAACCGTTGACCAGGAGGGCCTGTCTCTTTGTAAGAACAATGCTATATGGATGCTTTTTGTTAATAGACACTGTTTAAATTGCAATTGGCCCTATGTCCATCACTTTAATGTTAACATACTTGGTAATAGTTTTATATAAGCAATAGCTCACTTCCGGCCATGATATGTTGGGATTATACTACGACTAAAGGGGTTTGTGCATAAACATGCCCCTATATGTACTTGTAATATAGATCTATGTGTGTGTGTGAATCGATATATTTAGAAGCATTGATAAAGATGACGGTAAGGAGCTCAAAACATACTTTTAGGAATTGTAGTATTGTTTAATTTGATTTATAATCTTTTTTTGTAATAATTGTTGTTCTTGTGATTTTGCCTTTTTCCAGAGCTTTAAACTGCATTCTGTGGCCTTCCTTAGCAGGTTTTCTCAGCTCCACATATGAAACTTTACTGGCATGATAACTGGTGGATAAACTTATTTATCACAATTGTGCATTATTGTAAACAAAGTACATCTTTTTAGGTGAAATTGTCTTCAGTTCCTCAGCAGCACTCCTGGAGCTGGTTGGAGTTACTTGTGTCTATGAAGCTTCAGGTCTCCGCAGGCCAATAGGCTGCTACTGAGTTGCTGGATTTAGGGTCATTAAAAACAGGTTCTACGTGTTGGAATGAGTCATTCCAACTGATACACTCTGGTTTTCCAGAAAGCAGCATGATGAGATTGATTACGCATTGACAGAGGTGATTTACCAGCAGGACAGTCACTATCCCTGTTTAGAACAATCAGTAAAACCAATCAGGGTTTCAGCAGAGAGCCAGCTCATTCAAGGTAGAGGTGTTATCAACACAACGAGACACAAATACAAGCCAAGTAAGTGGCTGTGGAAAGGGCTTAACCTGACCTGCAATCTCACAGGTCAGAGAGCAAGAGAGAAGGAGAGAGTGAAAGCCTGAGAAGGATGGAGGATGGAGAGGCAGCGAGGGTAATGGAAATGTAAGGGTCACAGCATCACATGTTTGGTGTGTGTGTACAGTGGAAAGTGTGGTTTAAATTTTTCTGCATGGGTCGGCGAGACTGTCTTCACCAGAAGTTGTTTCGTCAGATGTGATCTATGATTATATTTACCCGACAAAGATCTCTGTGTAATAACTCCTGTGCATCATTAAAGTCAAGTGATATCGTTATTACACCTCTTACGATGGTAGTCCACTGCAGCTTGTTCATCAGCAAATATTGTCTCTCCAGCAATTAATTTAACTTTATGCCAAACTGTTCTTCTTTCATACAAACATTTATATATAGCAGGTAAATTCACATACAAAATGAACAGGGGCTGTGCTCAGTGAGATCTTTGGGGAGGAGAGAATGGTTCAGTGTTGTTACACTGAGTGTTACAGGGGAACGGTGTCTGCATCCCATTTCCACTGAAAAAGGTGTAATAATAGGGGTGAATAAGGTAAAACATCTGTTGGTGATGTTAGTGCGGCCTCTGATGCTGTGGACCATAAAATACGACTGGAAAAGTGTGAGGGAGTATCTGTACAGTTGGTTCAGATAAATAAATAGCAAGGCTGTTCTCATTCACTGTTTTTACATATAACTATGAAAAGTAATGCTCTTTAATTTGTGTATAATCCACTTGCAAAAAAACGTTATTTCTACTAAGTTAGTTCAGTAAGTAACAAAACTTACCTCGTTATTAATACTACCAGGGGTTTCATTCTGCCTTTATCAGAGCAGAGATCACAGTTTCTGGATCAAATTGGCCACTAACGGGAGCCATGTTGCTAACTATTTGAACAAGTACCTGCAATTACTGCATACAGTCTTAGTCTATGGTTTACTGTTTATTGTTTTAATTTCTTTCTTCATTTAACTAAGAGTTTATCGTTTATCTTATACTGTAGTTTGTTTATCTTTATTTCTTTATTCCTTCTTATTTTTCACAAGTGTTGTGTAAGCTGCTGGAAATCCAATTTCCTTGAATGAGTCCTTCCAAAGGGATCAATAAAGAGAAGTCTAAGTCCAAGTCTGTTACTGTATTTATGGCCTATCTTAATTTTTCTCTACACTGGAGATCAAAATTAGAGAACAAATTATGAAATTATGTATTATATATTCTTATGTAAATTCTAAATAAGTCATAGTGTGTGGTCTTTTCCTACTCTGTAAACTTTTGTCATGATTTGGCATTATACATAAATTTGAATTGAATTGAATTGATTTGAAATACTATTATTTTCTATTTTTCATTATTTAATAGAATGGCTATACCACTGCTTTACTAACGTGTTTTTTTTTTTTAAATAACCAAGGCAAATAAACAAAAACCTTTATTTTATGAAAAAACCCTACACTATTTATCTGCAGCTCTCCTGGTTACTTTGAAAGATATCAGCCGCTCTAAGGAGACTGAAACCCTGAGACAGCAGGTCGTCTAGATGAAGGCCAAAGGGACGACCCTCTCAGCCATCAGAGAGAGGTTGGACATTCACAGTGATTTCAAGAATATTGAAACTTTACAAGGACAAAGATTAATTTAAGTCACTCAAAAAGGCCGGTCCATGTAAAACAAGAGCACTAGAGGACAGGATTAATAGGGAATCAGTTCAACACTGCAGCTGGAGTTGCTCTCCAGTTCAGTTCAGTGCTGAACAGGGCAAGGATCTGTCTCAGCACAGTGTCTCGTCATTTAAGATAATTTGGACTGAAAGCCCACTCTGCAGTGACCAAACCTCTCATCAGCAGAAAGAATAAAAAGGTGAGACTTGTCTTTACTGAGGAGAATGTTGTGTGGACAGAGAAGAACTGGTCCAGAGTGACTTCAGTGATGAGAGGACGTTCAGTTTTTTGTGTCTGATGGGAAACATTATGTTCGGGGTAGGACTGGGGAAAGACTGAACCCAAAGTGTGTAAAGAAGTCAGTTTAATTTGGAGGAGGAAGTGTCATGGAATTGGGGAATGTTTTCTGCAGCAGGAGTTGGGCCTCTTGTACAGCTACATGGCAGGGTGAACAAAAATGATTACGTGAACCTCCTTCGGCAACATGCAAAACCCTCACTACAATTGTCTCCCAATCAGCTGCAATTTCCATGCAACACAAGTTAAGCAGTTCCTTAACGCAAAGAATATTGAAACAATGAAATGTCCAGCCCAGAGTCCAGATCTAAACCTCATAGAGAATCTCTGGAAAATCCTTGCCGACAAAGTAATGTCTAAGAAACCCACTCCAGTTAGTGAACTGTGGATGAGACGGAAGCAGAACGGACCAAGATCAAAACAGAGCAGTGAGAGAAACTAGTGATGTCCTGTGGGCGCAGATGTGCTGAAGTCATTCAAAGCTGTGGCCTCTACACTTCCTATTCATTTTTGAATCCTACAGCTCTAAGAAAACATTGTTTAAATCTTCTCTTTTGACACTGTGGTTACTGTTCTCTGATTTTGCGCACTAATTTCACAAAATAAAGGTTTTTGTTGAAGTGCCCGCCAGGGAATATTTACTGGCCCTTTGAGTAGAAGCCTGTGTGAAAAAGTAATTCATGACAACTGTCCTTTCTCGTATCCATCTCAGTGCATCAAATCCCGGCGCGCTGGGAGACTTGCTCCATGCACTGTAGGCGCGTGGCCACAACGCTACGCACTCTCCCACTACGCTCTTCTTCGTGGGCTTCTGAATCCAAGCTCCACATTGTTGTTGTTTTAATCGTTTTAGTCTGGTTAGATCTGTAGTTAAATCACCACATCAGTTTCTCTCTACTCTGAAAAAATATGATGTCAAATGATGTCCTTCTGACAGGATCAGAAAACACAATTTTTTTTTTTTACCTTGATTGACAAAACAATGCACAACATCCATTCAGTTGCTGTTCGGGAGCTTTCTATCATATCTCATGGTCTTTCACATGGATAAAGTTTGCCGAGTTGAGACAAAACTATCTACCCATAAGGTACAATCTCAAGCTCCAGAAGTGCTACTAAATGGACACTGAGATTGTTTTTTCCCACAACCATTGTAGTTTAGATGACCTTTTGGCATGGCTGATCTACATATACAGTTTCTATGAGGGGAAGAAGAAAGTACACAATAATACATATATAATTATTTATTTAATTTGACCATTTAATATCATTATTAACATACCATAAAAAATAAAAAATGGCTTATAAGTTATGTATCCATATCCAAAATGCATTAAAAGAGGCTCTTCTGTGTTACCCCTATCATTTAACAGTGTGTTCTAGGTTTAAATGTTCTATTATTGACATTTCTGCAGTCAGAGAACATTTTGAGAGCCCTCACCTCCTTAAAGTGGCAGATTAAATTCCAGTTTAAGGTTAACAACAGAATTATGATTGGATTTTGGTCAGGGTTAAGTGTTGAGGACAGTTTAGGCCCAGGGGTTGAATGCCACTGTGAACACTCCTCGTAAGTGTATAAGGGGAAAAAAAGTGTGCACGGACCACCTCCTCTGGCACTGGCACATCTACCTCTGTCTGTGTGCAGATCTGATTATGGCCCCTGATTGCGAGTGACAGTGTGCAGATTGAGTTGCACAGCCTCTCTAATTCTCTCTATTAATGAGTTGCGCTCCACACTGCTGCCCCGGACCCCATCTATTAATCACAATTTGTCATCTGTCTTGTGCTCTCCACACCCAACCCCCCCCCCCCCCCCCGCTCCGCTACAAACCACACGACCCTCTTCTACCTGTCCCTTACCCCCCAGCTGCTGATTCCATCTCATCCCTTTGTCTCCTTCTAACTTACTTCTCCACAGGTTCTCCGCACGAAACTCGTCTCTCAGTTTGCTGACTTTCTGTGTGTTGTTCTGTGCCCTGCACCTGTTCCCTTTCCTGCCATTTTTACTTGCATCTCCTTCTTCAGCTCTTGCACCCCCCTCACCCCCCCCCCTGCTCTCTTTCCATGCCATGGTCGAGCATACTGAGTGGGTTTTCCCCCTGAAAATCCACATTTTAATTCTGCCAGCACTCCAAGGTTAAGTAAGCCCTCTCACATCGGTAAATAATGATTTATCACTCCAATTCATATCTGTGATGGTACTCTGTGATTAGATATTTTGCCGTAGACATATGGCTGTTTGACAGAATTAAAAAAAATACTTAACAGCTTATTTAAAAGCCACATTTCCTCTTCTTCAGAAGCCACTTATGTTTGAGACTGTATAATCTGTCAAACGTGTGTAGTTTTGATGGTGCTAGATTTCAAAACATGTCTAGCTTGGTGTGTTAAAACAGTTTCCAGTACAGTTGCAGTGACATGTTAGGAAAAGGAATAAAATTATGGACAGAAAGAGAAACAGAAGAAGAGTACCATGTACAGTTCATTACTCGTGGATCAAAAGTAACTCCCGAATCCCTGCTGTGTCAGAAATCCTCCTCCTCACACTGAACACTAATTAAAGCTCTTGTCTGTCCCAACAACCTGCTGCTCCCGCCAGAAAATCTGTGTTCTGAATCTCGCCAACATGGGAAACACAGAGCGAGACTGCACCGGGTGAACGAGACACACACACAAGTCTGGAACAGATGTGAAACAATGTTTCAAATGTCATGTATTGAATGTGATATTGTGACATTTTTATACAGACATAAGTCATTTTTGTGCTGTCGGATGACAACTTTATCACACAGTTGTTTTCATGTTTGGTCCACAGGAAGAAGAAATAAGTTTTGTTAGAAGGTTATCTGCTGAGCTAAATGGTGGCAAAACATCAAAATAAACAATTATGGATGCAAAGGATGCATTAGACCTCCAATTTTGATATTTCTGTCTTTGAGGCTAGATACTAAAAACAAACATGATTCGATGATGAACTACTTGACGGATTAATTAATTGAAATGTATCATATTCTACAAGTTATGTCAGTACAAAGAGTGTTTGTAAGACATGAAACACTAATTTGTGACACTACAAGTGTAACTAAGGGAAATACAATAACCAACACTGTTGATTAAGCAGAGACTAAATTAGACAGAGAGTGATAATTGGCTCATGTTTCGTAACAGTTTTCAGCTGTGATCCACAATTAAAATCTCTTGAATTTAGCAGTGTTTTTTTTGTTGTTGCTTGGAGTGAAGCTGTGTTAACAACTCTGTGTGTGGCCCTGCTGATGAGAACATGTGTGACACCAGAAAAACTAAACAAGTATAACAGCACTATCGCAGACCTGTGTATTAGGTACAGACAGGAGATATGGACCTTTTTTTTTCATTGTGTTTGGGAATGTGACAAAGCGAAAGAGTTCTGGTGCTTTTCATTTTAGGTCTACTCCCTGATAAACATCATACACCTAAGAAAGAGCTTTAAATCTTTGTTTATGGCTTTCAGAAAGAGTTATCTCACTCTCTTGGAAGAATACCGGTAAACCGCCACAGGTGCAGATCTCGGTGGTAGTAGCAAATATTAAAACGAGAACTTTGAAGGCTGAAGTGTAGAATTAATTGGATCAAAGAGTTATCCGACTCTTCCGCTGGAAAAGATTACTTACATTATTAAAGATGAACAATCACTCTTTGAAAACATTCGGCGCCCTTTTATACAATATCTAGACAATTTAGATCTTAGTAATGTAATGAATGTAACAAGCAGCAGGTTTAAATGTGGTCCTCTGAACTTCTTTGAATACGTATTTTGCTCCATGTGACCTATGTCTTTGACAAATAATGTACAAATAATGTACAAATAATGAAAGTATGACATCAATATTATAACAACATGTTTCCATTCCGTTCTTCCAGTATTATTGTTAATACTATAATTTGAAAATTATTAATACAAATATTGTTAACAAAAGAAAGAGAGTGACAGTATAAACTATTGAGGGAGAAATCCGGGAGAGTCGCTAACAGCTGGACGTGGCTAACACTGATCAGCTCGGGACAGTGAAGGCATTAAAACAGCTTTTTTAACCACTAATACTGCTAAAAATCACACCAAATTTCTGCAGTAGCATGATAAGTATCCCTACACATAAAACAAAGCACCAACAGCGTAGTTATTGAAGCCAGAGTTTATTAAAAGAGTGTTTTGAAAGACTTACCTACTGTCCCCGGTACCAGCTCCTCTTATTTGGAGCAGTATTAGTGGTTAAAAAAGCCATTTAAATGCCTTCACCATTCTGCCTCGAGCTAATCAGTGTTAGTGTTAATAGTTTATACATGAAAGAAACTACTCAATGGCTTATTTGATGTGTGTAAGTGCTGAGAAAAACCATGGAATGCTTTTGGAGTTACACTTTAAGCTTAATCAGCAAATGAAGATGAGGATCCATGAAAACGCTGGTTGTTAATTTTAACACTCGACTGGGATGTGCAAAACCAACAGTACCGAAATAATTTTAAAATAGCATTTACAGATCTCGCAGAAACTTAAATAAATGGAAAGTGCTGTCAGTGACATTGTGAGCATGTTCCATGCTAGTGTTAGCATTTAACACCATAGCACTAGTGTTCTTGAGTGCAGCCTCACAGACCTGCATGACTGCTGGACATTTACAGGGTCACATTCGTGTACATGACATTGACTTCCGATATAATCTCAGATAAGTGAGCTGCAAATCCAATCCTGCACTATATTACACCCAGCTACAGTACATAGATGTAGATATGTGTAATAAGATGTCCAGAGGTGATATGGTGAAATTTAATCTGGTATTCATTTGCGAGAGCCTGTCAGGAGACGCAGCCTTCTGTCACCAGAAATAACGGCTGTGAAAACAGTCAACAGTTAATTTAAACCCATCAAATTGCCGGGACATCTGCCTGCACCCTCTCATCCCCACAAAAAAAAATAGTTGTGAATAATTTAGCAGTGGTGATCCTCTCGCTGCTCAGAGGTCACAGTCTCTCTAAACGATGACAGAAGATGGATCTGGCAACTCTGTCTGGTGGCTCCTCGCATGTCTTATTCCCTGGGACTGAGTGACAAACCTGTGCTGGTCTGGGACCCTCGTCTTTCTCTACACTGTGGCTGTCTCGCAGCTTTACTTTCACAGTTTACAAATACTTCTTTCCACGGACAGTGAATCTCACACAAACAAAATCAGTCCAGAGGAGTTAAGTTCAACACGGAGCAGGATGGAGTGGTGGGGGGAGAGAAATGGAACACAGCAACCCGTGACGAAGGACAGAAAGACAGCCGGGGTGGAAGAGAGAGCGAGGGATCATCCAGTAGGGATGACAGGGGCAACAGAGAGAGGAGAGAAAAGGAGGGAGAGATAGTGAAGCGAGACATCGATGACCTTCTTTTAGCTCTTAAACCATGCTGTTCATGCCATCGCATCACTCAGACAAGAACACCTCCTATACCCTGCTGCTGCGACATGAACATGACAGGGGCTGTCTGATATACTGGACAATGCTCTCTAATACGCACACACACACACACACACACACACACACACGCACACGCACACGCACACGCACTTGACAGGCACACGCACAGGCACACACACACTGTTTGAGGATTTGTGTGATTACATCCACAGTTCACACTTCAGATTTTCATGTATTCCTAATTTGACTAACTTTGCCTCATTAGTGCAGGTTTCTGAAGGCTGCAACATATGGCATGAAAACTCCCGACACCACACTACACACAAACACGTTAAATTCTCCTTTACATTTTCAACACTTAGAGAAAATACACCTACTGCCTATTACTGGAGATATGCTTTAATACCATAGATGTTTTGAAGTTTTGTATCTAAAGCATGAGACACAAACAAAACACAATGGGGAAGATGGATTCAGTTCTTGTGTTACAGAATCCTCTATGAACCAGAAACACAGAAAAAAACTAGAGCTCCCATGACAACTAATAGCATAGCAGCATAGGTAGGCTATAGACTTTCGTCGCATCCATAAGACTCACTGCCGGAATTGTAATTAATACATAAGTAACTCCATCTCCAGGCTTCCAGGATGCCACCCTCGGCTTTCCTCTCCGGTGAAGGAATCTTGCTAGCTTGTTAGCCTTCGCTAGCTTGGTAGCTTCATTCGGCCGCCTCGGTGCTCGGCCTAGGTGCTCGGCCTAGGTGCTCGGCCTAGGTGCTTCGCCTCGGTGCTACGCCTCATTGCTCCTCTTCGCTCATGGGAGCAGTGGGGTCTTGATACTGACAGTCTTTGAGTTGGCTTCAAAGCCCGCTGTACTTCCTGGGAACTCGGTTGAAGCAGTGTGCTAAAACATCCACCGCACAGGAGTCATGATGCCACTTCATCAGAGTAACAATTATTGTTGTGCTCCTTATTTGGTTTGGGGAAGTTTACACTTTAAGATGTGCAGCTAATTCTTATATAAGTGAATATACTGTATAAACAGTATGTAAGTATGTTTCTTTAGTAAGCCTTCAAACAGGGATCCTTAGAACAAAATAACATTTATGACATAAAGACCTGCAATACAAGAACAATGTTGTTTCTTTATTTCCCTGTCTTCTACATGGACCATCACTGGTCTGGACACTTTTTTTTTTTCCTGGGTCCTGTTAGCCGTTAGCATTAAAAAAAAGTCAGTCAGGGAGGTAGTTTTTAACCATTTCGGGTAGTTAGGACATGTAGAGACACTCTCATGTACAATGTGTGTGTTTTTTGTGTATAGATAAAATCCACATTATATTCTGAGGTAAACCAGCCATCCGTCTTCCACCATTTGGCCTAAATGTGCAATCTAACTGTGAAAAGCCATCCATCTCATAATCTGTCTCTTTCACACTGATCTATCCATCTGTATCCTTAACCTGAAGCCTCTACCTGTCTTCGCTGCTCAGTAAACAAGTGCTCTAGACACAATTACAGTAACAAATCTCTCCCCCCTGCGCTATTTCTGTTTTCCTCCCACACAGTCTCACTCGTTCTCCCTTTTTTCAAGCTTTACTTCCAGCTCTTGCTCTCTCTCCCTTTCTCCCGCCACAAACCACAACTGCAGCGGCCTCATTTGTTTTTTATCTTGTGGTTAACAAAGCTTAGTTTAGACTATGCTTGTGTGGGTTGGTAATCCAAGACTCTCCATCCTTCTCTGTAAGAAAAACAGGAAGAAATGATCATAGCTGGACCTTTAGTTATTCAGATTTCCTTGCAAGGAAGCGTTATTCTTTTCAATATTCTCATCTTAATGTTGTGTTCATGTCAGAGCTTTGGGAATGAATAACTCCTGCAAGCTCATGACTGGGTATTGATCTTTTCAGATGATAAGTGGATGACGGCAACCGTTCATCCGACATTTTCATCAACTGTCTAATGGTGCATTTTACAGTAAATAATGCTTTGCTGAGGCTTGTTAAATGGACCAATTCACACCCTTATTGAAAAAACTGGACAAACAGATGTCAGTTCTTCATCCTTGAATACTCATCAGACCTAAATAAAAAAGGGAAAAGCCACTTGAAGATAATCTGACTTTTCTGATTCATACCTGGCAGGTGATTGGATGAACCATCTGTCTATCGAACTCTTGCCGAAGTCAATCATGAGAAGAGAGAAAGCATCTTTTCCAGTGAGAAATGTATTCAGTGCCGTCCTCTTCTCTAAACGAAGAAAAAATGTGAAGTTTTAAACACAACACACGTTGGGAAACTGAATCACTTAGGCAACCAAAATACATGGTTACAATTAGGAAGTTCATGGATTGGGATAAAATGAGTCTTGGATGTAACAGCGTCACATGCAGCCGTAACAATGTTGAAACTTAAAACAGTCAACACTGACTTTTGGTTTCACCCCACATGACTTTCTCCTGGGTGAAAGTCATGTGTTTGTTTGACCCCTCCGCCACCCCAAACTTCCTCCCTACGGGGACTTTAGCACTCTTTGTGGCATGTGTATGCAACACTGGTGCCAGGTAACACTGCTGAGGTGACTCCATCTTTTTTTAATGCACTCTACCCTAAAAGTCTGTTTGTTAAAGAAAGTGAACTCTTTATTCTGCATCAATGTACAATGTTTGTTTTTAATTCCTTACCTCCTGACTTATTGGTCACTGTTGTATTTTACGATGCCTTTAAATATTTTAACTGAAGACCTTTATCTTTCTGTGGGCTGAAGCACACTTTATCTAAGTAGGGAACAGGGGGTTGAATGATGTGTTGAAAAAGCAAAGACAAGACGGCCATGGATTTTAAGAATATATCGAAGCTGTTTAGCTGGTGACTTATTATTTGCTGCATTCACAGCCAAGACAGTAAATCTCAGCTGACCAAACGTACTCTCTCTCTTTTTCTGTTCATCCATCTTTTCCAGAGACAGTCTTCCAACATTTCTCTCGTGTCCCTCTTTGTCTTCTTCTCTTTTTGCCGAATAATGACTGTTCATCACGGTTGCTTCATTTCAGGAAATTGCCATAGTCATTATCTCTTTAACCCCTCTCTCTGCGTTTGTCAGATTTTGCCATCTATTGCAAAACATTAATTGTTTGCTCTTTATCAAGAGGCTGACTAGATGCTCACAGGCTGATATTCAGCTCTGTCTTTGCTCAGTGGGAGTGAAAAGTGGCGCTGGGTACCATTGGACCTGAATAATTCATGCCTGCTCTGGCTCCATCCATGTGTTTTAAATACTGACTATAGACCAGGACGCTATGAATCATTCATCAGGGGCGATTAAAGTCTGCTGTTAATTAACCCTTATCCTTTCACAGTAGTATGGTGGGGGTCAGTGACTGGTCCCTGCCCTGACCTCTCAGACCACCTGCTCCCTCCCTCAATCTCTCACTCCTGGGTTCAACTATCTGTCTTTCTAGTGTTTGCGGCAGTGTGCGATCGTCTTTTCCTGGAAAGGAAAGGTTGAGTTACAAGAAGTTTTCCCCATTCTGAATCACAATGCAATTTTTGTACAATTGATAAGACAAATTTTGAGTTTACTGAGTATGTTTAACGTTAAGTGTGTGTGTGTGTGTGTTGTGTGTGTGTGTGTGTGTGTGTGTGTGTGTGTGTGTGTGTGTGTGTGTGTGTGTGTGTGTGTGTGTGTGTGTGTGCGTGTGTGCGTGTGTGTGTTTGTGTGTAATTGCCGTGACGAGACAAGATGTTGAGAACTCAGCGGTGCATGTCGTCAGAGCGCTTCAACGCTCCACGGATGGCCCACAGAGAGGAGGAATGAAGGAGAGACAGAAGGGGGTAGAGGGATGAGGGGTAAAAAGAAGAGAGACGGATAAATGAATAAACTATGTTTATTGTTTGAACAGAGAACTTCACAGAGTGTGTGTGTATGTGTGTGTGTGTGTGTGTGTGTGTGTGTGTGTGTGTGTGTAAAGACTGAGGTCAGATTAGTTTCATTACACCCAGTTCAATATCATTCACTAGTTAATTGCCATACAAAAAATTGCTCATTATACATAGGAAATCTTTGTGTGTGTGTGTGTGTGTGTGTGTGTGTGTGTGTGTGTGTGTGTGTGTGTCTGTGTGTGTATTGGAATCTGTATTCTGATTCAGATGGATTCATTGGCCTGTAAATGTGAAAAGAGCATTTCCACTCTGTATTTCTTCTTTTTTTCTGTCTCCCTCAGTTTCGGATTATATATTATTTCCTAGTTGAAATAAACCAGTAAAGGCAAGAATGTAACAAGACGAATTGAGAGCTACACCAGCCTTACACACTGCTTAACAATAACTGATAAAGATATTGTTGTATACCTCTTTTGTTAACATGATGCTGGTGAAGCATAAACACTGTGTAGGTGTTTTCAAGACAGAATATACAGTGAAAAATATGAAAATGGCTTCAGATTTTTCTTTTCACACATTATTTTTTGCCCATTTTGAAGTATTGCAGTAGAAAAGCAGCAAAAATTTGATAAAAGGTTGAGGTTGTTTTTTGCTAAATGGGCTGAATGAATAAGTTCTGACATAGCAAACATTTAACTAATAACAAACATACTATTAATCACTCGATTCTACTCAGTAAGATGGGGAAATAAGGAATTTGTGGGGTAGCTGGGGATTGGCTGAAAGGTTACTTGACTGGAAGGACACAGTATGTTAAAATGGGGCATTACATATCTTTTACAATTTAGCCAAATTCCTGGAGACCACTCTTCATTTTTCTCTCCTAGATGATGGCCAAGGTGACTTGTTCTGTGTCCGGTTCACAACCTCCAACCAATGTGCAAGGTTTATGTACGTAACAATTTTTCTGTTAAAAAAAAAGAAGTGTACAATGGACATTGCCATCCCCAGAGCCACGACGCTAGCATGGTTAAAATAAGATGCTTTGTCTTTTTAAGGACTCCCTAGACATGGACCTTAAAGTATGCCTTAAAGTATGAACAGTAATATGTAACACTGGAAAAGTAGCTAATTTAAGATAGTTAATGGAGCTGCATTCAAAATACAGTAAAAAAAAAAAAAAGGGGGGGGGGGGGTATCCTCCACACAGCTCTCACCCCAATACATGAAATAACGAACTTTCTGATGCCTACATGCGCTAACATGCACAAAACTTGGATTACAACACACAGAGTGACTTCATTCTTTGCTCAGGACACCATTACTCCGCTATAGCAAATATTTGTTTGTTGCTACATTAATGTTGAATATCGAGTACGGTGCCTATAGTGACTATAATTTCTTCTTCTTCCTATTCTGCCCACGTTGCATGGATGTAGCAGTCAAGTATAAAATGCCTTGCAGTGAAAAAGATAGTGAGTCTCACAGGAACTGAGGACGAGCTGCTGAAGAATCCTTTGATAATTTGTTTGCAACAAATTACAATTAATTTTATTGCATCTGACGTGTCTCTTTCTTTCTCAACCATTTTTTCCTTGCCAGACGCACTTATTTTGCACAGGATTCATCTTTGAGAAAAAAAAGGAGGGAGTAATGTCGGAAGAGGGAGGCGGAAAGGAGATGAGGCCTCTGAGGACCCCGTTGAATTTTGTCAAGTGAGCAGCATTTTAATTCCATGTGCCAAGGCCAGAAGACTGCAGATGGACGTGCACACACACAAGCACACTTGTATTTTTATATGCACATCTCTCAGTCTCTCTGTACAGTATGTCTGTCTTACACTTAATACACTAACAAACACTGTGCCTACTCCATCACCAGCGCTGTAAACCTGTAACCTGTTTTCTAGCCCTATTCGCCACAACGTCCTTTATGCAAACGCATATGGTAGGTAAGTTGGTAATTCTATGGACAGTATATCGTTGACAGGGCTTGGGACTGATGGAGCGTGTGTGCGTGTGTGTTTGTGTGTGTGTGTGTGTGTGTGTGTGTGTGTGTAGTGGTGGTGGTGGTGGTGGTGAGGGAGTGACAGGCAGTGACGGTGGGTACACAGCGTAACCTTTAGAGTCGAGTCACAGGAGCATGACGGCCAGACTCCAAGGTAACAGAGAGAGAGACAGCGAGAGGTGTGCGGGGTTGTTGGGAGGAGAAGGAGAAAGTCGACAGGTAGGGGAGATAGAAACTTCAATGTATTTGTGTCATCTGCTTCTCTGTCTGTTTGCTTTGACACGTCCCACTGCAAGACCACTAGAAGCCAAGAGGTTGCATTAAGAAAACAGGGTTTAATTATTTAGAAAACATGCCACACATATCACATGTCCACATGCGAGGATGTTTTGAATTTTGTCAAGTCTGTCACAACTAATATGCCCATAGACCTTGTTAATTGAAATCCACTGCTAGGCAACAGCCTCGGTCCTTGTTAACTTCCTGCCAGCTGATGCCACATGCACTGCAACAGGAATCAAACTTTATGTTAACAACTTTGAAAAGGTCTATATATGCACGTTGATAGAGTTATCATTCCATTCTCCATACAAACCATGGTGTAATCCCTTATCCTAAAGCACTTGCGATGTTAATGACGGGGGACAAAATCCACATTCCTTGTTCTGTGCAGAAATACATCAAGTTTAGCTGAAACTAAAGTAAGGCTTAATCAGTCTCACTTAGACAAATCAAATTACTGTCTTTTCTTCTATAAAATTACATATTTGTGTTTTCATGGACTGTGTTTCCTTGCTGAGCCGCAGCGCAGGGATACGTTCAGGTTATCACTTGTGACTTTTTTTAAAAGATTTTTTTTGGCAGTTTTTCAAGCCTTTTATTAGATAGGACAGGAAATGGGGTGAGAGAGAGAGGGGGGTAGACATGCAGCAAAGGGCCGCAGGTCGAAGTGGAATCTGCGGCCGCTGTCTTTACATGGGGTGACTGCTCTAACCACTCAGCCAGCCCTCTTGTAACTTTGTTACTGTCAACAAAAACTACCAGGATAAAGAGACCCACTTATTATGAAGGCTCATATTGGCTTTGACTGAACATTAGAATGACTTTTTACACGAAGAACAAGAAGGACTTATAGTCAAAACACTTAATTTCCCTTTCAAACCACACATTTTTTAAACAACAACTTAAACAACATGTTAATTACTGAGCTTGCACTCACACAGACCAGAGCAATAAAGACATGGGTTTAAAATAGTTTAATGCAGATCGTAGCTGGAGAACCATGATGATGCAGGAGGGATGAGTTAGGGGTTTGGAGGGAGGGATGAGGGGATGAAGGGGTGAAGGGTCAGGGGAGGTCAATAGAGGGATAAATGGATGATGGGGTGAAGGCATGAGGGTCAAGGGATAAAGGGATAAAGTTGTTTTGCTCTTCATGCGCAGTGTTTCCTGTATTCCAAGAAAAAGAGACAGAAGAAAAGGGTTTTTTGGAAGGATGGATAAAAACTGAGACAAAGGGAAAGGTAAGGAATGAGGTGCGTCTCAATACTTTTGGGCAGAAATGGAATTTGTCTGAGGCCTTTGTTCCTGGACCTAGTTATAAAACTTCATTGAGAATTGTAAAAAGGCTTATTTTTGAACTTTGAAAAGCCATGCCCCCACTCCACATTTTTTTAATTGATTTTTTTTGTAACAGGCTAGTTTTTATTTTATTAGAGGTTAAAGTTTATGAATAATTAGGGTTGCAGCCTCTTGGGTGACAGTTAGCCTCACTTCTCCGCGGAGTCTAGTTATCAGGATTAGAACGCTAACTCCGTCATCTTGACTTCGACTGCGGTAATTTGTGTGAAGGTGTTTCCATAAGTGCTGTATTTACAACTAATTTATATGTTACAACTTATAGAACGAATTCAAAGGGGTTGGTGTCGCGAGCGGTTTAATATAGGTTTAAATCGTATATCATAAATACTGGCCGCCTGCACTTGGCACCCGAAGCGTTAACATTAGCTCTTGGCCGCATTCTAATGTTGCACACTCGCTATACATCAGCTAGATGGGCGTATCTCCCTCCCCCCACCATCACATCAATGCCTTTTTTGGTAAGGGGGAATGAGGAGGAGTCCAAAGCTGTCAAGATGGCGACTCTGATAGTCGAGTACAATTGGATCAAGTTGAAATAAGTTACTTTGATTTAGAGGCTTTATCCATTTTATATACTATCTATGGTTTACACTAGCTAGACCAACCACATCCCCATCTTATTTTTGGATAACTGCTTGCATGAAAACAGCAGTTAAAATGTACATATATAAGAGCCAGTGTGCCTACCCTTATGCATCAAATGTCTACCTCGTTGACATGTGTTAAAGATCTGAGTGAATTCCTCCTATTCCACCATGACTTAATTACAAAAACAGGACTTATTCATTCCTCGGCGGCACTAATGCTAATTAGTTTCTCTGTACAAACTCTGTACACGTATGTTTCAGGCACACACCCTCTACATATGTAATGACATGGTGCCTATTTACACTTTACACACACTCACATGCACATACTGACACGGCTGAGTGTCTCTCTGCAACAGTTTTCTCATTAGGATCTCTGTCCCGTCAATCGAGGCTTGGTGAATAATTTAAAGATATTGGAGAGAAGACAGTTGGCTGACGATGTTTGTGTCCAGACCAAGTCCCTGGTGTGAGTTTTTTAAGCTTCCACAAGTCACAGGGGTCTTTCTGCCAATACTGTCCGCTAGATAAGATCTCCTGTTCATTCACACTGACAGGTCACACATAATGGCACACACGCTGAGTCATGTACAAATAGAATAAACACACATTTGCAATCATTTACACACATTCTCATTCTCATGTTTCCAATAGAATTTAATTTGTGTCTATTATTTTGTTTTCCCAAGTACCTTTTGAGAAAAACATAATCGCTGTCTGGCTTTTGTTAAACCAATGAAGCTGTTACTTTTTTGTAGATTGTGGTTCTGTGTGTCTGTGCAATCCTGCTTTATGTTTTAAATCACTTTAAAGGCCCATTTATGCTCCCATTTTCTATGCAACTAGAGACATACGTTATCAAAAGTTACTCCAATAAAGTTTGACAACAACAAACATGGCGACGATGGATGAGGTAACAATCCATGATAACAACCCTGCATTAGCAGGCAGGCAACACTGTAGACACTGGTGGTCTGTGAGACCACTAAATACATCCCGGAGTGTGGACAGAAAATTCCAGAGATTGGTTTGACAGTTGAGAGAAAATGACGATGAACGTCACTTTCAGTATTTCACAATGTTCGTCAGGGCTTTTGATGACTTGCTTCGCCCGTAGGTTACTCATGTGGTACTGCAACGTACCAAAATGTACTCAGAGTACCAGTGTTGCGAGTAACAGCGTTTCAGTATAACAGCGTTACTAACGCCGCTATTTTTTCATTAACGGGGTAATCTAACTAATTACAGTTTCCACCATTACAACGCCGTTATCATTACTGAACGTTAAATGCGGTGCATTACTATGAATTAATTGAAACAAGTGTGTAATCTGAACGCAACCCTGGCTCCATGCTCCACACACCAACTGCTAACTAGGAGACCAGCTGGGTTGACAACCAGATAAGCGATTGGCTAAGGCAGAGTCATGTTTCATGGTAGCCAATCAGAGCCAGGACACCCCCCCCCCACACACACACACACACACACGCACACGCTTACACCAAACTGATTCGAAGGAGCAGCAGAAATGGCGAGTGCGCAGCAATCCAATGAAAAGTTTGCATTTTCTAAGTGCCGATATAAGCACTACTTCAAATTCATTGAGGTCAAAGGCAAGAACGTGCATGTAAAGTGTACATTATGTCCAGGAGCAAAGACTTTGTCGATATCTGTTGTAAGCAACTCTAATTTAATAAAGCATCTCACAACGACAAGCGCCACATCTACAAAAACACCGATACCTCCACCCCTCAAAGAGGAGCAGGCTGTCTGACAAGAGGTTTGAAATGCTGCTGCTTCTTAGATACAGTCAGTTGTTTGAAGGGTTGGATGGTTAGGCTACATGGGTTAGCCAAATACATGACGGATACATGATTAGATTAGTGTTTTGGAAGGAGTGTATGGATGGGTAGATTAATATCTTGGAGCTAAAGTTCAATCTTTAAATGCAAATACTGTAGAAATATAGTGGCCTATTTCTTCCAGACTATTTGTCTCAGTTTGTGAGTTTGATTTATTTATTTTTGCTACAGTTACTGTAAACACACTTTACATTGTTTAACTATTTACTTTTGAAGAAAATACTTAAAGAAAGTCTACCAGTCGTCTGAAATTGGGAAATTGGGAATTAAATGCCCCTTTTTGGTTTAAATATTGACTTTTGTTGTGAGTTTGATTTAATTTGATATAGAGTTAAACACACTTTATAATAGTTACTTATACTGTTTACTTTTGTTACCAAGATAATACTTGAAGTGCAGGATCAACTTCTTACATTCGTTGATGTGCAATAAATATTGAAGGTTATGTTCAAGTACCTGCCTGATCTACTGATTTCAACTGTCTTGTGAAAACTGCTCAGAAAAATCCAAATTCTTTGAAAATACATCAACTTTTTTTTAACAGTAACACAAATAGTTACTTTACCTGGTAACTAGTTACTTTTATTATAGAGTAATTCAGTTACTAACTCAGTTACTTTTTGGAACAAGTAGTGAGTAACTGTAACTAATTACTGTTTTAAAGTACCGTTACCAACACTGCAGAGTACAGACATTAGGCTCCCTCCGTATCCGCATGCATATCTAACTCTCTAGAGCATTAATGAGCCTTAAGACCTTTTCAGTAACCTTAACCAAGTGATTTGTGTGTCTAATATAACGACAGTAGTGCTTAATCAGTTAATGATGTTTTAGTTGCGACAGATGGATAATGTACTGCAAGAGTGAATATAACAGGGGAAATATTGTCACGCACATTGTTTACAGTATGATGATTTTACAAATGGCCAGATATGTTCCATAAAAAATATTTCCTTGTTATGTTAATAAAAAACATAACATTCACATTGGTGGCTTTACGCCTGTCACAGACCCATGGATGCATTAAAGCCACTGGAAACCCAGCTATAAAACTTAAAAATGTATATATAATATCAAAGTGTGGTCTCTCATTAAGCATCAACACTCATAACTATTAGAAAACAAAAAACAGCTAATTTTGCTGTTTGGACGAGTCTCAGGGCTCTGTGGGCATGGCTGATCGAATTTTGATTGACAGCTCCTCTCTCCGTTTGATTGACATCTCCCATGACAACCATCACAGAACGTGGCGAAACCTCGGAACTAATGTTAATAAACAGCAGCGTGTCCAGCTGAGTCCAGCCCTGACTTTCATGTTGGAGTCTCAAATTCAGAATCAGAGGATGAAGCAGAAGCCCTGCGCGATGAAAATCATTCCTCTCAGCCGCTCACTGAACAGTAAGTTACTAAATGTTTTTCTTTCCATATTTCTCCTGAGTAATGTTACAATACCTCAGACTTCAACTATTGCACTATAGTCCTGCCACCTTCAGATGTTTTCTGATGACTCAGCAATAGTTGGCTGTATTGGAAAGGGGGATGTAAGGGAATTCAGGACTGTTGTGGGCAGCTTTGTCGCTTGGAGTGAGCTGAATCATCTGCAGCTCAACGTGACTAAAACAAAGGAGCTCGTAGTTGATCTGAGGAGGGTGAAAACACCTGTGACCCCTGTCTCCATCCAGGGGTCCCTGTGGAAACTGTAGAGGAGTATAAGTACCTGGGGGTGTACTTCAATAATAAGTTGAACTGGACTAAAAAGGGCCAAAGTCGACTCTTCTTCCTGAGGAGGCTGAGGTCCTTTAACATGTGCCGGACGATGCTGATGATGTTTTATGAGTCTGTTGTGGCCAGTGCGATCTTCTTTGCTGTCACATGCTGGGGCAGTGGGCTGAAGGTCGCAGACACCAACAGACTGAACAAACTGATCAGGAGGGCCGGTGATGTCGTGGGGAGAAGCTGGACACCCTGACGACCGTGGCAGAGATGAGGATGCTGTCCAGGCTCCGGTCTATCCTGGACAAGGTCTCACACCCTCTCTACGCTACACTGGCCCAGCAGAGGAGCACATTCAGCAGAAGACTCCTTGCACCCAGATGCACCACAGAGCGCCACAGGAAATCTTTCCTGCCTGTGGTAATTGAACTATACAACGCATCTGTAGGAGAGTCTGTCACCCCCTCTCTCTGTGATTCAGACTCAACCACAGACAATCTTTGATCTTCTATATATTTCACTACTGTAAATATTAATTTCTGTTAATTGATATTTGAGTTTTTTCTAATACATGTTTAGTCTGTATAATATTTGTTGTTTGTAGATCTGGAGTTTTGTAAAAAAAATTATTATTAAAGTATTTCTGATTCTGTTTTGAAAAGTTAGCATATGCAACGCTAGCTTCACATCAAATTCAATTCAATTCAATTTTATTTATAGTGCCAAATCAAAACAAAAGTTATCTCAGGACACTTTACATGTCCCCATTTATTCTCAGAGCTATGAATGCAATTAGTTGGTATCATATTAATATTTTATCATAACTTTAATCATTTTTAAGGGGGGGGGGGGTCTGTTAGCTTGCTTGGGACAAACTGTATGAAATACGGATACAGGGTCATTTGAGGGTTAGCGTACGTAACTGTGAAATGGTCATTAACGGGTGCATACCTTAAGCTACAGCAACCATTCAACTATCAAAATGTGCTGATGTTCTTTAATACTTTTTCACATGATCAGCTTTTGAATATTCTTTTCAATTATTAAGCTTTTTTATACTTATGCACATGTTAATTTTTTATATTCTTTTCAAATAATCAGCTTTTCATACTTTTGCAGATATAAAGCTTTTTTTAATATTCTTTTCAAATATTCAGATTATTTATATTTTTTGCAAACATTAAGCTGTGTTTTACTGTAGCTTCAGCATTTAAGCATTCCCACATATTTCTGAAGGAAGTGAGTTTTCTAGTTATTATTATTCTTCCGTTCATTTTTGGGCTATTTTGGCTAACTTCAATATACCTTAAGCTACAGAAACCATTTAACTATCAAAATGTTCAGCTTTTTAAGCTCTTTTGTGCTGCTGTTCAACCTTTTTTCTGCCTTTCATACCTTTTTTTAATATATTCAGCCTTTTTCATATTGTTTTAATAATGCAAACCAATGAAGATCAGCTAAAATACTCTTTTACATGCCCCTACACTACACCTCATCTAGTCCCACATACTTCCACCTACAAACTTCGTTCTAACTTAAAACGAACACCACGTTTATTTTTCTCCAATCTCAAAGTGCAGTGACAACAAATATTTGTTAATAAGATGAATAATATCAAAGGATCAAAAATTATACATCTGAATATTAGCCTTGTACCTAAAATTGATTTACTCAGAGCCTGGGTCTCTTTTATCACAATCCTGGTGTTATCACATTATCTGAAACTGGGTTGAGTAATAAAATTGCGGACACCAAAATCAATCTTCCTAACTATAAGTTATATAGATCTGACAGGGGAAGCAGAGGTGGTAGTGTAGCTACATATGTTTCAGCAAACCTAGTTTCTGAACTTATTACACCACATGTAGAGCCTAAATTCTTTGAGGGTCTCTTTGTAAAATGAATTATTCATGAGAACAAATGTGTAACTATTGGTAATGTATATAGACCTCCAGCTGCAGCTGTTGAGTTGAGTTCAATGATTAATTCTATTGATTGTAACAATGAATGCATTATTCTAGGTGATTTAACAAAAATTGGTTAGCACTGTCGCCTCACAGCAAGAAGGTTACAGGTTCGCATCCCGGCCTGGGCCTTTCTGTGTGGAGTTTGCATGTTCTCCCCGTGTCTGCGTGGGTTTCCTCCGGGTACTCCGGTTTCCTCCCACAATCCAAAGACATGCACGTGTTAGGTTCATTGATGACTCTAAAATTGCCTGTAGGTGTGAATGGTTGTCTGTCTCTGTTTGTCTCTATGTGCCCTGCGATAGACTGGCGTCCTGTCCAGGGTGTACCCCGCCTCATGCCCGATGTCAGCTGGGATCGGCTCCAGCACCCCCGCAACCCCGACCCCGGGATAAGCTGTTGAAGATGAATGAATGAATGGATGAATGGTTAGATAGACAATCTAGCAGGGATAAAACAACTTTTTCAAATCTGAACCTAACTCTGCTAATAAATGAACCAACTAGAGTAACTCCTACCTCCCAGTCTTTACTGGATTGGATTCTTGTCTCACATGTAAATATAATTTTAAAAACTGGTGTTTTGTCAGATTGTTTCAGTGATCATTTTATAATCTGTTGTGTACGGAAAATTAAAGTTCCAACATCCTCCCCAAGAATTATAAGAATTAGACAATATAAGAAAAGGGACCAAGACAGATTCATATCTGATTGAATTGCTATCAACTGGGACAGATTCCAACTAATACCTGATGTTCATAATGCTTGGGATTTTTTAAATAAATTCTTGTTAATAATTTAACAAAGTGGTGGACAAACATGCTCCCTGGAAACTGTCCAAAGTTAAAGGCAAGCATTTACCCTGGATCAATTCTGATCTTATATCTCTTATATCCTGATGAAGGACCACTTCTTTATTCCATTTTTTTAATCAATGATCTCCCTTTTATTTTTTCTGAATGTTCTGTTCAGCTATATGCAGATGACATTTATTATATTATTTATTTCAGAATCTTCCATATCACAAATTCAACAATCATTGCAATCTGATTTTGACATTTTCCAATCTTGGTTATCAACTAACAAGTTACTCCTCAATCAGTCAAAAACACACTCAATGTAAGTATACGACATAATACTAAATTCCAATCCAACTCTTTGCTTTTAAGTTACAGTAACAGTAAAATCCTTCAGAAAATCAATTCTTATAAATATCTTGGTGTATTGATTGACTCTGGACTCAGACAAAAGACGTCAATTTCATTTTTACACTTTTTTGTTTAAATATGTTCATTTTAGGTATCCCTATCGCCTCAAACTATTTTTGTTTCCTATACATCTTATTTGTATTAACTTAGAAGCTCTGCTCAATCACTTTTTACAGTTTCATACACTAATAAACTATCTGTTAAAAAAGCTTTTATGTTTAGGGCTCCCTCAAACTGGAATCAGTTACCCATTAACATCCGTTTCCTTTTTTCATTTTATGGGTTAACAAATATTTTGATTTCTCACTTTTAATCTGATGGTATATGTTTTCAGTAACTCATTGTACCATGTCACTGTCTATGTTTCTGCTTATTCTTTTATGCAGTTTTAAGTTTGATTGATCATTGATACCCTTTTCTTTTTCTTTCTTTTTTCATCAGTCTCTTTTAGGCAGAGGGATAATGCTTGGGCTAAATTTCGTCAGACGAGGAATCCTGATGATTGGGAATTGTACTGACAGCTAAGAAACTCTAGTAAAACTCCAGTACGGGATGCAAAATCCAATTACTATAAGGGTTGTCTGAGTAATAATTTTAAAAATCCGAAACAATTATGGAGTAAAATAAAAGACATTTGCCATCCATCAGAGGAATCCTTCACTTTTTAATTAAGAGTTTCTGGTAAAATCTTGAATGATCCATTACGTATTGCTTGTGCATTCAATCAACATTTTTCCTCTTTCTGCTCTAATTTAATTTCTAACAGTACACACGTTTCAAATGTAATTCCACCCTGTCCAAGTGCTTTCTGCTCAAAAACAACTACAACAACATCATGTTGATGTTACCAATGCCATTCATGATCTGAAAGAGAGCAGTGGCCCTGGATTAGATGGAATCAAAACAAAGGTTATCAAGTTAGCATCACATTTTCTTGTTTGTCCACTGGTTGATCTTTTCAATTATCATTATTAACTTGTGAAATACCAGCCATTTGGAAATCAGCACGTATCACCCCTCTCCACAAGGGTGGTGACATACTTGTCCCAATAACTATAGATCTATTTCTATTTTAGGCACAATTTCCAAACTATTTGAAAAAATTATTTGTAACCAACTGTGTCAGTACCTAAACAACAACAACAACAATATTCTTTCTCAATATCAGATCCGCTTCAGATGAAAGTTTTCCACCACTACTGCTCTTCTAAAGTTCACCAACGATGTTTTCTCTGCTTCTGATCGTGGTGACTGCACAGGTGCAATCTTTATTGATCTCACCAAAGCCTTTTATCTTTTAGATCCTTATTTACTTTTGGATAAGCTACATGGTATTGGCCTTTCCTGCCATGCCTTACTTTGGTTTAATGCCTATCTTTACAATAGGAAACAGTGTTTGTGTGTTGCTTATAGTGGCTGCAAGTCCGACCTACTCACTCAGCAGAGAGGTGTGCCCCAAGGATCTACATTAGGACCACTTCTTTATTCCATTTTTTTAATCAATGATCTCCCTTTTATTTTTTCTGAATGTTCTGTTCAGCTATATGCAGATGACATTTATTATATTATTTATTTCAGAATCTTCCATATCACAAATTCAACAATCATTGCAATCTGATTTTGACATTTTCCAATCTTGGTTATCAACTAACAAGTTACTCCTCAATCAGTCAAAAACACACTCAATGTAAGTATACAACATAATACTAAATTCCAATCCAACTCTTTGCTTTTAAGTTACAGTAACAGTAAAATCCTTCAGAAAATCAATTCTTATAAATATCTTGGTGTATTGATTGACTCTGGACTCAGGCAAAAGACGTCAATTTCATTTTTACACTTTTTTGTTTAAATATGTTCATTTTAACTATCCCTATCGCCTCAAACTATTTTTGTTTCCTATACATCTTATTTGTATTAACTTAGAAGCTCTGCTCAATCACTTTTTACAGTTTCATACACTAATAAACTATCTGTTAAAAAAGCTTTTATGTTTAGGGCTCCCTCAAACTGGAATCAGTTACCCATTAACATCCGTTTCCTTTTTTCATTTTATGGGTTAACAAATATTTTGATTTCTCACTTTTAATCTGATGGTATATGTTTTCAGTAACTCATTGTACCATGTCACTGTCTATGTTTCTGCTTATTCTTTTATGCAGTTTTAAGTTTGATTGATCATTGATACCCTTTTCTTTTTCTTTCTTTTTTCATCAGTCTTATTCATTATTATGTTTGTGTAATGTTTTATGTCTGTCTGTATTATTGTGCTGCTTTTTAGTTGTTTTTGTCTGTTCATCATTGTTGTATCTTTTACTGCTTTGTCTGTTTTGTGTTTGTTTGTCTTGTGGGGGACCCCCTCGAAAACAAGTTGGTACAACTCAAGGGGTTTATCCCAAAAAATTAATACATTTCAAATATATGTGCAACCGTCATAAACCATCCTCATTCATTGCAGATGCATATTGCAAATGTGGTCACATGTTAGTGCAAAAAGGTTAATGTGAATATACACAATATACTATAATGAAGAGTATGAATGCTCAACAGTAAACACGTTTTTTCAAACAGATTTCCTTCAGGTGATGGTGGCAGGCTGATGCAGTGGTTGGTGAACATGAGGAGACAACTGGACCCATCAGACTCGTCAGGTCTCCGAGGACACTCTGAGGAGGATCTGGGGCCTGTTTCACAAAGCAGGTTTAGTGAAAACTCTGAGTCTGTTAACCCTGAAATGAGGGAAACTCTGAGTTTTCCGTTTCACAAAGGGAGGTAACTCAAACCAGAGAGAGAGGGGTAACTCTAGCCTGTTTCACAAAGAGAGGTAACTTAACCTCTTGGTCAGTTACCATGGTAACATGCTCTCTGAAACTAACCTGGTCGGGACCAGGTTTTTCTCAGAAAACCTTGAGTTTCTCTCTGTCTCCGCCCTCTTTCAGCCACACACGGTGTTTGATTTCCTCATTCATTCAGTCAGCGGGCGAGTTTTGGCGTAGTATAGTTCTGTCGTCTGTTTTTTCAGAGAATCACTGCAAAAATCAGACATTATAAGTTATATTAGGTGGCGACTATTTCACTACCATGGCATGTCCTTTTGATAACGATCCCGTGGATGAAGCTGCAGCATTACTGCACAGAGAATTAAATATTCATCGGGAGATGATTATCAAACTATTGATTATAGATGTTCTTGCATTTCCAGGCAATTCTCTTTTTGAGCGGTACCGTTTCATATCACAGCAGATATTCTGTGTTGCGCTGCGTTTTTTTGCAAACGGGAGTTTTTGTATACAACGTATAAAAGTCATTCAGTAGGCCTACATTAGAAGTTATATTAGGTGGTGACTATTTCACTACCATGGCGTGTCATTTTGATAACGATCCCGTGGATGAAGGTGACGCATTGCCGCAAAGAGAATTAAATATTCGTCGGGAGATGATTATCAGACCGCGCATAGACGTCCTTAATATACTGCAGCCATAATTACAAAATGAATGAAATGGATCTTTTGAGCAAGTTGAATGTATTTGACTCAGCGTTTCTAAATATAATTCCAGCTTTTCTTGCAATTCATAGGTTCAAAAGTGTGTGCTTTTAGTTGGGTTACCTGTATATAAACTACTCCTATAGGTCCAAACAACAGCCTTCTGATCCAGAATATCACCTATAATGCGAGGGTGCTGAATACGCACACCACCGTTTCATGTCACAGTCCATCTCACCCCTCCTTACATTTCCAACATTAACAACCAGTAATGCTCTCATATCACAGCAGATATTATGTGTTGCGCTGCGTTTTTTTGCAAATGGGAGTTTTTTATGCAACATATAAAACAGCCACTTACGGTAATATTTACTTTACCATGTAAAACATGCTCAAAATGAGATTTTGCCGATGTTTTACCTGTTTGAATACCTGTATGTTTTTATGTTTCATCTTAAGCTGCTGCCAAGTGCGCTTCTCCCCCACGGGAATGCACCTAAATGAAATAAATGAATAGACTACCACTCAAGCAGTTTCCCCAGTGATATTATTGTGATTGCAAAGGACTACATTTAAACTTATGCACTGACCCGAGCCGCAATGTTCTCCTTCACCGTAGCCCTCTCTTTTGCTGCAGCAGCGGTGTAAACCTGCTCAAACTCCCGTATGAGCGCATTAATATTTACAGTTGCAGTTGTAGCGTAGCCCTTCGCTTCCCCGTTGCCATGGTGACTCGTCGAATCAGGGCTCCATTGATGCTGTCTTTTTTTACTTGTGGTGCACGCGCTTAACTCCAGGTCAAACTACTCTGAGTTGATCAACCTAACGCAAATCTGCTGTTCTGGAACCGAAAACTCAGAGTTTCCTATCTCATAGTAGATCAACTCAGAGTTCAGGGTTAGACTCAGAGTTTTTTGAACCTGCTTTGTGAAACGGACCCCTGTTCTTCTTAGACAGATGCATTATGATGCACTGATCACACAGTAAATGGATCAATACTTAGTGGTGAATGTAAAAACTAACATTTGGTAACGTATCCTTTTTAAAATCTGAATTAATTTCAACAATTATATCCATGTTAACTCTGTAAATATAATACTTAAATGTGGGGCCGGGAAAACTTCAAAATAAAGTTCCCCAACCCGGTTGTATCCGTTCCTCGCCCTGGTGCCACCAGCAGAGGATGGTGTCTCAGGTGTGTGGGAGCAAGTAGGCCCCCTCGTCCCTGTTCATGGTGTTGCCCTCAAGCGTCCTTATTTCTATGGCCTCCTTTATCCATCTTCTGTATCTGTTTGTTTCTGATGTGATGATTTTTCCCCCTGTCCCAGTCCATGATGTGGTTGTTTCTTCTGCAGTGGTCTGTTATGGCTGATTTTTTGTTTTCTTGTTCTGCTAAGCCTGAATGCTGTCTCTTGCTCACATTCCCTTTGATGTTCTTTTTTTCTTGTACTGAATACTCGTCCGGTTTCTCCGATGTATGTTTTATTGCAAGATTTGCATGGATCTCATAGATGCACCACATTTCTTGTCCAGTGTTATTTTGTCTTTTGGGTGTTTAAGATGTTGTCAGAGTTTTTTGTATGGTTGTACGGCTGTGTTTATCTGATGTTTTTTCATGCCGCGTTGTATGGATTCTGTTGTTCCTCTGACGTACGGTAGTGTTATTATGTCCCGATTTTTATTTTCTTGTTTTTGTTTCGTTTTCTTTTCTTTTTTCTTTTTCTCATGTTGTTTGGCTTGTCTCTTTCCTTTGTTTATGGGCCAGCTGGGGTATTGGCAACATGTGAGGGCTTGTCGTATGTGTTTTTCCTCCTACTGTCTGTCTTTATTGTCCGTTATGATGCTGGTCCGGTTGTATAGTGTTCTGACGACGGACAGTTTGTGTGCGGTGGGATGTTCTGAAGTCCATAGGAGGTACTGGTCTGTATGAGTGGGTTTCCTGTAAGTTGTGATTTTGATGCTGCCGTCTTCTGTGTGATGTATGTTCGTGTCCAGGAATGGTATGGTCTGGTTGGTTTCTTCTTCATGTGTGAACTGTATATTGCCGGTGCTGTCTATTGTATTTAAGTGGGCAGTGAGTTCTTGTAGGTGGCCAGTCTTAATAATCTCTAGTATGTCGTCTACCTACCGTTTCCAGAGGGTTGGTTTGATTTGTTGGGGTGCAGTCTACATAAAAACATCCTTACTATATAACTTACTTGTCTGACTAGAAGAAACTTTAACTTTCAAAATGGATAAAGAAGACATTAGGAATACAATCGATCTATCATGAAACTCTTTGCGGCGCTCGTGCCACAGGAAAAGGATAACATCGTCTTTCTTGTTGACGTGGTGCACAGGATAGGAGTACCCCGTGACAACACAAATCGCCCCATAATCATCTAGTTCACCATGAGAAATTTTAGAAATAAAATCTGGAAGGTCTCCCGTGAAAATGAGATCTTGAAAGAAAAGAAGCTGATGCTCAAAGAGGATCTGACACACGCTGACAGGATGAAAAAAGCGGCTGTGGCCACTTGTAGAAGCAGCTAGAAAGCAGGGGAAACGTGCCAGTTTCTGTGTTCCCAACGCCTACATCGAAGGGAAAAAAGTGACTCAGTGAAATACTGGTTCACAAAGGTATTGTCAAAATGAGGCACAGTGGTACCAAATAGGCCTAACAGTTGAACATGTTAAAAGATTTAAAATTCACAAATAAATGAAACTGTACTTATAGTAGAGGTTCATCTATTTCATTGCTTGTTCTATGACATAATATAGAGTTCATTTGTTGTGCAGACATCAGATAACTTTTATTAATATGGAATGTTTTAGTTTTAAGGCACTAAATTTGCGCTCAAATTACTCAGCTGGAGTTGCAATATTACTCAACAAAATTAACGGGGATATGTTACAGTCCATAGTTTCAAAAGAAGGCCGATGGATTATTTTAGTTTTGAAAGTTGACAACTTACTGTTTATTATTTGTACTGTGTACGGACCTAACAGAACAGAACAGCTCAAGCAAAAGACTTGTTTTCTGAACTTTCTTTAAAGCTGGATACCTTAAAAGCAAAATACAAAGATTCTACTATTATCATAGGAGGAGATCTTAATGACGCTCCAGACGATTACATGGAGCTACATCACTACTAAACTTCAAACCTACCTAATTTTTAAGTGATTAAGTGATCTATTGACAGATATGTGGAGATTTATGAACCCTGGTGTCACAGACTACACATGGTCTAACTCCAGCATGAGTTTACAATCAAGAATTTACTTTTGGTTAATGAGACAGAGTTTACAGTTTGTTTCAGATGTTTCTCACTCTGATGCACATTTGTCTGATCATAAACTGATACGTCTAAGATTGAGGGGATCAAAAGAAAAATCAAACATTAGGGGTTATTGGGAAATGAACAAAAATATATTAGATGATAAAAACTTTAAATAAGTTGTAGATTTACTTGTTAAAGATATATTTAACAGAAAAGAAATTAATTAAATTCAAAAATGAAATGCAATTAAACGCAGCAAAGAAATAAAACAACAAAAAAATGAAAAAATGAATAGCTTAATAAATCAATGCTAAATTCCAAACATGACTTATCTGATATCTCTCGATCTACCGGTCAGTCTTCGTTCCTACCCTCACCTATGGTCATGAAAGCTGGGTCATGACCGAAAGAACAAGGTCGCGGGTGCAAGCGGCCGAAATGGGTTTTCTCAGGAGGGTGGCTGGAGTCTCCCTTAGAGATAGGGTGAGAAGTTCAGCCATCTGTGAGGAACTCGGAGTAGAGCCGCTGCTCCTTTGAGTTGAAAGGAGCCAGTTGAGGTGGTTCAGGATCATCTAGTAAACATTTTTTTTCATCCACACAAACATCATCTAGTAAGGATGCCCCCTGGTTTGTTCCCAGAATGTCCAAAAGATTTTCTGTTTCGCGAGGTGTACGCCAAGGGTGCCCTA